>NC_067282.1:104140102-104443435 GCF_020740795.1 Apus apus
AACAGAGTCTAAAAATTCCAAAAGGGATGCTTTGCTTAAGAAAACTAGTCCCTTCTATATTTCTGTTACTGAAATACCTTCTTAATGTATTTTAATCAGTTATTTTTTTGCATCAGAATGATTGTATTAATACTGAAACGATGTTTTTGAGAATATTTAGTACTATATATTCCAGTTACAGAGGTATTTTGATTGTTGGATTTATTTCTTCACATTAAAATACTGATATCCATCTCTCTTAATTGTTTTACAGTGCAAATGCTTTGGTAGCTAACATGAAATATGTGGATAGATACTTATGAACATTATGTTTACCTGAGCATTTTTTGTAAAGTACGTTACTTTTGAATGTTTAGTCAAGATGGTGGATAATTCTCTCCTGTTTGTTCTAATAATCTTACTGTTTTTCATACACAGAGCCTCCTTTCACGAATACGATTCCAGCTTTCCATGTACCTGTTAGTGATTGTATTATTTTCCACATACAGTTAACATTTTATCCATCTTTCCATTCCAAGTTCTCATTCTATCCTGCGTTTATCATAAACAGGGTATTTGATACATACATTTGATACATTTGAGACTTCTCAGAGGAACTCAAACAGTGCTTCTGGCAAACATACTTAGCCAGTGCCTTCGATGACAAACACAAACAGCATGGTATCAATACGATACCAATATAGCCTCTACAGAGTGGTATCTGCAAAATCCAAGGCTCCACCCAATTATAGAAACAGAGTTAGAATAAAGATGGGACAAAAATAAGTGGACTGGGGTGATAAAAAGAAAGAGGAAATTAGGCTTTAAAATGACTGCATGTGCAGACTTAATCTGCATTTTGTATTTTGAACACCACTGTGGGTGTATTCCTTATGGCTTCTGTGCACATTTCCTAGTGCATAGACTACATGTTCAGTTAAAAACATTCCTTCATCACACAAAATAAATGTTAAGGCTGTCTGATAAACAGCAACCAACCTTTTTACCTTTTCTTTTTTTTCTGTATCATACCTAATTGCGATAAGGAAAAAAATAAAAATGTTTACAGTTACACCTTTGAGAAATAGTTCTATTACTGCTGTATTTCATTAGAATTACCTTAAGCCAGAATTAGGTATGCTGCAAGAAAAAGCATTTGTTAAGTTCTCAGCACATGCACCTTCTCCTCGCCCTCTCTCATGTGTCTGTGCATTTTTCAGGCCTCGATTCCTACATCAATCTCTTAATTACCAGTTCTGCAAAACTACACCAGTAGTCTAAAGATGTAATTAGAATATTTTATCATAGCATCTCCCCCACAGTGGCAGCTGCAAAGAGCAAATTCTGACTGAGCTCCATTTTTTAGTCTGAGTGGAGACTAGTGGAAGATACCGACAATGATACACATGCAGCAAAGCTTCCAAAACGTTGTGATCATCCTTCCTAATAATACAGTCCCTGACATATCACACATTTAGCTAGAAGCTCTATTTAGCCATGGGACCTGGACAGCTTTAGGCAGAATAAGTCAATGCACGAATTTGAAAACATAGTATCCCATGGTAGAACTGGAATGAGACAGAAACACCAACACTTCGTGTAGACGAAACCCCTACGTCCTGCTTGGGTTTCACAGCATGTACAAAAGAAAAGTGATGTTTTGTTTGGTAAAGCATGATCTGACAGTCATGTGTCATGCAGTATTCATATTTTTTTTAAGTCCTTCAATTCTGAAGCAGTCATAGAGTCATAACCAGAGTTAAATATTTTCTGATGTCCAGAGTTCATTATTTAAAGTGGTCAATTAAACCAGAGTTGGTTTTGCTGCAAAATGTAACCAATTTTGAGAAATAAGGAGGATTTCCTCTTTTTTTCATTGTCATTTTGTTTGTTGACAAGAAATTCTCTAAGTGACCAATAATTTTATAGAATTTGACAACTTCATACAGTTAATAAGTTTAAAGAACTTCACTACACAATAAATGAAATTTCTTTTGTCATTCCACAGATGTTAACTACATATTACAAGAAGTTAGTTTAGGTATTATTAACTTATTTTTTTGAAAAAAACATTTCAGTATTTTAAAAATATATCCCTTATTTGTCTAAGCAGTTATGTACCTTACAGATTAAGATACTTTGTTATTCTTCTTTTATTAGTAAAACATATATCTGATTAAAAGCACTATGCATTTTTTTCAATGTATATAGTTTTCAAAATGCTGAGTTTTATAAAGGAATAAATTTCTACAGGAATATTTTACTGCTTCAGTAGTTTGAGGAAGAGAGGAGTAAACATTGAAGCTATTTTGAGCCATAATTTAGTAAAGGCTTAGATTTACAGATTTGCTAGGCATTTTATAAGTTTTTCAGTGAGATCTCTATGGGAATATAAATGTTAATGTTTTCTTTAATTGAATACATAAAGTGCTACTCTTTTTTAGCTTACTAATTTGAAAATTATCTAACATGAGAACACTGATGAGCACAGTCTGCTATTTAAGAATTGCCATTTAAGAACAAGATTGAAGGAGTAATTATAAAAATCTATTAAGCACTACCTCAATTTCCACTCTTCATGGTTGCCATGATTTTATTGTCCAATTATTATTTAAATTCAACTTAATATTTACTCTTGTTCATTATTTTAGTAAGGACAGTGTTCATGTTGTCTTGATAGCAATATCAAACCGTTATGACTGGAGTTACAGAACACTAGGGTGGGAAGATACATTTGCTTTCTCTAGTTTATATGGCCTCCACCCTTATATTTACGAATTCATTTGTGCTTGGTCTGTACGTGTTTTCAAAACTCTACACATCATTTAACTTTATTGAGTACATTAGTATCTGCCAGCCTTGAGTTAAACAAAAGCCTTCTTGAAAAAATATAGGCTGCCTCATCATTGTAGTTCATGGCTGAGAGCTGACAAGCCAAACAGTTACTTCAGAGCTGTTTTACCTGTAGCAGCAATCAAAAAGGAAGAAGTAATTTGTAATAATTTTAAACCACATAACTATTAATTTTTAATACACATACTGAAAAGATCAATGCCTTAAATTCAGGTGCTATTCTGGGAATTTATCTCTGGGGAAGGGGAAGAAGGAGGGGAAGAAGGGCAGAAAAGGAAGGGCAAGGGAAAGGGGAAGGGAAGGTTCTAGGTGTGACTATATTTGTTCATGTAGGCATGTATTTTCATATATATATATATATATATATATAAAACTTAACATAGAAAAAAATATAGCTGTAGCTAGAACCTTGTGCCAATGCTGTCAAGAACCATACAGATTTTCTTTATATCTTTTTAAAAATTATTTTTTTCCCATTTTTCATGAAAATTAAAATCTAACCAGGTTGATGCAATAAGATTTTTTTTTCAATTCACTGGAAAAATATATTGTGTGCACAGTTATTGGTCAGTTTTGTGACAATTTCATTTTAAACTGTCTGGTCCCCTTGTCAGAACTGAAACTGTAGCTTCTTCTCCTGTGTGTTTTCTGACTGGTCTGAGGAATAATTTATGGTCTCTGAAAAAAGCTGCTGCTGCATCACACCCTGCTAAGATGCAATTTCTACAGGAATAAAGTCCTTATTTTTTTGTGTCTTCCCTGCATGCAGCCTGTCCCATCTCCCTCAGCTTTTAGTCATTGCATCTGTAGTCTAAGTCACAAGCTTGTATATCTTACAAAGACACAAAGTGCCTTAGGAGACATCATCCCTAACTACTTACCAGAAAAGATACTGAACAGGGGAGATAAAGTATTGTCTTAAAATGTTCCTATGTGTAGACTACATAACAATGATGTTGGAAGTGAAGACACAGGTCTCTGTTTCCAGAACCAGGGTTTCAATACTAAGGCATCTTTGATGAGTTCTCTGCTGTGCTACTCAAAGAGGCATCACTTCTTTTTCATACCCTGTCTGCCCTTTGTGTGTAGCTGGTATGCTCTAGGCATTCACAGCTGAGCAGTCTCTGCAGGAAATACAGATGTGAAAACTCAAGGCTTAGATGGCACACAGATGGGAACTCAGACTTTAGTGGGATTAATGCTTATGGCCCAGGGGTACAAACTCAGCTGCACAACTTCAGGCTCCACAAAAAGTGGTTGTCAGCATAAGTTTGATGTCACAAGGCTTGAAGTATATTTTCAGACATTCAGTAGTTTTGTCCACCTTGCTGCCACCTGAGGGAAAAGCAAGGCTAACTCTGCTAATATACCCAAGTCTGATGGCACTGCTAAAAGTCAGTTCTTTTGAGGAGGCAGAAGCTTTTTGGTTTCGGTTTTCTGCACTTGCACTATTTGTTTCTACAAACTTACGGTGTAACTTTTTTCATGAGGGTGTTTTGAATTTAAGAAAAACTTCTGTGAGAATGTATTACAAAGGTAAGCTGTTCATAAACAAGATGACATACACCCAGTGTACCACCCACTGAATAGCAATTGCCCAGGAAACGTGGGACATTTCTGAAGATATATAAATTGTCATAAAATATTTAACTTCACTTATTTGTGACTCATTTCTTTGTAAAGTTGTATTATTTCTGGTGTGGCAATCCATGAATAAACAGATTTGAACAGCTTTTCTTTGAGATGCTGTTAGGTTTGCATTCTTCAAGCTTTATCAACTAAAAATGTGTTCCTTCCAAGCATGCATAATACTTGTCCTGCTAAATTGTGGCAGAGTGTTGTGGACTAGTTTTTGACCGTGCCTTTATATGTCCAGTTTCCATTTCTTTTTTTCTCTTTCTGTCCAGATAGTGATAGAATTGACCTCAGCAACACATAAAAAGACTAAAAAGAGATTGCCTGACTGGAAAAATAAAATAAAATAAAATATTCTTTTCCTGCTGAGAACACTTATGACAAGGAGCCCCTGAAGACCTGTGATAGACAGGCTTCAGTTTGAGATTGGCCTAAGATTGTTTTGTAGTCCTCAGCTACTGTCTTTACATGCAGTAAGAAATTTTCTTTGGCCGCAACAGGGTTTCATCAACTAAACAATTAGACAAGATCTGCAGTACCTGTGACAAAAATTCTTTGAGATGAGACATATAATAACGTCAATAGAGGAACCTAATTATTACTATTGCAACATCTTGTAGTGTTTATTTTATGGGTTATGAAAACAATTATAGAAAACGATTCTATTCTATTCCATATGTTCATTTCAAGGCTTTCAGAACTCCCTCCCAATCTAGTAACACTCCACCAGATTGCAAATTCAGTTCTAGACATAGAACTTCAAAAATGGGTGGCTTGTCAACTTTGGTTAGAGACTGAAAAAATGAGAGATTTTTAACAGGAAAAGTGGATTTTCACTCAGACATAGAATTTACTCCTATGACTATTGTCTTTACAGGTCACATGATACTTTTCTTTCTGGTGGCAAATCCTATCATTATTCTGTAGTTATTATAATATTTATAATAGCGTGTCTGTATGTCTGAAAGGGAAGACCAGTATGCAGATCCCTGGGTATGAAGAGTATAAATATTTATAAATAAATGTAAATAATTACTACAGAATATTTATTCTGTGAGAATACTATCAATATTCTATATGCACTCCAGAGGCTGTTTGATTGTAGATATATTGTATCAAGATACCATAAAAGTCACAACAGCCTCCTGTGCTTTTCCATAGGAACCCAGAGCCATTCACTGCGCACTTCCTGGAGGGCAGCGATCCTGAGTTCCTGGTGCTGCCCCAAGCAGGAGAGCTTCTTCCAGCCGGCTCTGTAGGAACCCATATAACGGTAGGGTTCAAGCCAAGGATGTACAGCAAGAAGCACACAGCAACACTTGTAATTCAGGTAAGCCTTCCTGAATGCAGTACACAAATACACCTTCAGGAGTGGAAGGAAAACAAAAAAAATCCTATACCAGAAAAAGCAGCACTGAAGCACACAAATGCATGCACTGTTTATGATTATTTTACTGCTCTTCACTGTGGACAAGAATAAAACTAAATGTTGAATATTAACTTGTGATGAGCTGGAAAACTGTATTTTAATTTCTGTGTTATCCCTTTGCTATCATCACCTGAGACAGATTCTTATCTTGATAGGTTTGCCCCAGCTCCACAGATAACATGACAAAATGACTTTTCACAGATAACCAAAAGAATCATGCTAAGAACTGGTGGAGAGTATATAAGTAATTGAATATGTGATGCCTAGGTTATTGATTTTACTTGTATTATGCCTCATAGGGTCAAAGGCACTAGAAGCTAGATACTAAACTGTAGAAGGCAGAATTTCAGAATATGAAGCCAGGAATAACTTTTTTTAAAAGTGCTTCAAAATAAAATCATTTATAGCCAAGTAGCTTCTCTAAGTCTGAAGGTCAGGAAACATTTGGAGACATTTATTCCTTCATTAGTAAAAAATGTTCTTGTTACTGCAGGAGTTAACTTTTAAGTCATTCTTCAGAAGGAAACATACAGTAGCAGCAAAACCCACAAACTGTCTTCAAATCATATTTTGCACTTTATTCATTGCATGCTGGCAATGTTTTCAGGCTACTGTATTAGAAGGGAAACAGCAAAATTGATTTGAAAAACAAGATGGTCAAAACAAAGTTGATAAAAAGATGCATAGCAAACAGCTATACTCTTATCTCTGTGGTGGGTTGCCAGGTGCCCACTAAAGATGCTCTGCCACTCCTCTCTTCAGCTAAACATGGGAGAGAAAATATAACAAAAGGCTTATGGGTCAAGATAAGGACAGGGAGGTTATTCAGCAGTTACCATCATGGTTAAACCAGACTTGCAGAAATTATTTTAATTTCTTAACAATCAAATCACGATAGGCTAATGAGAACTAAAACAAAATCTTAAAACACCTTTCCCCCACCCTTCCCTTCTTCCTGGGCTGAACTTTACTCCCAGTTTTCTCTACCTCATTTCTGACAGTGGTGCAGGGGGACAGAGAATGGAGGTTGTGGTCAGTTCATCACACATTGTTTCTGCTTCTCCTTCCTCCTCAGGGGAAGAAATCCTCACACTCTTCCCCTGCTCCAGCCTGGAGTCCCTCCTACAGGAGGCAGCCCTCCATAAACTTCTTCAATGTGAGTCCTTCCCAATGACTACAGTTCTTAATGAACACTCCAGTTTGAGTCCAGTCCATGGAGTGCAGTCCTTCAGAAGGAAACTGCTCCAGCACAAGTCCCCCACAGGATCACAGGTCCTGCCAGCCAACCAGCTTGGGGGTGGGCTTTCCACAGGGTCACAGCCTCCTTCAGGCCCATCACCTGCTCTGGCGTGGGGTCCTTTGTCAGCTGTAGGTAGATACCTTCTCCACTGTGGACCTCTGTGGGCTGCAAGGGAACAGTCTGACTCACCATCACTTCGGCAGGGGCTGCAGGGGAATCACTGCTCCCGCACCTGTAGCACCTCCTCCCCCTCCTTCTTCACTGACCTTGTTGTCTGCAGAATTGTGCCTCTCACACATTCTCACTCCTCTCTCCAGCTGCAATTATGCAATTTTTGTTGTGTTGTTTTTTTTCCCCTTCTTAAATATGTTATCACAGGTGTGCTACCACCACTGCTGATGGGTTCAGCTTTGGTCAATGGTAGGTTCATCTTGGAGCTAGCTAGTGTTGGCTCTGGGATGCGGGGGGAGCTTCTAGCAACTACTCACAGAAACCACTGCTGAAGCACCCCCACTACCAAAACCAAATCAAATACATTCTGAGTGACAGCTTGTACAACAGTGAATATGAAATTCAAATCCTGGAAGAATAAGAAGGCACTTTAATACCTCCTACTTGTTGTCTTTTACTGTCTTAGACATTTGATTAGACTTTTTACATAAACTGCAGTGATGCTTATCACTCTCCTATTTGAAAAAGAAAATAAATGACTGATTTCTTTCTGTGTTCTTTTATATTTCCATAATGCTATATGACACATCTACACAGCTCAGAGATTTTTACAGTAGTTCTGGAACTGAACTCCGGTTTTTAGGTATGACACCTGTAAATACACTAGCCATGGTTGTTTTTGGCTTAGATTCCATCGCTAACAAAGAGCCTTAATGTAATAAATTTGTCTGGAATGGGATAAACATGCTAATCAGAGATTGTTATTAGCCTTCTAAGAACTTGGTAATCCAGTTTCCTAGTAGGAAGAGTGTAGATTAAGATTGGATATTAGGATGATATTCTTCACCATTAGGGTGGTGAGACCCTGGAACAGGTTGCCCACAGAATCTGTGGATGCCCCATTCCTGACAGTGTTCAAGGCCAGGTTGGATGGGGCTTTGAGCAGCCTGGTCTAGTGGGAGGTGTCCCTGCCCATGCAGGGGGGTTGGGACTAGACAATCTTGAAAGCCCCTTCCACCTCAAATCATTCTATGATTCTAAGAAGGTAACTGTTACTCTGTGTGACAGGTTGCTCAGACTACAGGCCCATCTGGCTGAAAAGAGCCCACCTAAAGCATGGCCAAGCTGCATTGAGCCAGCCTTTGTGGAAAGCAAAACATGGCAAAAGCATGTATAAGAATTTCATTTGCAGGGCAATACAGAATAATAGAATCATTAAGGTTGGCAGGGGGGTTGAAACTAGATGATCTTTAAAGTCCCTTCGAACCCAAACCATTCTATGAGGCTATGGTCTAGGCAGACAACTATTTACATTTCCACCTTTGGTGCTGTGTGTGGGTGTAAGAAGTCACTCATACATATCATGTGTATTTATTGAATCATACCTTGTCCTATTTATTCCTGTATGTTAAAATATACATTGAGGACTCAATTGCTCGTAAGAGCAATTTGGATTAATGTTACACTATCACAGTATGTCAGAGTTATTTCTGGCATTCTTACTCTAATTGAAGTTTTAGGTTATCTCAGTAATGTTTTGATGAGGATTATATTCTCTTTGCTCTTACTGGTAGTCCTGTTGGGTACACTGGATTTCCCCCTTTCCTCTCCAAAACACAAGCTGTCATTCCTGTCGTTCTAATGTAGACCCGAGCATCTGTGACTGTGTAATTCTGCTGCTCAGCATTGACCTAAAATAAGACTTAGTGATGTGTTGAGAATACCAGATATTCATTTCTGCCATTCCTGTTAGTGAAAATAATTTTCAATAGTGACCTGAGTGAGACAGATTTAGTTAGATGGGAAAACCAGTGTTAAATCACTCTTATTTGGGGAATAATAATGGAGGGGTGAAATGCAATTCATGTTGGACCTAACAGAGAAGAACCTCTCTTGCATATATCCTTTCTAGCCAATATATTGTCTGAGGCTTTAGACTATTTTTAGAACAGTGAGGAAATTTCTTTTCTTTTACAGTGTCTCTCCTGCTGCTGATGTAGTTAAGGACTGCAACACTCTTGCTGTAAAATTTCCTTTGTATTTCTGGGAGTAAAGTCTTAGTCCTAACACTAATGTATTTTTATTATTAAATTCTATGAATTTTGAGTAGCAGAATTGTCTTTTTTGTGTGCTTCAATGAACAGTGAAAATTAGGCTGTAAGCTACCAGAGATGACAGTTTAAGTTCTTTGTTTTATGTTGGTCATTACAATAGTGTTGTAAAGTAAAATGGGAGGTTAGGACTATTGGAGAAAGACCGTACAGCCATCTTTTTCTCATTTGTTGTAAACATTAAACCCAAATATTGTACATGCAATGTTTTTGTTTAGTTGCCCTGCTGAGAATCTAATCCTGAGCACTTAATTAGCATTAAGAGATTACAATTCATCTTTACCAGAAATTAGTGTGTGCAATTTATTAATCCAACCTATATATAAGAAATAATGTATCCTCGTTCATATTTTCTGCACACAAATCAGGTACTTTGTGGGGTATTTTGTGGATTGTTTAAGATTTTAATATTCATTAATACTTAAATTAGATTATATTAATAGCAGAAAATCTTAATGACTTTGCTGAAGCAATTAAATGTTCTTTAGCCATCATTATAACTTCTGTTCTCAGTCAAATACATATCAGAACAATTAAAGTTAGACACTTACTTGAATAGCTTTTAATAATATTAGTTTTGTAAAAGTGACACAGAAAATTACTTTGAAAATTCTGTCAGTTAAAGAATGAAATAGAATAAAAAGCCAGTAAAGAAAATAATCATGCTTATTTCAATATGTGTGAAAGGGCACATCATAATCTAGTCAGGCTACAAGCAAGAATCAGTGACACGGTACATGAATATAATTTTAAAATAAATATTATTCCTTAATCAAACTTCCACATTTATAATAGCTTTCCTAAACAGTTCAGTTCCAACTGAAAAAAACAATATACTGCCACTAATGATAAATTAGTGAAGAGGGCATGCTTCTTAGATAAGCTATAAAGTGCTGTGAGGAGAAAAAAGACATTCCTCAGCTGCAGTGACACGTCAGAGACAGGGTCTGATGTGTCAGTAAAGCTGCACAGAAAATGAGCAGAGCTTCAGGACAGCAAGATGCACTCAGGGAAAGGGGATGCTCTGTGAAGGCTTCCTGGGGCAGGGATCACTGCCAGGTACAAGATGGAGCAGCCTGGAGCCTGGCTAATCCTTGGAAAAGGGGTGTATTCGAGTTGATTTACAGTTAATTTGCTTGCACTGTGCTGAATTCAGCTAGAGACCCAAGCAATTGCTTTGTAATTCCTCAGTGAGACTTCAGACATGTTCTAAAGCAGAAGGCACACAAAATAAGTATTACATGATAAAACAGATGTCAGAGTAAACCAGATTGCAGGTAACATTATCAAGCCCTGCAGAAGTCAAGCTTGTGCACCTTTATTGCTGAATAATCACTAACTTAGCCTATGGAAGATAGCATATCAAAACCATTTGCTGTTCTGGAAATAAATGATGCAGTGTGCAAGCCCCAGTACCTGGGTGTGGCTTCTCTAAGCTTGTCTGCACAAGCTTGCCTTTCTTAACAGCAAATGGTACAGTTACATATTCAGTAGCTTGGTGAAAATACATCCTGCATCATTCCTGGTAGAATCGTTAATTACATAATTTACTGTTATTCTAAATTTTATCCCTTAAACAGAATGAGCAAGTAAAAACATAACAAAGTTAGTAGGCTTATTGAAATATTTTCACATTAAATAAAACATCCCTTGTGTCCCTCGCCACTGTTTGATGTTGACCTGAGTTTTATGAATAAAAGCGGAGATCCAGAAAGTTCATTACAGTCAATGAATGTAACACATCCTATAATTAACATCACTGGATTTTGAGTACAGGATCAATACTTAATATTTTTCATTCACAAACACAAGGAAAGGTTACTTTGCTTCTTGAGACTAAAATTCTCATAACGCCAGAATACGATATCAATATGGAAACGATTGCTTCTGGGGGGATTCAAACCATTGCCAGTCCTGAAGGAAAGGTTGGTATTGATTGTATTACATCTGAGTAATGCTGTGAAACATCTGATATTTGGACTGCAGAAGTCAATTAAGCCACCTTTAATTCTATCTGAAGAATTCCTCTAAGCTAAGAAAAATATTGCTAGCTATCTTCATTAGAAATTGCTCAGGGCCTTGCTGGACAGTGGTCTGCTTGTGGAAGGTGGTGAGTGTCTGTCTTTGTGTTTGTCTTTGGGGTTTTTGTGTTTGTTTTTGTGGGTTTGTTTTGTTGCGTTATCTTTCCTCTTTCCTTCACTTTGATCCGCTAGTTTTCTTGCCTTTGCTCTTCCCTCCCACAGTTCACACAAAAGTTTGGTTCAATTTCATTCTGTATACACTGATCATAATTGGTCATTATTTTGCTTTTCTCCACTGCAGTACAAATTAAAGATCAGGGAACACTGGATGCAATATTTTTAATTTCCTTTGTTTTAACTTATTCTGAATTTTTGCAGATTTTATTTGGACTTTCCTGAGTTAACACTATTTGGAAGATAATTAGAATACCATTTACCTTAAAATGTCTTATATGTGCTCACATTTAACGCCCTCCTAACATAGATTTTTCTGGCAATTAATTAGCATGTAACTCAGTAGCATTGCCAGCCTACAGTGAATACACATGGATGATCCCTGATCTGCAAATGAATCCTATGAATCATGAGCCATCTGTAAGAAAGGATTAAATACCAAAATATATACTTTTATATAAATTAATTGGTGACTGTTGCCATTATCTCCTGCATACATAACTTCATTAACATTACTCAGTCAGCCATCAAGATGTTTAAATAACTTACTTAAATGGCTTATGTATTTAGTAAAAAGTGGCAACATGCATCTCTTATTTCAAGTCTGCAAAGTATTCTTCAGGAAGATTTAGCTCTGCAGGTGGCCATAACTCCCACCAGGTCAGCCAAATTGTTACTCTCTTCACACCTCAATTAGATTATATTCATCAGGAATTTTGAGGTTTCGATAAGAGGAAGTAATGCATTTCAACAAGAAAGCCTTCCTCAGACTATCAAGAAAACTTAGAATGTGTTTTGATCTTCTTTAATTGTGTGTTTGTGTAACACTTCTTTCCACTTTAGAAGAAAATGCTGAAAACACATTCTTTCAGTTCAGCCTGGCCTCGAACACCTCCACTGACAGTAACGTTACAATATGTGTGGATTTCATGAACATAAATTAATTTTAGTAACTCGAGACTTAGTTTAAATTTTTGGCTGCAACATCTATCAGATCTTTTCTCTGACTTTGAAGTGATCAATAAGACTTGCACAAAGTGCATATGATCCTGAGGTTAAATTTTCTGTATACTAAATTGTTCATGTGGCATGCTACAGAAAGATAAAGCATTTCATCTTGTACTGAAGTTACTAAAACAATTAGCTAACTTTGGAGAACAATTTACTTTTCTTAAATCACAACTTTATCTTTGGACATAAGATACTGATATTGGTCCATGTCACACCTGCTTTTGGTAGATCTTGGCTTTACAGACAGTAGGGTTACTAGATCATACCATAGTATTAAATACAGTTGAGAATAAAGATCAGTTAATTTGCCTGTTTTACACTGGAATAATATTAAATTTAAATTAGATTTTGATTTTAGCAGAATAGTAATGAAAGTTTTAAAAAATTATGCATGCATGATGAAATATCTATTAAGATATTACACTTACTAATCTTATTTTAATAAGGCAATTATTTCTGAAGATACCAGGTAAAATCGGTACTACAAATTTTAAGGTAGAGATTTAAAAAAATCTTTTATTAAAAAATACACAGCAAAAAAAGCCAGATACTCTTTCCACGGCCCAGAAAGATATGTATATGTATTCAGTTACCAAAATACTGGTTAAAACCAGTTTTCTAACAAGAAACACCCCAATTAGAGATTCACATGGTGATGATGTTTAAGAGCTGTAAGTATATGCAGCCTAAGTGTGAAATAGTGTAAATGCTATGTGAGTACCTGGCAGATAACAAAGCCTGTGCCAAAGGGTTTACAGGTTAGTGGTCTGAAAATTCTTCCTGATTAATAGATGCAACATGAATGCAAAATTGCTTGCAATGATATCCCTTAAATATACTTTAGCAATCAGAGCATAACAATTAGAAGGAAGGAGCATATGAAAGATAGCAAAGATAAACATCATTGATTCAAACTTTTTCAGTGGCAAATACAAAACTGATGTTTAAGAAAACTTAATAAAGCCAGAGAGGGATTTTGTCATCCTTTTTATTCTCTTCTGTATGTTGTTAAATACATGAGATGACTGTAGGGAAAGTTTGAGATGCAGAAGGCTGACTGCACTTCCCTGTGGCCTTTGCAGTGCTTTACCTAGAGCATGATTAATTGACAGAATGTAATAAATAAATAGATAAATATACACACTGTGCTCTGAAGATAGTTGATGTTGTGTATAAATTTGACAATTCATACAATTCATAATCAAAACAATTCATAAGAGTAATGTTGCTCCTCTCTATAGGCAAATCTGCTTGATGTACTGGCATGCCCAGCAGCAAAGCAGAAGCAAAGCTCTCAAACCAGAACAAGAAAATGGGCCACAAAACCATCCATGTTGGAAGCTGCACTGTTAACTAAGTGCTTGAGGAAAAAAGTCTTGATCTTTGGGGCTTGACTCTTGCGCTGATTTCCAGGTTGATTTGAGATGAAACTCAGTTTTTCTGATCTTTTGTTTCCTTGAATGAAAAATGACATGGATTTTAGGTGTAATGGTTATATCTAGAAATGATTGTTCTAAGGATTAAGTTAGTTTTAAACAGGAGATGAATTATATAAATCACAACTGTTGTTGTAATGATAAATCTTTATGACTCGAAGCAGAAAAGAAAGGTGATCTTGCAAGCTCTATCTGTCTAGTTCAGCACAGCGTGATGCAAAAGCCCAGCACCAACAAGCCTTGTCCAGAACCACAAGTAGCACAGCAGTCTGATTGCAGTGCTGTGCCAAATGTAGAAAGGCATATCTTGGGAATTTTGGTAAAGTCACTTATTTAACATGACTCCACTGCTTTGAGGCTGCAAAGGCATGCTGCCTGGTGTGTTCTGTGTACTGTATACATATGAACTGCGTATATGCACTATATTCTATGTTGTATTGAAAATAAAAACAAAAATCAAACCCTAAAAAAAACCAAAACACTTGTATTAATATATTTTAATATGGCTGCATCATGCCATATTTTTTACTCAGTCTTCCCAACAAGTTTTACCTTGAAAGCAAAAAATGCCCCAGAGAGAAAACCTGGTATTTCCAATTGCTGAGTGCGAAGGAATAGTGGAAAATACATGCCTATAGTGGGCGTGCAATGCTTTGTCTTTCTTTTGCATAGTACAAAGCTGGACATAATGACACATGATTTGAAATATTTGGGGTTTGTCATATTTCTTTTGTTTGTGTTTTTTGTTTTGTTGTGTGTTTTTTTTAAAGGAAAAGGACAATAGAAAACTAAAAGCCATTAATAGACCTTTTCCTAGATGTAATCACAAGAAAATGCTAAAGACTGGGAATAAAGACTAGCTTTCAACAATTAAGTGAAACATTTTTAAAGAAAAATGTCTGAAAGATCTGCAATAGTTACACTTGGATTTTTAGCAACCAAAACTCTGCTTCAGGAAACATGGGATATATACAGCAGTATAGCCTTCACATGCATAGAAATAATATTCCTTAAGTATTTATAGGTGGGATGTGTAACAAGAATAAGAATAATGTACTCTGTAATAATCAACTATTTAAGCATTACAAGACATGACATAGAAACATATGCACCATTCCTAGAGAGGAGTTATAAACAGAAATCAATGAAGAGTGTTTTTTTCAATTCACATAAATATTCTTCAAACTAGAGATTTCAACATGAAGCTGCAGTTCTGATGTGTGTACTCAGAGTTCTTTTCTCTTTGTCTTGTTCATAGTTTTAATGCAGGCATTACACTTTTTGATAGTACCATTATTACCAATACCAGAGCTGCAATTAAATCCTACAGTATAATCCTGAGACATTTATATTGTACTATGGAATAATTACCTTTGAACAACAAATGGAACTAAAAGTTTTACTAAATAAAAAAAAAACAAAAACCAATAAACAGTTTTAGGTCAGCCAGGAAGCTAAATTTCTCATATTTGTTATGCCTGGTCCTGAATAAAGTTGAATGTGCTTTCAGTTTTCTGTGTTCCAGGAGTGCAGTTCTCCTTCTGTGTTATTCCAGTACCTTACATGGGGAAGGACAAATATATTTTTAAATCAATGTAATATGGTAAATCACTGTCAAATTTTCAATATATTTGATCACTGATTTTTTTTTTTTATTATTTTTTTTTTCTACATCTCCGATCTTTATTTTCAGACACAATCAATGCAGTGGATGTATGAAATCAATGGGCTGCCTCCACAGACTGTACCACCTACAAGGCCAGCAAAAGTAGCTTCTACTAGCAGTTACATAAGATCAGCCACAGTTCAACAACGCAATTTTTTACATGAAAATCTGAAACTTGCAACCACTGGAGTATCCTCACCGATTAAGGGGTCACCTTTGGTTCTGAGGACAAAACAGGAGAAGTTATGATCAGTTGTTTTTTTTTTTTGTGGATGAGGACACTGTTGTCAAATAAATTCTGCAATTAAAAGTGGACATGTTTTTTTGTTTTATTGAAGCAGATATAATGTACATTGATTGTATGCTTTAAATGGAAGATTCAGAATACGTGAGTTCTAGTAAAATTCTTATTTTTCTATGAGGACTTTTGGATGTTTTCCTAAGAGTTTATGTTTATCATACAGATTTTAGCAAGTTCTAATGAGATAAAAACTTTGAGTTGAAGAATATACTTGAAAATTAGGGAGTTCAGACTAGTGCCTTGCTTCCTGAGGAATATTAGTTTAGTAAGTCTTTAAGAGGAAGACTTTAATGAATGGTCTGTGTGATGGCCAACATATTACACCCATGCAAACCAAGCAAGCAAATCAATCCCTGATCCCTTTCAGTATAAAACTGTGCTATTTTGCTAAGGTGAAACATGTTTCTATGTCACATGCCCAGAGCCAGAATGCCTCTCAGGTTCTCTTGTTTTGGCAAATTGCATGAATTATGACATCTTTGCTTTGTCTAAAATAAGAATTGATTTATTCATCCAGTAGCACTTCAAAGTTTTAGACAATTATACATAGTGTAGAACAAAAATAATATGTCCTCCCTTGGTAGTTTTGTGTTAGAGAGTGCTTTAGAGTACTGAACTATAGAAGGCTGTGAAGTCACTGTGGAATTAAGCCAGATTTTACTTCCCTCCGCTAAAGTGAACAAACCAGAGGTGCCCTTCATATTGTATTTCCATTTCCATTCCTCTCATCCAGATTTGACTTTAGATGGGAATTCAGGCTTTCTTTACTCTTGATGTTACATGGAAAAATCAGATCTCTGAAGACATGCTTTGTAAGGTCACTGGCTTGGTAACTCCTGTCTTTCTTAATTGAGGTGTTTTTTCCTGATTTTACTAATAAAATGTAAATTTTATTTGTGCCTTTTTTTTGATGGCAGAAGGTACTTTAACAAAAAAAAAAAAGAAAAAGAAAAAAAAAAAGAGTCTTGGCTCAGATTAAGTGCTTTCTTGGCACAAACAGAGAATGAGCATCATGGTTCAGGAATGGGAAGCCTGAGAACAACCTATGTAGGTCAGTCTAAATGAGCACCAATAAAACCATTTTACTGCAGTGTGCCTGAGGATTTTGTTTATACCACACATTTCAGAGTAGCTAGTACAGAAAATGTTTGGAACATATGAAGCAGCAATGGCACTGTTTAATAGCTCCTTTTAAATGCATTGTGCTCAGTTTGGTCAGAAACCAGGTAAGTTGAAGCAAGAGTAAATTCTGCCTCACAAATTCAGTACACAGCCCAGGAAAGATATTGTCAATAGTGATATCTGGTATATATCTAAAAGAAATTAAGAAGCTATTGCAATATTTACCTTAAATGCTGCTGGGACCACAAATACAGCTAGATTTCATAGGAAGGTTCTTCTGACATGTATAAATGAAGCAAATGTTTATGTGTGAGAAATCAGAATATAAGGATCAGAAATATAGAATGGTTTCACAACTGATTTTTGGTCTTGGTATTCAGGAAATATTTCAGTCAGAACATCCTCGTAGGAAAATTCAAAAGAAGTGGGAGAGGTTGTTGGACTGTGAGGTAGATTGAAAACTGTCTCAACAGCAGAGTTCAGAGGGTTGTGATCCATGACACAGAGTCAAGTTGGAGGCCTGTGGCCAGTGATGTTCCTAGGGATCAGTACTGGGTCCAGTTTTGTTCAGTATCTTCAACGACCTGGATGAGGGGATAGAGCGTGCCCTCAGCAAGTTTGCTGATGATACAAAACTGGGAGGTGTGGTTGACACACCAGAAGGCTGTGCTGCCGTTCAGCGAGTGCTAGACAGGATAGAGAGCTGAGCAAAGGTGAACCTCATGAAGTTCTCTGGAGACTTTCAAAACCCACCTGGATGTGTTCCTATGTGGCCTGCCCTAGGTGATCCTCCTCTGACAGGGAGGCTGGACTTGATGATCTCTAGAGGTCCCTTCCTACACCTGACGTTCTATGGTTCTATGATCTTTCAATTGTAAAAGCTTTTTTCCCGTTTCACTTTTTAAAAGTATTGCTTTCTTACATAAAATGACTCCTGTTTGCAGGATGCTCAAAACTGTAATTCTATTAGAGATGGATTAGCGAATCTTGCAAGTTTCAAATTGTGAAAGAAAACTGCCACGTGAACAGATTATAAAATCCTGGTTTTGTCATTTAAGCTTAGAGAATTCACTCCAAAGTTTTCAGACCCACCGTTAAATCCAAGCTTCAGAACAGCAGGACAAGCTGCTCACCATCAACACACACCTTAAAATTGTAATCTACAGAGGAGTTCCAGCTACTGGAGATAGGTCTAAACACTATTGTTACAGTTAGGACTCATGGTCCAAGGGATTTATCTTAAAATTTATGCTAAATTACTTTTTCTATACCTGATCTCATTAGTTATAAAAATATTTTAGAGCATCAAACTTGCCCTTTCAAGAATAATAAGAGCCTTACATTAGCTCCTGTGTCAGTGCAGATTTTGTCTGAGTCAGGAGAACTGAGAGTTAAAGACTGCTTTAAGCACAGAAAGTAGCTATGATTAGGTAAAAAGCCCATTGGGGCATGGGGTCGTATAAATTTCTCTTGCTAGCTGCAAGGAAAAGTATTATTTTAAGTTAGCTCTTTCAGATTGAAGCCAGGTTAGCAGAGGAGATAATGCTGAACCAACACTGTCCCTACTTGAATAAAATAAGATGGCACCAGCCAAATATGAGCATGCACTTTTTTCTCTTTGATCACAAATCGAAACTACCTGAATAAATGGAAACTCCTGACTCATCCTGCGTGAAGCAAACACCAGAAGAAAAGGTATCTCTGTATTAATAAATATTCCTAGGAGGAAGTCTTAATATTTAGAATAAGAAAATCCCTGGCTTTGCCTCACTATTTATTTGCTTGTGAGATGTTTAATAATTTTATTTCTCCCTGCAGTGACTGCTCATTCTACAATAAATGACTAAACAGTGCTTTACTGCTGACACAGATCACAGCTTGTTGCTAATAGAATGTTAACTGCTTTTTAAATAACTCTGAATAAACCTGCTGATCCATAGAAGATTCATCTTAAAAGGAATCCAATTAATCTACTGGCTTTTCTGCTTCCACTGGCATGAAACATATTCTTCTGCAGTTTGCTTTACTGCAGTTGTTGTAATACTGATAGTGTCAAATTTCCTAAAGTATGATATTTTACATTTTGAAATGTAAATTGGCATGATGACAATGTGGCAAAGTCACAGCAGGACATGGATGTCAAGGTCACTGCACAGAAGTCTGTCAAAAAAATGTTGCTTGGTGGCAAGAGAAACCAGGAAAAAGACTTGGAGCAAGGAAAATCTTTGAGGTTTGTTGTTTATTTGTTTCTTTGTTTGTTTTTCCCAGGATTTACCTCTTTTCTGTGAAGTAGCCAGTTTTTCATGGTGAAACCAAAACCAAAGCACATTTGTCTGTGGAAAGCCTATCTGGGGCAAGTCAAAGTGACAAAAGAAAATCAGTTATACAGAGAAAGGTGAGGCAACAAAGTAAAATCCTATCACCTATGAACAGTGATAGTGTTAGTGTTAATCATGTAAGGTCCAAAGTACCAACCTATAGAAAAAATCAAAGGCTCAGTTTTTCAATTAATAATAACAGGTTTGTGTGTTTGTAGCATATAGACCTAATATCATGAATGTAAAGTGCAAAAGGGTAGCTATGTCCTGATTCCACATCTCCTCAGTCCTGGTTACTTTATATAAAACTGAAGTGCAAAATGTACATTAAAAATAATTAAAATCCTGCAATTGTCATTCTCAAAAGAAGACATAACCAAAAACTTCTTCCATTTACAAGCTTCTCTAAGAGTAGCATCCTAGAAGACAGGTCTTCATTTTGAATAAACTACTCTATGAAAAAAAAATTTCCTGATGACCTGTTGATAAACAGACTTCAGATCGAGGCATGAAAGATCCATATAGTTTGATGAGTATTTTTCAAGTACTGTTTAGTTTTAAGTATCATGACTTATAGCTATGATCTAGCATTTAATATACTGGGCACACTTGACAACAATCAGAAACACTTTTGCCTATTTAATATCAATGGAGAAAACACAAAGATAGTAGGTCACCAATGCATATTGCCAGCATCCAAAGGCCATTAACAAATGGTTCTCTCTGATGTGTGGTATATTATGGAGTTAACATGTATAAATCTAATGTAAGAATATAGTAGTTATTATTTTTATTCCTTGAAAAGTAAATACATATTTGCAAAACTGTGCACTTGGAAAGTCAAGCTGAATGTGCAAGCAGTCAGTTGTGTGCTACAAAATTCAGAGCACACGTGGGTAATGGGTTGAATCCACGATAAATACTTGCACAGCATTGACTCAACAGTCTTTCATTGCTCCTACCTTTGCAACTGTTGCAATCCAGTGTAAAACCCTTGATTCTAAATTGCTTTTCCGAGCCATGCAGCTACATGGCTAGCATTATTTGGTACTTGCATTCCATTGGTCATTGTCGTGTTTCTGCCTTGTTTGCTATTTAAACACAAACAAGCACACAAACAATAACAAGAACAACAATAACAAAACCCCAAACAACAAACCAAACCAAAAAACCCAGCCTAAACAAAATAAAAATGGCTACCTTATCTAGGTCTGAGTCTTACTGTGCTCCACTACCATTAATTCACTGTTATGGAACAGTTCTTACTGAACCTGAATCTAAATTGCACAGAAGAGATATTGTGAAGGGGAGACACAGACAAGCAAGTTTACAGCTACAGAATTAAATCTGCATTGTAAAGACATCATATTGTACAGGAATTATTTCTTAGGAAACCTCTTTCCCTCTACAGAACAGTACCTAAACGCAGTGACTCTGATCATTGCCCTATCAGGGATTAATTGCTAGCTGACAAGGTGTTACTATACTGAGACACAAATAGGCTGCAGGAACACTAGATTAGCTCATTAAAAGTATTATTAGTTGGAGGTGCAACAAATGTAAGAGCTGTTTGGTCATTTGCAAGGTCACGGAAGTCAAACTCCTTGAGTTCAGTGGCAAGAGGTGTCAGATTACAATATCGACCACTGCTCCTGCCTTGGACCTCACAGGACAAAAGGCTGCAATGAAGCTGCCTGGAGATTCCCTTCCCCTCACTCCCCCACTGTGCTGTGCTGCTACAGCTGCCAAGATCAGTAGCAGTGTTTAAACCAGATCTGTGCTGCTGTAAATAACAGGGAACAGCTGGATGATAGTGCCACTGGACGTCCCATGGCTTTAAATATAAACCATCTCTGGTCTGACATAACCCTTACCTTAACTTTCAGAGCATGCTGCAAATTACCTATGCACCTTTTCCCCAGGCTTGTATTAACAGGAATAAATAACAAAGAGGAAACATGCTTACTTAGCTTCCTGTTGATAGGTGACAGTGAATTGTGGTGTTGCTTTTAAGAGATTTTTTCCTATCATCTAGTGCATTTAGAATGATGGTTGGCTGCAGTTCTTACCACTTTTCAAAATCTAAAAAGATAAATGACTTGATTATTAAAAGAGAGGATTAGTGACAGAATCAGCTAGGTATGTTATCAGTGTCTGAATTAATAAATTAAAAGCAGCATGAAGTGGGAAAATAGGACTGTAGGGGGCTCATTGGAATTATTTGGGAAAGTAAAGCTTGTAAGTGAGGAATGGCTCCACCTTAAAGAAAGTAGGGCAAGACAGCTGACAGAAATCTGACAAGGTTATAGAGGATTATTTAAACTAGAAACAGGAGGAAAAGATTAGCGGGTGTTAACGAACACTTAGGTCAATCACAAACATCTGCAAGGACTGCCAATACTGTATCTCTGTCACAATATAAAAAGTAAGAGGTTATGGTTAAACTGGGAGAAGGAACAACACAGATCCCAACTGTACATCAAGGAAAAGCAGCCAAAGAAATTGCCCAACAATAAAAAGAAATAAATACCAAACAGAGTTCAGGACTGTTAAAGAAAGAAACAAAAATTAAAACTGTATTGCCAAGAAACAATAGGAGAGGAAGACTATTGTAAGTCTAGCTGTAAAGTAGAAAAGACAGAATATCCCTTGTAGTGCAGTGTAATATACTGGCAGTGGCACAGCTCCAGAAAAATAGATTGAGAGTGTTTGGAGGATGAGGAGGCCAGTGATGAGATCTGTATGGATAAGGAGGCAAGAATGGCTGCTTCCCAAGAATGAAATCACATCAACAGCATTAACACTAGCAGTTACCAGCTAAAAAGAAACAACACTGGGTTCATACTGTTGAAGAAGAGCAATTCAAAACTGCCCCCCTAAATTAAACAGACCTATATCTGATAAACTTAGATTTAGTAATGTCACTTGATGGACTAAAGACATTCATGTGGTTAAGATGAACTCATTTCCCCAATAAAATTTTACAGTGTTCAATTCATTTCCAGGAAGCATACAAGGTGATTAAAGCCTATGTCAGGATAAATTTAGCAAGGTCATATCTTGACACACTATATAACTGTGTTGATGAAAAGTAGTTCAAGAGCATTCAAGAGAGTACTATTTTTAACATAGTGTGAAGGTAACATAACAAAATAACTGGTGTTGAACTTGTCAGCAGGTAATGATCATAATTTAAATAAGATAAAAATGAAAAGTTTCTACTCTGCAATGTTCAATAAAACCTGAGAAAGCAGCAGAGCTTTCTCCCCAGATGCCAGTCACACTTAACAACACAGATACCACGTTCCATCCCTCACTGTCCCCTTTTACATAAATATTACATGTATCTAAACATTAGCATGTAAATACGCTAACTCTGACATGCTACTTCACTTTTTTTCCCCAGGCAAAAGCATCTCTCTGTGGAAGAAGAGTGCAGGTGTACAGAAGGAAATAGAAAGTTAACCAATAATTTTCAATCTCTACTGAAACTAATGCAGAAGTGATGGGATGTGTGTGATCAGGTTGTACAACCTTAGCTTTGGGCTAGAAGAATACAAGCAAGTGTTGATGAACTGGCAACTGCATGAAAAAGAGTTTGGTCTTTCCTGGGCAAAATTACCATTATTTTAAGTTTGGGAACCCAGCAGCAGTTGCAATTCAACAAAACAACCCCAACATCTGACATCTACTACATGCTCTTCCAGTTAATAACTGTAGCAACTAATTAATGTGCCTAGTGGAAATGATAAATCAGCTGTGAGTGCCAGAGTGGTCAGTGTGCTTACAGTCACTTTGTAGCACTTTCTGCTTGAGCAGGTGCAGATCACAGGCACGATTTCACACTGGAAGAAAGAAACCAAAAATCACCCTAGGCTTTGTCAGAATTTAGTACCTCAGAGTTCTGTACGATTTGATGAGTGACCCATTTCTCAGTGTCATATAAGAATAAATGTCACTAAATCCTCATATAATTAAATTAAAAAATAAAATATCCTGAATATCAGGTAGAGAACTATACATGCTAAGACTATAGAAACACTCCTTGTAGCTCTGCCTTAATTTACTCTTATCTATCAGGAAGTGCTTAATACTTTTTGCCTGTTTTCTCCACAGGAATGTCCTAATACATTTACTGACATACCTGCTGTCATTACAAGGTTGAACAAGATGTCAAAGAATTGCCTTAACTTACTGGGAAAGTGATAACTACATTTTGTTTGTTGGCAAAACACCTTTGTTCACACATATCCAGTCTGAAGAATGGTCCTGAGCTACATCGGCATGTAATTTTTGCTGTTGGAAAAACCACTGGATCACATGTAGGCCTATGCTGTTCAGCTCTACTGGCAAACTTAGTATGTTTTCAAGTGTCTGAAATAAAATTGCCCAGCTAGAAAACTAGCTGGCAAAGAAAAGAGGCCTGAGCAGGAAGACATAACAGGTCCCTGCTCACTTTCCCCTTCCTGGAGTCATACTGTGGTGACAATCCTTGAACACCTTCCGTTTTGAAAGGACTGTAACTTTAAATTAAGAAACCAAAACGAAACTAGACTTCTAAAGAGGTTAGGGAACAAGGTGGAAAGGTACTAAAAACAGAGAGGCAGAAAGGGGTTGTGTAAATGTGGTTCTCATGTATAAAACCACAATGAGGCAATACAACCTGCCGTCAGGTGATTTGCCAGGAGTGCAAACTGTGCTGCTGCTGCTGCTGAGTTCAAATGACTGACCAGCACCTGACTGCAAATGAGCAAATAGAATCAGATAGGACCTGTTAAAACTGGAGAACAAAGGAGAAGAGGAAAAACTATTATCCTTTATTTAAGAAGTAACTGTAAAAAAACTAACTTATAGACAACCACGTTTACTATATGCAAACACAAACACAGGCTGGGCAGAGATTGGATTGAGAGTAACACTGAGGATAAGGATTTGCGGGTGCTGGTTGATGAGAAGCTCAACATGAGCCAGTGCTTGCAGCCCAGAAAGCCAACCGTATCCTGGGCTGCATCAAAAGAATGGTGGCTAGCAGGTCAAGGTAGGTGACTCTCTCTACATTGCACCCCACCTAGAGTACTGTGTCCAGTCTGGAACCCCCCGCATAAGAAAGACATGGAACTGTTGGAGTGAGTCCGGAGGAGGGCCATGGAGATAATCAGATGGCCTATGAAGACAGGCCGAGACCATTGGGGTTGTTCAGCCTGGAGAAGAAGAGGCTCTATGGAGACCTTGTAGTGGCCTCCCAGTACCTGGATTGGCCTACAGAAAAGCTGTGGAGGGGCTTTTGTTACAAGAGCATGTAGTGAGAGGACTGAGCAGAATGGCTTTAAAATGAAAAAGGGGAGATCAACATGAGGAAGAACTTCTTTACTTTGAGGGTTACAGAGCACTGTAACAGGCTCCTCAGGTTGTGGAGACACTTTCTCTGGAGAATTTCAAGATCTATCTGGATGCCTTTCTGAGTCATCTGCTGGGTTTTTTGTTTTGTTTTTGTTTGTTGGTTGGGTTGAGGTTTTTTGTTTGTTTGTTTTTTTGGGGGGTTGTTTTTGGGGGGTTGTTTGTTTGTTTTTTTGTTGGGTTGTTTTGTTTTGGTTTAGTTTTTGTTTTGCTTTATTTTGCTTTTTTTCCTGCTCTGGCAGGGGCATTGGACTCTGTGTTCTTCAGAGGTCCCTTCCAACCCCTAATATTCTGTGATTCTGTGATTCTGTGAGTTACATCAGATATTAGGAAGAAATTCTTTCCTGTAAGGGTGGTGAGACATTGGAATAGGTTGCCCAGGGAAGCTGTGGATGCCCCCTCCCTGGAAGTCTTCAAGGCCAGGTTGAATGGGGCTTTGAGCAACCTGGTCTAGTGGGAGGTGTCCCTGCCCATGCAGGGGGGTTGGGACTAGACAATCTTGAAAGCCTCTTCCACCTCAAATCATTCTATGATTCTAAGAAGGTAACTGTTACTCTGTGTGACAGGTTGCTCAGACTACAGGCCCATCTGGCTGAAAAGAGCCCACCTAAAGCATGGCCAAGCTGCATTGAGCCAGCCTTTGTGGAAAGCAAAACATGGCAACAGCATGTATAAGAATTTCATTTGCAGGGCAATAGAATAATAGAATCATTAAGGTTGAAATAGACCTTTAAGATCATCATGTCCAACCATTAACCTAAGTCTACCAAGTCCACTGCTGAACTATATCCTTAGCACCATACCTACACAATTTTTAAACGTGTTTAGGGATGGCAACTGCACCGCTTCCCTGGGCAGCCTGCCCAGGGAAGTCCCTGTGGAAGTCCCTGTATTTTAGTTAACTGCCTAGGTGTGAAAAAGAGAAATTAGTTTAGAGCTGGAGGCTCTTCCACTTCAGTCTCTGGTAAGTGGCAACTACAAGTGAAGCAGAGGATCCCTTTGCGTGTCAATACAGACTTGTAGGAAGTTGGTAAAAATGGCATAGTTCCTATGACTTGACAGCACATCTCACTTAGAGCCTTAGACTTGTTTATTGCCTGCAGATTTAGAGTCCTGGGGAGCATGGGCTCATTCTTGTTCTTTTCTCCGAGCAATGGCTTGACAGCAGCAGGCTGCAATTAGGCTCTGGAGAATTCAACATGTAACCACTGGCCAGAAAGATTAAAAGCCAGTGAAATATAGCCTCATGGACAAGAAAAATATTTTTTGTGATTGAATTCCTGTGGACATTTGTGATAAAAAGCAGGCACTGAGTCCTTGTCACTGCTTTGCACCATGCAGCTGTATTTCAGTGGTAGATGAGGCACTCTGCACTGTTTTTTAACACCACCTGAGGCCCTGGTCTTTTTGGCAAGCCTACATGAAACAATATGCAGGATTGAACAAAGAACATGCTGCAGTTTTCAAAGTTCAGGAGAAAGAAGTCCAAATCTTGAGAACCGAAATACACCCAAAGCTCCTAGACTACCAGTTTATGCCAAAATGGCCACACAGATTTTAGAATAACAGAGGGGTCACTTCATATGTACCATTGATGCAACAGGTCATTATGAAGTTAAGAGTTTACTAGAGCCATCAGTTCTACAGCATTGGTGATGAGAGTTTTCATACAGGACATATGTAGTGGTGGGACTGACATCCTAGAGGGAATGGATACCATTCAGAGTAACCTTGACAGGCTGGAGAGGTGGGTCAATGCCAACCTCATGAATTTCAATGAGGCCAAGTCCAAGGTCCTGCACCTGGGTTGGCACAACCCCAGGCACAAACACAGGCTGGGGCAAGAATGGCTGGAGAGCAGTCCTGAGGAGAAGGACTTGGGGATGGTAGTAGATCAGAAGCTCGACATGAGCCACCAGTGTGTGCTGGAGCCCAGAGAGCAACTGCATCCTGGGCTGCATCAAAATAAGTGTGGCCAGCAGGGCCAGGGAGGTGATTCTGCCCCTCTACTCTGCTCTGGTGAGACCCCACCTGGAATACTGTGTACAGCTCTGGAGCCTTCAGCACAGGAAAGACATGGAGCTGTTGGAGAGGATCCAGAGAAGGGCCACAAAGATGATCAACAGGCTGGAGCACCTCTGTTATGAAGACAGGCTGATAGAGTTGGGGCTGTTCAGCCTACAGAAGAGAAGACTCCAGGGAGAGCTTATAGCAGCCTTCCAGTACCTGAAGGGGGCCTTCAGGAAAGCTGGGGAGGGGCTTTTCATCAGAGAAGGCAGTGATAGGACAAGGGGTAATGTTTTTAAACAGAAAGAGGGTAGATTTAGGTTGGACATCAGGAAGAAATTCTTCACCATGAGGGTAGTACGGTACTGGAATAGGTCTGTGGCCATCCCGTTCTCAGGAAAGCCACAGGGAGTTTTCTCTAAACTATGAGCATGACATCTTATCTCTGCATTTGGTATTTTGTGCAGTTCAAAAGGTCTATCTCAGATTTCACCTTATGGCTCCTCCATAAGGACAAGTAAGAGACATGAAGAACTGTTTTTTGAGATGATTGCAACAAATACGTGAATAAAATTGTGATTTATTTTTAATCACTGAAATTCTAGCTTATGTACACAATCCACAAGACAGAGAGAGCACATGTAGTGAGCTCCCCATTCAGTGCTGCGAGGTTTTCTGGGTTCAGAGCCTGATGCTTTGGGTTATCTTGGCCACTGATCACTGTCTGCTGCAGGACATTGCTCTACCAAAAGCGCATATCCAGGAGGCACGCTGTCAGTAGAGTAGCTGTCCTGCAAAGGCAACTGGGCAGAGGCCAGGAAAGGAGAACACTTGGTACCTCATGCTGACAGCTAGCCTAAGGCAAGCTTTCCTCACCTCTGAACTGGATCCCTAAATAGCAAAAGCAGGCCCAACCAAACAGATGGCTGCTCAAGCAAGCTCTTGAAGAGCCATGAAAAAATCAGAAGGATGAGGAGTGAAAACAGCTTTAATCTCTGGACTAGAGAAATGTGCTTGCCTGCTCTGTGCTGCATGGTTTCTGAAGGAGGTATGAAAAGACCATGCTACTGCACCATCCTCTCACTTGGCTGCAGTACTTCAGATTCTGTTTTAGGTGTGATGGATTCTGCTATTACAGATACACTGTAAAAAGCTGTCCACCTTCACAGGTGAGCAGAGCCCTACCACCTTCTCCTTCTGTGTTTTAAAATTGTTGAAATTCATCCATTTCTCAAAGAAGTAGGATGGGTGAGCTTCCATGGAAGGAGGAGACCCTAGTAAGCTGTTGTCCACCTGCTGGCTGCCAGAACTCATAGGGACAGCAGAGCTAATGCCAGGGCTGGTGGTACGAGGAGAGCTGTGACAAGCCAGGAGCAGAGCTGAGCGCATGTAGCTAAATATACCCTACCTGAAGCCTGAGGTGCAAGACTAGGGGGACACTGCTGCTTTGTTTCTGATCCTGATCCTCAGCACTCCTGCAGGACACATGTCAGCATGAGGATAGCTTTCCTGGTGTGGGGTGTCTATGGCCATGTACTGCTACCTAGTGTAGAGGTACTCTTGGACACCTGTGGACCAGGAGAGAGGTCCCAGGCAAAGCTTATATCTGGTGTTGATGTCTGCCCGGACCACAGCCTGAGGAATGGGGTATGAAACATGTAAGACCTTAACGCTCTGGTGATGCAGAGGACACTTAACCTGACATTTCCACTTCTTGGAAGAGTACTGTTTCTTGACTGTTTCCCAAATACCCACCATCGGACCCACCCCTGGCTATAGGATTAAGGCGTCTTTTCTGAGAACTCTCTCTCCCTCCTGTGCAGTCCATGGGGGATTTCAATACCCAGCTCTGATTTTTGGATGTTGCGCTGGGGGTGGGGACCCATATTCCCTTCTGAGCCCAGCCCTTGGTGCAAAGTAGACTGCAGAAGTTAGGTGTAACAGTGCTGGTGCCATGCTGGTGCTGCTCTGGTGAGGTGTGGGGTGGACAAAGAGTTTTGAGAAGTTGGTCAAGAGCAAGTGTGAGCTCAACTGCAGTGAGGTGAATTAGAGCATCTTTGCTGCTGAGCCACAAAGCTGGTGAATATGCAGGGCTGCAGGCCTAGGATGGGACTTGCCTGCTCCGACCTTGCAACTATGCTCTTAAATTACAAACTTTAGCTGAACAACAAGTGCAGATGTACTTTTTTTTAATTCTGAAGAGGCACAGGCTGGCTTTTTCACCACAGGCAGTTCAGGAACAGAAGGTGGAAGTGAAAAAATACAGATGAAATGTCATTAAAAATACAGAATAGGTACTCCTGACATTTCTACAGCACTCTATCCAAGAATGTGTGTGACATAATTAAGGTCATGAGTTCAAACACCTGAGTTCACAGCAGCTGCAACTGGAATCAATCTCAGATGATGATTTGATTGGTCATAACATGTTTTGTCTGCTAACCCTAACTAATTTCTCTGCTGAAGGCTGGTTTGAGCCACACTTCAAAATATTGATGTTATTCTTATTGTGTAAATAAACATATTGAGATTTGCACTGCAATGCCTTTTGCTAGCACTGGCACTCATGAAAGAATAAACAAAAAACAGGCAGATCTCAGTCCTTGGCTGATCAGCACACTGAGCAGGCTGTCCATGAGGGATGCCTGTGGACTGCAGCTATTACTCAATGAGCAAAAGCACTTACAGAAAAATTCACGACACTCAACCCTATGGCACAAACAGTGCTGTAGTGAATTTAGCACCTACCAAGCTGCACCTCCCATTTTAGAAGTGACCTGTTTCAATGGTCGTAGTGGTGGGTGACAGCCATACTTTGTGGGGTAGACATACTGTACTGCAGAGGGTACTTCAGAAAACTCCTGGAAGTGCATAAAGTAGTTGCGGATATCTCAGTGATAAGAAGGATTCATTCACACATGTATTCATTTTGAAGATGTTATAAAGTGGGACTTGAAGCAGTCTCTACAGAATTGTAACCGGGTGTAGAAAATCAACCCCAAAGCCCACTCCTCCTTTGAGAGCCACATGGCTCACAGAGACAGTTCTTTGGCAGCTGCCTCCCCTTCCCCACACAGCATCCCTGGCTCAACTCCCCTCATGCCTGATGCTGTTTTCTCACTCATGCCCAACACTGGCAGATTACTTGACAGCCTGCTGCTATTTTTACCTTGTAGCTTCTTTACTCAGCTGTCTCAATCAGCTGCTGTTTTTTTTTCCTCTGCCTGCAAAATAGCAGGCTGGAGGTTCTCAAGACTTACTTCTGTTCTTGCTCTCCTATAAGTCTTTATTGTAACACTCCCATTAAAGTCAGCCTCTTGTTTCTTCATTCTAAATCTTCAACAACTGAGGCATGTCACATTTGTCCTCTTGTATCTGTCTCTTCCAGCCTGACTGTGATAGAAAATGCTGGTTTCTAATGCTTGCTCTCACCCCAAGCAAAGACAGAGAGGTGAGCAAACCCTCATTTCTCAAAACACCAGCTAAGAGCCTTAAATAAGCAGAGGGAAGAAATGATTCAGCAGTAACAGGAGGTCTGTGTAACAGATGGCAGAGGAGAGAAGCTTGCTTGTATTTGCTTGCACAGTGAGGCCTGTAGTGACAGTCTTCTGGAGGGGCTGCTTCATGTGAGCAGTAATTTTACTGGCTGGCAGGAAAACGCTGCAATGAGAGCAGGTCCTTTGTGCATAGACTTTACAACACTCACAGCTGCTTGTGAGTGGTTTTCACACTTTTAGCTTATATTTCAAGTAGATGAGCATGTTTTTGCTGAAAATTTTTCATGACAAGAAAAACTAATTTAGTTGTTCCTGTAATTGTGTTCCATGATATTTAATTGCTGAGGCTTTTTTCTCAGAGCACACTTAAAATTAAGCTGTTTCAAAACAGAATGCTCCTAATGCTCTTATGCAGATACTTACTTTAAAGAATGGCTTCATATCATCCATCAAATAAATCATTAGTAATACTTATATGCCAGTGACTCCTAACTTCAGTGATTTAAAGAAACAAAAGAATCATACCATGTTTTGTTGTTGTTTTTTTATTAGTAGTAGTAATAGTATTTTTTCATTTGGTTGTTTGGTTTGGGGTTTTTTTGTGAGGGTTTTGTTTGGGGTTTTTTGTGATTTGTTTGTTGTTGTTTTTTTCACAGGCTCTAGGCAACAACAAAACAAAAGCTATTGGTTGTTGAAGGGTAAAGCACAAGCTGTCTGACTAGGACTAAGGTGCTTGGTGGTTGGGACTAAGGACTAAATGTTGGTGGTTTTCTTTTAAGCCTGTGACTGCTGGATCATCATATACCCCATTTATAAGACATTGACCAGGCTAGTGAATAGTAATACACTACTTCAGTAGTTCAGGTTCACAGTCAATGCTATGTCTGACCTTTGTCCAACCAGAAGAGCCCCACACCAAGGTATACAAGATACTGTCAGGTACCTCTGTGAGGTCACTGCTGCCATTTCACTGTCCTTCCATTCTGTGCAAACATTACTACCCTTCATTTTCCCAGCACTGTGGAAATACACAAGCTGACCTTGAGTATGTAAAACTCATTAGAGACTGTCATTGGAAATTTTATCCTCCACCAGTTGTTAAAAATGAAAGATACTTCAAGAAATGATCTGCCAGCCACAGGATAATACTCCAGACTTTCTCCTCTGCGTGCTTTTGCAGACAGCCATGTCGTAGGCAAGCCCATAGGTTTAACACTTCCAACCTAAAACAAACTAGGTCTGTTTTCTTCTAACCTGGGATGCTAAGGGTTTTTTTCTGTCTCAAAGGTTTTACACCTGGTGTTACAGTCCTGTGAAGTGGTTGAGAAGCAGCTTTCATGTCATGCTGCTCTGCTAAGTAGGATTCCTCTTGTCCAATGTTGCAGAAAGGTGTTCAAATCAAATAAATACCCGGGAACTTGAGTCTCTATAGCTCCAGGTGGGAGAGGTCTAATTTTCTTGCCTTGTTCTAATGATAATTTCTGCCCATACTATATATGCTAACAGAGTTTTTAAGAACAGGTATCAACAGATACATCTGTATTTACATGGTTTTCTTCTAAGCAAATGCTATGGCATGTCTTCTAACTTTCACAGCTTTTACTGTTTTGCAAAAAGCTATTTTTAATGTTGTCTGAAGGACTTACTGTTCAGTGATCTGTGAATGCATAAAATGTCAATTTGTGGCCACTTTTAAAAGTATTTTGTCCTTGAAGGCAAAGAAATACCAAATCAAATCAGAAGATGATGCTGGGAAGGCCATAAAAACCTTGTTTGTCAAGCATCTGATGTACACTTCTAGGGACAGGTGTTCATTGAAATACCCTGATTATAAAAACCTAACTTTGAAGTTAGGCTGAGTTCATAAAACAAACAAACAAACAAACAACTAGGACACTCTCTGGGTAGGAAAGAGAACAAATTCAATGTGTATAGAGGAGTGACAGATATTTCTTTTAGAGGACAGAGGAATTAGACCATGTGTTGGGTTTAGATTTTAGAGCTAAACTGACAGGAACATTACCCTTGCCACACTCAGTCTTGATACTCTAGCCATGCATTTTAAGGTACTGAAAGGCATTATTTTAGTAGTGAACAGACTTCAAGTTTTCTAATTTCCCTTGAAATGAGCAGTGCACCAGTGTGAATGTCTTAAGGGAGGGAGTTTTGTGCAAGTAATAATGTGTCTAAGCACTTGGGTCCATTTACATGCACAAAAAAATGTTATAACCTTATCTCAGGTTTTTTCCTAAGAATTAAATAGCTTAATTAGGTGCTATTCTATTTAGAGACACTCACTTCTGTGTGTAAAGACCAAGCATGGAACATTTGACTGCCAAAAGGAGACTGTACTGGAAAATTATGAGGCCATGAAATCAGAGAGCAGTGCATGATGATTTGCACACTTAACTACAGCAGTTGCAATGAGTGACAGCTGTAATGATTAAGAAATACAGGTCAACAAAAATAAATGCATTTTCCAGGAGTGGCATGAGTCATAAAGATGATAAATATTCATCTAGGAATCTACTGCCTCTAGTGTTTTATTGATATTATGAAAGAGTATTATTCAATAAAATTAAAAGAAAGAGGCAGAACTACTAATTTACAAGGCAGTAGATTCATATAGCTTAAACTGCTAATTGTCAACCAAGAAATATCTGTGTTCAAAATCATTTGAATTAACCTTTGCAATTAATAATTTACCATGACTATCTCTAACCTAGATGCTACTAGCTTAATCAATGTATTTAGGTGATGACTTCTATTAAAAAGCTTCCAACAAAGCAGCAAAGACTTCCAGAGATAACCAAAGACTTTACAACAAGTAGAACATTTTTTTTCACAACAGAGAATTTTTTTATATTAATATATTAAATCAAAATTTAAAATAAATCAAATAAAGAATGCTTGTATAACCATTGACTTAATCTATATTTGAATAGCCACCAGAGGCTGCTAGAGACTGAACCTTGCACCTATTGCCCTCCCCATTATTACAGCTTTGTTGGTCTCCCTTGCAGTGTTACTTATCTTTGAAAGGCAGGAGGTCTGTAGTGCCTGTTTTTCCTATGTGACAACTAGGATCACAATTAACTAACCTTACTTTTCTGCAATAACCATTAAGCAGCCTTCCCCAGTACACAAATTTAAAATGTGGATTAAATTCTGCTTTGAACTATGCCAGTTAAAACTTAGCTATTCTAAATGTGCAGCTGAGAGAGCACTGAAGTCCTCTGGCCATATTATTATATTTCAAATCATATGTAAAAGCATGCAGGATGTTTTACCAAGGAGATAAAATTTCTACCCCAAATACCTTACAGTCTCCAAAGGTCCAAGAAGACACAGGTATATTGATTACAGGCTAAATGATTCACTTGTTGAAGATGCATGGTAATGATAGAAAATAAAATTTCACATATTATTAAACACACTGTCCAGTCCTTTGCTGTAACTCTGAAGCCCTCTGACATTAGAAATTGTGGAGCTGTTAATGATTTAATGACTGCCGAGGGGGCTGGGGGCTGTGGCTATAGCAGGGAGGATTTTTTTTCTTTCTTTCCTCTCTCTATGCTCCTTGGCACTCCCTAAATCCCATATTCAAATGCATGGAGCAGCCCTTTTCTCTCATTTTAAAGTCAAGCCATCCATCAGCAACATAGGTCTGAGACCTCGGTCTGTCCAGAGATCAGGACAGCCAACTCTACCCCAAACCCACTAAACTTTTGATGGTTGGGACAAAGTTTTGGTGTACCATTAGGCTACAAAGTAAGTTATTTGGGGAATGCATGAAAGGGTAGATGGCCTCCAGGTTTTAATCAGGGTATAGGAAGCACAATAAAGAGTAGACTGAATATGTGGTTCTTGTACCAGAAATGTTACTTCTAAGCTTAGATTTGTATCCACAGTGTGGGGAGATGCTGGTTTCTGAGAATTATCACTCTAAACTATATGCTATTGACTTCTGAGGAGACATCATAGTGGCTTCCAGTAGCTGAAGGGGCCTACAGGAAAGCTGGGATGCAACTTTTTAGGAGGGTGTGTACTGATAGGACGAGGGGTAAGGTAATGGTGTTAAGCTGAAAGATGGTAGATTTAGATTATACATTAGGAAGAAATTCTCTCCTGTGAGGGTGGTGAGACACTGGAACATGTTTCCCAGGGAAACTGCGGATGTCGCCTCCCTGGAAATGCTCAAGGCCAGGTTGGATGGGGATTTGAGCAACCTGGTCTAGTGGGAGGTGTCCCTGCCTATGCAGGGGGGTTGGAACTAGATGGTCTTTAAGGTCCCTGCCAACTCAAACCATTCTATGATTCTATGTAACTGCTAGATTTTAAGCTTCTGGTAGCCATCTACATTTTTTCTTCTTTTAGATATGAGTAGATATATACCATGATACTTCTGAGATTTCTTTTTCATGCAACTTTAAAGCTTTCTTTCTAAGGTAGAGAAAAGTCTCTGCATTTGTAATACAAAAAATAATGTAACTAAATAACAGCAGATTCATTGAAAGTGACATAGTCTAGGCTAGGTTATTAGCATATCTTTGAAGTTCCTTACCGTTGCTGCAAATGTCACTATTTTCTTCTAAGCAGTTTTCATCCAGATCAGTGCAGAATTACCTAATTTTATTTTTAACAAACTGTGGCAGCACTTCCTGTTAGTCTGAACAATAAATGACAATAACAGAAATAAAATATTGTCTGGCAGGAACGGGTACAGGTTATGTTTGTATACCACCAATGGCTGTGCATCAGCATAAAACTGTCTGTTCTCCTTTTTTAGTTCATAAAAGCTTAAAAGAAGTGTACAAACTGGATTTTTATTAGCTTAGCTATTGAAGTCAGAAAGCAATAAGTGCTGTTAAGAATGGAAGAACCTGAAGAAACTTGATTTAAGCAGTTGAATAAACATGAGTAAGGAAAAAGGAGGACACATTAAAAGCCTACACAAAATTTTACCTGACAAAAGTTGTTCAAAGTGAAGTGTGTTGAATAAAAGCAATGCCCAAGTTGTAACATTGGTATCCTTGTCTGTGTTGCCCTTCTGAGACCCACTGCCCTCCATCCAGCTGTCCATGCCTGGGCAGAGCACGGGCTCCAGGCAGGGAGCTCAGGGATGGTGTACCACCAGGACAGGCAAGATGGGGATCAAGGGCTGCTAACAGTCCTAATGGGCCTGCTTAAAATTACGGGGCTTATAGTCCCTCCTGTCACCCAAGGAGGATCAGCTATACCCCAATCATACCTAGCAAGTGGTTGTCACACCAGTCCTTGTAAAGGGGTTTCCACAGCTTTCTTAGCCAAGAAATTCTGATGTTCGCTCTTAGAATCCTTCTTTAAAGCCACTCAGAAGCATGTCCTCTTGCCATTTAAGCTCTTTCATTACTTGTCCTGTCCGCTTCTGAACATGGAGAAGAGGTGATTCTGTGCTACTCTTCGGCTGCCTTTTACATATTTAAAAATTTCTGTCATGTGGTGTTTTCTTCTTTAGGCTAAATAGCCATTGATCTTCCCTTACAGCCAACTTTATTCTCTTCTTTAACTTTTTGTCAACTGGTCAGAAATGTGAAGCTGAAAACCAGAAGTACCTGAGCTATGGCCATATAAGTACCAAGTATAGCAGAAGACTTATTTCATGATACACAGGCTTGATGTCTATCTCTGCATCCCAGCTACTGCAGCAACCTGAGGTTGCAGGTCAGACAGAATATGGGGAAAAAAAGTATTCAAGTTATACCATTTTGCAGTTCTCTTACATGTATTTATGTAGCTATTTTCTAGTCCCGGAATTATACCTTTTCATACAAAAGGGTCAATAACATTTGTAGCCCTAAATTTTGTATTCAGCAGAGTGGTTGGTCCCCTTTTGGTCCCCTTTTAGTCCCATTAGTCCCTTTTGGTGTTGTCTGTAAATTCAATTTGAACACTGTCCAATCATCTAGAGCACCAGAGAAAATATTAAATATTACCAGACTCTAGAGAGTCTGCTCAGGATACTTTTTCATTTTGGCAGTGGCTCATGAATAACTGTGGCTTGATTACCATTTTCCAGCTTTCTTTGCTCTCGTCCTCTTATGGATCCCCCTTGTTTGACGAAGAGTATGTCTTTCAAAACACTACTGGAAGCCAAGATATGACATCTTTTGCTTCCCTTCTGTCACATTGTTTCCATGTCACATAAGGCTATTAAATTTAGCAAAAGAAATACTTGTTAGACTAATCCATCTTTCCATATTTCCTTTTTTTCTTTTCTTTTTTTTTTTTTCTAAATTTAAATTCAAATTCCAGGTGCCTAAAAATAGTTGGTTTAATGATTTCTTTCCCTGCAATTTTTCTGAAATTGAAACTAAGTTGACACTTTACGACTCTCTGACTCCTTTTCTCTCCTTTTTTTCAGAGATATACATTTTCCTTCAAGTGTCTGGCATTCACCCATCTTCTGCAAATTCAACAAGATAGTTACTAATGACTTGCAAGATTCCCACCAGCCAGCTCTGGATGCAATCCAAGGGTGAAGTTCACCATAGTAAGCAGATCTTAAATACCTTACTTATCTAACAGTTTTACCTGACTAAGAGCAGAAATCTTGTCTCTTTGTCCAGCTGTATATAGTACTACTCATGTTGGAGTTAGTTCAGAAGTCAAAATTTTTTTTCCAATCCATCGTATTAATTTTTAATGTATTTGAGAAATAAATAAAGAAAAAAACCCACACATCTAGTGTTCTACAATGACGAAAAAAAAGCAAACAAAACAAGAGTTGGCTGTTCCATTGTCACCTTGAAACAGAGAAAAACCTGTCACTACGGACCCTCTTTCACAGAAGCACAGAATTAGTGAGGCTTGAAAAGACCTCTGAGATCATCAAGTCCAACCTATGACCTAACACCAGAACATCGGCTAGACCATGGCGTTAAGTGCCATATCCAGGCTTTCCTTAAACACCTCCAGGGATGGTGACTCCACTACTTCCCTGGGCAGTCCATTCCAATGCCTCATCACCTTTTCCGTGAGGAACTGCTTCCTGATATCCAACATAAACCTCCCCTGGTGCAGCTTCAGGCCATGCTCTCTCTTTCTGACTCTAGCTGCCTGGAAAAAGAGCCCAGCCCCCACCTGAGTACAACCTCCCTTCAGGCAGTTGTAGAGAATGATAAGGTGCCTCCTGAGTCTCTTCTTCTTCAGGCTAAACAACTCTAGCTCCCTCAGCCTCTCCTCATAAGACTTTCCCTCTAGTCCCTTCACCAGCCTTGTTGCTCTCCTCTGGACCTGCTTCAGCACCTCAATATCCTTCTTGAAGTGAGGGGCCCAGAACTGGACACTGTACTCAAGGTGAGGCCTCACCAGTGCTGTGTGTGTACAGGGGGAGAATCACATCCCTATTCCTGCTGGCCACACTATTCCTGATACAAGCCAGGATGCCATGGGCCTTCCAGGCCACCTGGGCACACTGCTGGCTCATGTTCAACTGGCTGTCAACCAGTTCTCCCGGATCCCTCTCTGCTGGGCTGCTCTCCGGCCAGCAGTCTGTAACGCTGCCTGGGGTTGTTATGGCCAAAGTGCAGGACTCTGCACTTGGTCTTGTTGAACCTCATATTGTTGGCCTCAGCCCCTTGATCCAGCCTGTCCAGGTCCCTCTGCAGCATCTTCCTACCCTCCAGCAGATCGACACTCCCCCCTACTTGGTGTCATCCATATATTTACTAAGGGTAGACTCAATCCCCTCATCCAGGTCATCAATAAAGATACTGAATAGGACTAGGCCCAGTAGTGATCCCTGGGGGACACCACTAGTAACTGGATGCCAACTGCATGCACCACCACTACTCTCTGGGCCTGGTCATCCAACCAGTTTTTGACCAAGCAGAGGGTGCACCTATCGAAGCTGTGGATTGCTGGCTTCTCCAGGAGAGAGACTGTGTCAAAGGCCTTGCTGAAGTCGAGGTAGACCACATCCACAGCCTTCCCCTCATCCACTAGGTGGGTCACCCAGTCATAGAAGGAGATCAGACTGGTCAGGCAGGACCTGCCTTTCCTAAACCCATGTTGGCTGGACCTGATCCCCTGGTTGTCTTGTACATGCCACTTGATGGCACTCAGGATGGTCTGATCCATTGTATTTCATTGTGCATCCTGTTCAATGCGCAGAGGTCAGACTTGCTCCGTTAAAAGAGAAAGAGGTGCTACTGAAGGAGGCACTTCTCCCTGCTCTCACAGTGAGGTGCACACACTCATACTGTGCACTTAAGCTGTTTGGTTGTCAGCCTCAGTAAGGCTGTCTTTTCTATGAATATTGTTAAAATATCAGATGGCCTTTTTTATTGTTAATCTTTCAAAATCTGACTTTAAGCCTTCTGTTCTGTTCCAGCTGCAGCTATTTTTCACTGGCAAGTTCAATTATATTTCTGCATGGGGTTTATCTTCCTGGCAAATTTCTATTGTTAACTATAGCTACTGCAAAACTGTTCAGGAAAATGGTTTAGAGCAAAAAAAGTGCATTTAAAAATAGGTTACCTTGCACAAAAAACATATCTATTTAGGCAAAGGTCATAGATTAAAGAATGTCAGCCTGAAAGGAATCTGCAAGGAATACAACACAGGCAGTTATAATAGGCAACTTTAGCTCTTGCAACAGCATTTATTTAACTACATCATAACACTTCAAATTTCCTTTCAGCATCAGGGCCCCAAAGATCTAAACAAAAGCTCATTTAAACAGTCTCCTTGCTCCAAAAAGCTTTCCTTTAACTGTTGTTTAAAAACTACAGAGAAGAGTGCTAGAGGAATGCAGTCACATAGGAAAAGTGCCTCTGAGCTTATAGATTATTACAAGCAAATCACTGTGTTTTTTATTCCTCTTGCCACACACACCTTGGGGATAGTGTGGATCTAGATGCACTTCAACTTTTCAAACTATCTGAAAACTCTTCCAGAATATTATTTTCCTCCTGCACAGAGCATGGGTGGTGCATATGCTCACATCAAGCCCAGAAGCAGAAACGGCCCCAGAATGATGTACTGAAACAGTATGTAAAGTGCAGTGTCCATGCAGTAACGCTCACTATGTCTGTGATGGATTCCCACTAGCTAAAAAAGTGTTAGAACCGCAACTGCATGCAGCCATAGGCTGACCTTAAAAGCTGTCACTGTTTTCTTAAAAAACATTTAAGAATGAAAAAAAACTACACAACAAAGAAACACACAACAAAAAACCACTCCCTCCCCCTCAATCATTATTTTTTTGCACTGGAGCAGTAACCAGCAGTCTCAACAAGGTTAATTGCCAGTGTGTGAAGATCTAGAGGAATGTCTGTACATATAAACACATACTTGCATACATATATGTATATTCACAGTTATCTCACTTCTCAAACTGAGCCATGGAGAAAGGCAAACTGCAGAAGAGGGCACACAGAGGTGAAATCATCTGCTTGTGAGTGCAGAGCAGGTGGGTACCAGAAATAGAAACACAACTGAATCTGCAGATTGCAGTTGGGTGTCCTAGACTTTACCACATCTCTTTTCTCTGCCTTCAGGACATGATTGAAGTCGGCTACATGTCTCTCTAAACCAGCACACCTGTATTTTCATTTGACAGAAAACAAAGTGTTAGTATACAAAGACAGAAATATAGAGAGGTCTGGTGTAGACCTACCTCTCACCCGTACTTTGCATTTTAAAGCGACCAGGAATATAGACACACCAAGAGCCAGTAAGCCCTTCCAGGTCCACTAATTTTCTTTCTCTAGAGGTATCCTCATCTTTACAGAGCCTGTCCCACTTGATGCTGGCAGATGTCCTGATGCCTTTGCTGCTGTCCAGGTTAATACTGCAGGATATGTCAGATGGAGAAAGGCAGATTTCTTAGTTCTGATTGTGCTCTAAATATGCCTGCAAATTCAGCACTACAGAGACATTGCTGGGATCTGCCCATACCAACTCTACCATTCCCAGAAACACAAACAGGATTCAGAGACGAATTCATGAGCCATGTGTCCCCAAATTCCTAGCAGACAAGAGCTAGCTGAATCTGGGATTGGTTAACTTTATATTCATATCCCTCCTGCCACCATAAATCATTTCTTTTGCAGGCAAACAGGAGAAAATAAAATATCTGTGGAGTTATTTCCAAGAAACAATACGGCCCAGAACTTTGTCAGCCGTCAAAATAATTTTCTATGAAAACAAGCTTGTTACTGTCTACTCAGTACAAATATAGTATGTGTGTTCCAGGGGAAAAAAAAAAGAAAAGCCAAGAAAAGTTACAGGCCCAGCACTAAAAGAAAGCACATTTGCACATAATACACTGAAAGCATTCAAGAACAGTTCATTTTGATGTAGTGGCAGGTTCTGTACTGTTGCCAAGGACAGTGTAAGTTGTTGGTCTCCTAGGCTAGGGATGACATAGAGCAGTATTTCTTGTAAGCAAATAACTTAATTGTGTAGCACAGAAAAAAAGCACCATAAATCCACCAGTAAATGTAAGCTTAACACTGACATTTTCTGAGGAAGGTGGGAAGATTTAGAATAGGCCATTTTGCACACACTTCCCCCCCAGTATGCACCTTTTTTGGTGGTGGTGTTTTTTTCCCCTGCTTACCATTTGGTCATTTCAATCTACTCAAAGGAGCCTTCAGAAAGTCCACAAATGTTGCTTGTTCTGGCCTCCACAGAGTGCTAATAGGCTGTGTTATAAAACAGAACTAAGAAATCAACAGTACTTTAAGCTCAAGAACTGTAGTAAAATATAAAGCTGCAAAGGACGGAGGGGAAATAGCTCAAAATAACGTATGTTCAAAGTGCTCAAATACTTTCTGTATGGAGCTTTATGTTACATTGAAACTTACATTCTCAGCTATATTTTAAAGCTACTTAAGCTGGTTTAGCATCACTAGATTAATGAGTCAGTTATAAGTAATAACTAAGGTGAAAGGAATATTTTAAAAGCTGATGAAAACTTAACAAAAGTTTTCAATAAAATCTTGCTTATTAAAAATGTACCTCTGTATACACTTCTGATATCTGGCTTGCATAATGAAATAAATGAAAATATTTGTCCTACTTAAATATCCATGTATTTCAACCTGCAGTCATCGTATGAGTAATTAGCAAAAGTGCAGTAAAGAAAATCACAAGACTGAGAAATGAGCCTGTTCTATACAGATGCAAATCTAGGGCAATGCCTTTGAGATCAGAGCATACTACTGGTGAATATCACCCTTGTTCTTTGCTATTTGTTGGCAATATTAAGATGAATTTTTTAGCTTTCCACTGAGTTTCATTACTGAACAATCTTGCCCCATATTTCTTTCCTAAGCCATGGGGAAGAAGCAGCACAGTGCTCTTCTTCAGAACAGAGTAATATGGCCATAGACCTCCAGATTTTAATACAGGTATGAAACCCTAACCTGTGGCTGCAATTGGCCTGCCTCTGTAGAACACACTCATAGTAGTCAGAGTTATTTACTGCTTGCTAAAGAAACAAGGGAATAATAGAATAAATGGTAAAATTGCTGCAAAGCCATTTATAGACTCTTGTGAAAATAGCAGGAGATAAGGAAGGCAGAAAGGTACGAGATAACCGAGGAGTGGAATAGGAGATGGAAAATAATTTTAACTTACATATGTAATAATTTCCTGGACTGCAATATTGTCTGGAGGGAGAGGGGATTGAGCTGGATCTGATTCATATCTTGTAGGGTTTTTTTGTGCTTTGGACTTGGTATAAGCAGTGATTTGAACACCACAATACTAACGTAGCATCTGCCTCCTGAGAGGTTACAGGTTGTATGGATCTGGCAAAAGACAGGAGTTCCCATCAGTTCAGCATATCTAGAGATGTATATCACATTTATGGCTTAAGGCACTGCTATGGGCATTTTGCTTTGCAGCATATTCCATTTTCTTTGGAAGCTTACTTGATTAAAATATATTATGGCAGAATCCAGCTGTTTGGCTTTGTGGTGATTACAGAATTAACTTTCTGAAAAATTGCTGGTGGATGGATTGATTTGCTTGAAAGTAAATAAAATATTCATCCTCTTAAGAAATTCAGCACCTACTGTCAGCCTTCTTGCTCACATAAATTATGTTAAGAATTAAAAGGAGATATGGATGACTCTAAATCCTTTGGGGGCCAGCCTCATGAGTTTCTATGCCTGCTACTACATACAAAGCCACTTGTAAACAAGGGAAGTTCTCTTCACTTAAAAAAGTAGGTAGCTTTTCATTACGTGGATTTGCAGTTACAGTCTTCTCAGAATGCCTTCTGTAGGCTATTGCTCTGAGTGCATTACTGGGCTTTGGCTTTTGTTTTTTTTGAGCCAGTGGGCAGCTGGATCCCAGGTAAAGGTGCCAAACAGGGAAAGTAGCTTTAAGGATGGGTTTCTACCCAAAAGAGGGGGTGCTAGTCCATCTTGTGCTTGGGAGGATCTAGGATTGGAGCCTGCAGCTGGAAGACATGAAAGAGAGAGGAAGGAAGGCACTGGGAAGGCTGTCAGGATCCTGCATCACACAGCAGGTTATCAAGATCCTGCCAAAACCACCTTTGATACTGACTGGATGATTCACTCTCACTTTAAACATATCAGAAATGAACGCGACATAGAAACTGAGTGCTTTGGCAGAAGGTATAACAGTGTTGAGATGTAGTGGGAGCCAGGCTTGGGATGTGCTGCAGGATCTTGGCACTTCTTCGGGCCACAAGAAGCAGTCTTTGTGTCCTCTGCTGTTGCTTAAAGGAATCAGTTCTTGGGGGGTTAATAAGAAAAAGCAACACTTTTGCTTGTGTGTTTGAGGGACTTCTGCATTTTTCTTAATGTGCCACCTCTTCTTGCTGATTAAAATTGATTGGGACTAGGGAAGCAGAAGAATCATGCCATTTTTTTCTGGGGAACTGCTTTCCACAACATCCTAGGAAACTGATTGGTTAATGGAGAGGAGAATGTGATTTCTATTATTGAGTTCTGTAATGGGGCAATATCCTGTTTTTGCAGCAGATTAGCTGACGAGCCTAGGAATTTTTTTATTTTTTTTTTTAATGAAATGGGTTGGAATAGTGGTTGCTAAGAATTCCTTAGTCTACAATGGAAAATATGAATGAAAGGCTCTAATGTAGAGAAAGTAGAAATGAAGTGCTGTATTCCACCACTATAAGGGTGGTGAGACACTGGAACAAGATGCCCAGGGAAGCTGTGGATGCCTCCTCCCTGAAAATGTTCAAGGCCAGGTTGGATGGGGTTTTGAGCAACCTGGTCTAGTGGAAGGTGTCCCTGTAAAATGGCAGGGATCTTAAAGATCATCTAGGTCCAACCGCTCTTCCATGAGCAACCTGGACTTGAACACTTCAAAGGATGGGGGATCCACAACTTCTCTGGACAACCTGTGCAATTGTCTCACCACCCTCACAGGAAAGAATTTCTTCCTAATATCAACTCTAAATCTACCCTCTTATGGTTTGAAACCATTCCACCTCATCCTACCATGACATAGCCCCCCTTCAAGTACCGGAAGGCTGCTATAAGATCTCCCTGGAGCCTTCTCCTCTCCAGTCTGAACAACCCCAACTCTCCCAGCCTGTCTGTGTAGGACAGGTGCTCCAGCCCTCTAATCACCTTCGTAGTCCTCCTCTGGACTTGCTCATGCATGTCCATATCTTTCTTATGTTGGGGGCTCCAGAACTTCACGTAGTACTTGGAGTGGGGTCTCACGAGAGCAAAGTGGAGGGGAAGAATCACCTCCCCTGACCTGCTGACCATGCTTCTGCTAATGCAGCCCGAGATACAGTTGGCTTTCTGGGCTGCAAGTGCACATCGCTAGCTCATGGTGACCTTCTTATCAACCAACACCCCAAAGGCCTTCTCCTCAGGGCTGCTCTCAATCCATTTTCTGCCCATTCTGTAATTGCACTCGGGAGTGCCCCAACCTAAGTGAAGGACCTTGCACTTGGACTTGTTCAACTTCATGAGGCTGGCATGGGCCCACTTCTCAAGTTTGTCCAAGTCCCTCTGCATGCCTCCTTTCCCTCCAGTATGCTGACCACACCACACAGTTTGGTGTAATCAGCAAACTTGCCTTGTCAGAGATAGTTATTTTAGGATTCATATGAAGAAGGTGGTCTTGTTATGTGTAATGTTATGTGTTTCAATTCCTCCTTTTTTAAATAAAAGTACCTATTTTTTTTCTTTTCTTGCTGTTGCCATTATTCCATATTTTTAAAAAATTATCTATATCTGTCCTTGTTATGTGATTTTTTAATTATTTTTTTTCTTAATGGAAATGACCTACCACTGATGTGTTCTGCAGTGAACCTTGGTCAGTTGTGCATAGGTTGTACATATATGCATTAACACAGCAGGTAAAAGTTTAAGTAGCACTAAGAGTTTGAATTTTTGCAATCATTGAAATCAGACAGTCAGTGGCTCTAGAAATAGACTGCTTTGAGGTATAGTAATTAATTGTGCACAATCTCACTTGTTCAGTTCCTACCAAAGCTTTAAAATTATCCTGTGTCTGCTCGGGAGTACATTATCTTCTATTAAAAGTGTAGACTGGGAATCAGATTTTTATTTAGTTTCCTGATAAGACCTTCCCCCTTTAAAGATCAAGTGTAAAAGATTGTAAGCATAAACTGACTGAAATGATCTGTCAGTGTAACTCCAATGATATTCCACAATATACGCCTATATTATGTTATTAAAGGAAAATATAATTAATGAGGTATAGCCTGTCTCACGACTCCATTATAAGCAGAAGAAAGCAGTGTAATCATTCTTATTTTGAGTCCAAGGTTAGCAGTGAGGGGAGACCCTTATCAAGGAGAGATGTGGAATGGATTTACGATAAATATAAAGATCACTGTACTGCCCTAGGCAGGTATGGTAAGTTATCACATTGTAGTTCATTATACTACCACATAAAATAAATGTGCATTGTTATATACTGAGTGAAACTTCAGTTTTCATCTTTATAATGATGTTGACCTTTCACTCACAAGAATGATGAATTGGTATATTTTTTTCTGTTTCATAGAAGTTTAGATTTTTTTAATCTTTGTTTGTCTGCTCAGATGAACAGTCTCTGTTCATTCTCTGACAGAAAATTTTCACATTCATAATGTCAGTTTACCATTTTGCTAGAGAATCAAAGAATCATCATGGTTGGAAAGGACCTCTAAGTCCAGCCATCAACACAAATAAACCCAAAACAAACAAACAAATAACAACAACAAACAGATCACAATCTCAGCCACTAGAACTGTGCTCTGAAGTGCCACATCTACATGTTCCTTGAATACATCCAAGGATGGTGACTCCACCACCTCCCTGGCCATAGCAGCCTGCTCCAGTGCCTGATGACTCTTTCAGTAAATAAATTCTTCCTAATATCCAATCTAAACCTCCCCTCATGCAACTTCAGACCATTTCCTCTGATTCTATAATTATTTATTTGGGAGAAGAGGCCTACACCCACCTCACTACAACCTCTTTTCAGGTAGTTGTAGAGGGCAATGAGGTCTCCCCTGAGCCTCTTTTTCTTCAGACTAAACAACCCCAGTTTCCTCAGCAGCTCCTTGTATGACTTGTTCTCTAGACCTTTCACCAGCTTGGTTGCTCTCTACCATTCTGGTACGTTTGGTAGACTGATATGTGTCAGCATTTACCAAGCTCTATGTGAAGAAAAATTTACAGGCAAAAAGTATTTATTTATTGTTGTTTAAAAATCTATATGGCACTGGTATATTTAAATACCCTGGCTGCATAAATTAGACAACATAGAGACTTGAAGTCAGTTCACATCTACTTGACACCAAAAGTAGAACATAGACTTGTGGGGAAGATAAATGCTATGCTGCTTTCTCACTTGCTGTGGTATCTCTATAGCCTCTTGCCACAGGCTGGCTTCCATGTCTTCCAAGCTGAGCCAGTCTGTGCCAGAGCTGTGATGGCAAAAATTAAAACCCAGCTTCCACTGTCTTTTTTTGTTTACTTAGACAAACAAGCAAAACATAAGAATAAAGAACACTTCTTCCTCCTAGCAAACTGCTCAAGTGCAAGCTTGCTTTACATTGACCTCAATGAGATTCAGAAAATCTTAAGAGCTTTTATTCAGGGCTTCTCTTCCTAATCCTAGTTGAATACAAATTTCTGATTGACTGGAATGATGTAGGAGACAGCTCTTAATCGCTTATGAAAATAATACAGAAATAGCTTGAAACACTGTAGAAAGCTATTCTGTGTTTGTACAGGTATATTATCTTGGACCATTACTTTAAAATATGGCAGTGTTTTGTTTTTATAGCAGAAGCTACAGAAGCAGCTGTGTGTATAGCTCATATAAATGGAAAATAGTTCTGAGTAGTATTGTGTCTTTATTCTGCTGATTCTCTGGGTTGGTTACCTCTACTTTCAGGCATAGAAGCTTGAAGACTATTCCAAATTAACATACATATCTCCTTATTTTCTGTTCTTTAATTGTGAATCTGATCTTTACCTAAATGCTTCTTTAGCCATATTTCAGATATTTGTGCAGTATGGTAAACATGTCTTTGACATGTCTAGGTCACAAATCCAATGCTGTCAATGAAAACATCCTATGATGGAGCAAATTGACACCTTGTATGATACTACTAAATATCGGAACATATTGCAGCATGATCCTGCAGGGCTTTGAGCATGCATTAGTTAGTCTTGTCACCATCAGTAGTGTACAACTGCAAACAATGTGATTACTCAAAGCTCAAGGCTGGAACACTTTCAAGTATTTGTCATGCTAGGCAGAAGAATACCTGATTGAACCTGCATATTTCTTTAAAGCAGCAGTGCAGTTTCAAAGCAAATTTCCTAGCTGACCCCACTTCCCTCATATTGCTTTGTTCTGCAGGGCTCTTCTGGTGCCTGGGAACTAGCCTCTCCAGAGGAAACTAAACAAATTCTGCTCCAGGCATGTATCCCAATGTACCTCTTGTCCTTCTGCAGATATAAAGGTTTCAACCAGTGACTGTTACTTTGGACCATTTAGTCACACTCATGCAGAGATGATGTTCAGTCCTGATGGCTAGTCTAAACGTAGCCTGAAGGAAAATCTGGAAGACTGTATAGTGAGGATGTAGGGTCCTCAGTGCCAATAGCTTGTGCTTGCTGATCCAGTCCTGTTAGGCTGAATGATTTGCCAATATAGGCACAACCTTGGTAAAGCTTTAAGTTTGTAAAAAAATTTCCTTCTGGAAGTATTTTTCAGACATCTAGCCTTTTCACGTTTTTGCAAAAAAAACCCCACACCCCACCACACTGGAAATGAGAGAGTAGATACTTGATGTGAAAAATTTCATTTACAAAACAAGTGAAATGGAGCACAGTGAGGAACAACAGAATATTATTTTATTTTAAATGTTTGTGGTATTTAACATTGTTGTGCCCTTTTGTTCAAAAAAACCTCAACCAAACCCTGTACTAAACACATCACCAATACTTAGCAAGATACTGAAAGCAGTTGCAGATATGAATTAATAAGGCATCTTGACCTAGTTCTTACTACAGGAGTTCTGTCTTCCACTGCCACTCCCCTGGAATAGAGATCTATAGACCTTTGACTTGTCTTACTCTACTGATGCGGAGACTCAGAAAAGGAAAGTTCATGTATTATGTATAATCAATAGATCTGAACTTAAAAAAAAATATTTCTATATTACCATTACAAGAACTTAGAATTATACAGATAAAGAAAAGCTTCTAATATAGATAATAGAGAGTCTAATAAGTTTGTTCTCTTTACATTGAAATATTAGATAATATAAATCAAAATTCAAGTGTGAAGTCTTCTGAAGGAAGTGATATCGTGGTCTGGGCCCAACACAAAGACAAAGGAACAGCCCCATGGCTGCTCACTCACCGCCCCCCCCCACTTTGGGATGAGGAGGACAAAGCTCATGGGTTGAGAAAAAGGACAAGGAGGGTTCTTCACTGATTAAGGTCCCGGGCAAAACAGACTCTAATTGGGGGAAAAAAAAAAAAAAATTCACACTAATCAAACACACACAGGACACAGACAACACACAGAGCAGGGCTTGCATATGTTACCCCACTACTCCTTTCTTCCTGGGTCCAAATCACTTTGTTCCCGGTTTCTCTCCCTCTTTCCCCCCAGCGGCACAGGGGCACAGGGGATGGGGTTTAGAGTCACTTCACAGGCTCCTGCTGCTCCTTCAGGAAGAAGGATTCCTTACAGACCTTCCCTGCTTCCCCACGGGGTCCCTCCCATGGGAGAGAGTCCTCCATGAACCTCTCCTTCATGAATCCTACCCACGAGGTCCAGAGCTGCTCCAGCCTGGGCTTCCCACAGAGTCATGGGCTGCTTTGGGAACAAACTCCCCTGGCGCCAGGGTCTTCCAAAGCTGTGGAATCAGAGTCCACAGGCAGCAAATCCTCTGGCCACAAAATCCAAATCCAGTGGCCAAGTTCAGCCCTTCTGGCATCTTCAGGGAATGTTCCACTGTGTTCCTCCATGAATGCAGGGGGACAGCTGCCATCTCGTCATGGGTTGCAGGGAAACTTCTGCTTGGGCACCTTCTTCCCCTTCTTCCTCACCAACCATCAGCACTGCTCTCCTCCTCCAGCACAGCTCTTCTCCCCCCAAGTGCTTCTCTGCTCAGGTGTTGTATCAGTTCTTTCGTATGTTAATCCTGAGGAGCATCTATTATCTCTCTAATGGTTCCTTGGCTGGGTTTTGGAAGCAGGGGGAGTTTCTTATTGGTTTTCTTGTTTTTTAATGTTGAGGGGTTTTTCCATTTTGAAACTTTAGCAAGCTATATGATACATGTGATAGTGACACAGAAAAAATACCACAGCCAAAGATTTTTTTTTTGTTCACTTGACCATGAACCAATCCCATCTTGATATAACCTGCCTGTTGGGCACTTGATTGCTGCAGTCATCTTGAGACCCAGCAGAGAAGAGGCATACAAAAACACAGACCAGAGCAGCCCCTGGGGTGGTCAGGGCAGGTGCAGCAGCCTGTGAGAAGGTGCTGATGGAGCAGAGCTTGCTCAGCCCAAGGAGGAGGTGGTTACCGAACCCCAAGAGCTGCTTGTTCCCACCTGGTGGCAGGTTGCTTGGTTGACCATTGATGAGGTTGACCACAGAACCTCGCTCTGGGAAGTTCAAACTGGGTCTCTGTAGAAGCATCCCCTCAAGGGGCTGCCCTGCAAGGCTGTGAGCTCCCTGGAGTGTGAGTCCCAGTGAGACCTGGGACTGTCCTGAGCAGGAGGTTGTGACACTGACTTCCTGGGACCTGTTCCACCTTAATTTTTTAAGGATTCTGAGATTACTCTCCATCAGGGGATGCTTTTGTCAGTGCAATGACTTTCTGGTCTTTCCAAGCCTGATGCTGGTCATAATCCACTTAGTTGTATCATACCCCTGCTGCCAGAATTTTTGAGAGACTAAACTTTTTTCTCATATCATATGTATTATTTGAACTGTGAATCATGTGGCATGCTTTTATACTGTTTAGTATACAAGTATACATTTACATACTCTTTTACTTTAAGCATTACAGTCTGCTTTTTTAGTCACTATTTGTTATTCTCTAAATTACTCGAGCTAGAGACTTCATTACAACTCCTCAGTGATTAATAACACTTCAACATGTCTGAGATCACAAGCTGGCCTGTGATGTCAAGCTAGGAACTGAAGAGGCCTGCAAGTATCTTCTGCTCCAGGATTGCCAAAGAATGGAACAATACCCTGGCCATCAAGCACTAGGCAGAAGACCTGCTGGTAGCTCCAGCAGCACACATCTGATGCTGTAAGAGTGTCAGGACAAGTTAAGTCCTTCATAGGAGTCACTACACCAACAGAGAAGACCTACCAAATGCCACAGTGGTGCGCACTCCTACTGCAGCATGTGACAGTTCTTGTCTTCTGGATTCATGGGCTTCCTGGGTGAGAGGTGCTGCTTCACCCCTGTAGCCAAGACTCCTGCAACTTCACTGGAAAACAGAAAACTGCATGTGAGTTGTTATAAGTCTGACTGGAGAGGATGGATGAACAGGTCAACATTCAAAGATAGTTTATTATGTTCATAATGTACAGAGTTATGATAATTTCTATGTTGGGTATGAAATTAATAGTGTTTTTGAAATAGGTAAATATATCTGCTGATTTTTTAGGTATTTTTTAAACTGTTGTGTGGAGAGAATGGTTAAAACACTGTTTCTGAGTATAAAAAATCTACACTTCACCTTTGAAATTGTGTTTAAGAATATCAGGATTATTATTCTGTTTTGTCAGGTGTTGTAATTCAATTTTCAGCTGCACTTCGACAGCCTTGGCCTAAACAGTAGCCACCTTTTCATACCAATTATTTTGGGTTGTGAGCACTATTTGAGTCAATTAATATGTTCGGTAACATTCTAGAAGACTATAACTTTTCATCATCTCTTGAGGAGCTGTTTGCAGACCAGCACATCACAACTTGAAATCTTGATGACTTAACCGATGAATTGATAGCTGTATCTTATGTGTTACATGCTATTTTGAGCACACAAGAAAATCTGTATTGATGTCAAAGGCCCAGAAGTATCTTAACTCTTATTACACTGAAATAGGAGAAGCAAAGCTTTGAAATACTCTTTATAACACTACAGTCTAATGAGCTTCACACACTGAGCCTCACCACTTATTCAGGTCTAAAAAAAAAAAACAAACTTGGGAGAGAGAGAGTCAAGGGCAACTTCATCATAAGTCTGTCTGAATTTTCTGTTTCTGCTTCTGAATATCTCCACACTGCTACTAGCATAATGGCACATGTGCACACACTTTGTGCAGACAGGGAAATCACTAAAAGCTGTGATTTGATCCTGATCCATTTACTTCTGTCTGAATTTGGCCTTTAGAGAGGATTTTGGCTAAATACAGGAGAGAACTGCACTGTTGCTTGTGTAGCTGCAGCATAGCAAGGCAAGTGGAGCTACAGGAATCCAAGCTTCCTGATGGGCTTGTGTTTTCCTTTGCATTTATCTTATCTAGCTTAATTTAGAAATTTCAATGTTTAATCAGAATTTTCTTACTTTACTTTTTACTACTACTGATATATCCTCTTTGGAATATGGGTATATGTTATTCCATATGATCTTTCACCTTATAAAATGCTCTCCTCTCTCCAGCCATTCTTGCTTTTTCTGCATTCTTTTTGCTTCATATTAATTAATTATTTTTTTTTCCGTAGGAAACATGATGAATGTAAGGTGATCAGATGCCCTAGGATCAGATACAATGTTGTTTTTTCATTGTGATGTCTTCACATCCTACAGAACTAATCAGCATCCCTTTTATGTACCTATTTTTTACAACCTTGTGCACTGAGTCCAGAGTCAGATCCAAACAATTTTCATCAATCTACTTGCTAATAAAGTTTGCAGTTACTGTACCTATAAAATCAATATCTAATGATGTTACAGAATAGAACATTAAATATGGCACAGCTTTAAGTGCATAACAAAATACAAATATATTTTTAACTGTTTGGTATAATACATTGTTTTAACTTCACCATCTCAATCTGTTGCCATTAGGAACACTCTTAAGGGTTGTGTTTGCTGGTTATACTTACTGTATCCCAGAAATATGCAGCTGTGCTTGCAATCATGTAAGTATAGGGAAAATATATATGCATTATTGGAACCTAATAGGCAGTGTGCTGTGACCTAGCCTGGTGATGTTAGTAAAACAATTAATTGCTCTTTACCTTGTTTTTACCATCCCAGCAAAGGGCTCCCTCTTCCTGTGTGTTTGGGTGATGGGTTTCAGCTAGAAACCTTGGGTGTTATACGAGCATTAATACTTTGTACATCTTCCAATGGCCGTATAAGAGAGAAAAATCTTAAAGTACAATATAAAAAGGACCACATTAGATAAACTCAGTGATGGTGGGTAAATCAGTGATGCAGTCCTTATGCACGTATTTATTTTCTGCTGCTTTTCCACCTGGAAAATAATATAGCAGAATTGGAGTAGGTTTGTGGATGTCAAAGAAAATGAAAAATGAGTCAATGAAAACAGCCAGAGAGGAGTTTTAGATTAGGATTGATTACTTTGAAAAAAACCCAATAACAAGCCTGAAAAAGTATGTATGAAATGACAAATGGCATAGTGAAAGGAATGTAGGAGCTTCATTTCTTCTGCTCTCACCATGCACAAAAAAGAAAAGGTGAAAGACTGTTAGATGCAAGCAGGAAATTCCAGCATGATAAAAGCAAACACATCTCCATACAGTATGCAGCTAGAGTGGGGAGGCATTACCACAGGAAATTAAGGCCAAAGCCTCTGTTGAAGCAACCAGTACAGGTATGTAGGTATCAAGAGTATCATGACTGCATTTTAAAAAAGGATATTAATCCTCTTATATCAGGACATAAGACACCAGAGTGGTATCTAGAAAGATTTCCACACTATTCCTGCAGCATATATCTTGTACATCCTTATGCAGTGTGATCCTTCAAGAATCTAAAAACTCATGTCGTGAGGTATGACAAAAAGCCTGTCTTCTGCAATAAATGTATTTTATTCTTTCCTTGTTTGGGATTTTTTTCCCATGTAAATACCTCTTGTTGTTGCTGAGACGCAGTACAAGCAGCTGCATTTTGTAGTGGTGCTGATTCACCAGCATTTTCCTGAAAAAGTGTTCTGCTTCTGTTTAACCTGCATGCTGCAAAAGTGAAGCTGTTTTTTTGCCAAGGGTGACTCTCCTGATCAAGGCTCAGATCAGCTGATTGGTTTGAAGCCATATGCCTAAGGCTGTACACAAATGTGAATTTAGGATTTTTCTGGAACATAAAAAAAATATCTATTGTATTTAATTTTCTTCTCATTTGTTCTTTACTGTATTCAAACATTTACCAGAAGATGGTAGCTTGTTTTCTGTGCACTATGCACATAAAGTCATGAGGAAAAGCATGCACAAGATTGGCTGTAATTACTGGTGTGATACCTAGAAGTAGAAAAACACTGACTTCCAGTGGAGCACAAATGCATATACCCTCTTTGCTGTGTGAGTGTCATAATCTTGGCTCCATGTCTGGAAAATTAATCTCATTTTTTTCTGAGCTGTCTCAGATTAAAATTTTGTACAATTTAACTATTTACTATTTAAATGTTTTATACAAAGTTGAAATATTACATGAGGGGACGCATGTAAATCACTTTCAGAAGAGTCCTACACTTTTTTCTGTGTTTCTATTTGCTATCTGTGAAGTGCTGTTTTGGTCTGATGTCTGTATACACAGTTTGAACTTTATATAAATAAAGAAAATATGTTCCCATACATTTTTTCCAACATTTCCCTCTAATACTAGCTTTAGTAGAAAAAAATTACCTAGGATCTGAATTTATTGCATACGAGCAGAATGGAAAAAAAATTTGCTATCTTTGGTGAGACTGTAGGATCAAGACCTCCTAATAGAAAGGTTTGTTTTTTTTTCTAGCAGACAGTGTAGGCTTCCTAGAATGCCACAGAAATATCCATTATAATTAAAAAATATTACTATAACATGTATTTGCTTTCTGTAATGTTCCTGTGGGTAATCTTGTACTGTCCTCCTCCCCTTAAAAGTACTTCTTCTCATAGTGCATAACCTGAAATGTCTGCTGCAGGAGAAAAATAACATACTCATCAAACTACCCAGTTTACCAATGAGCATTGCTGGTATATTGTGCAGTGCTGACACAACTGCTTCTGGTAGCTGAGGGCTCCTATAAACTCAGTTATAGCAGAAATACCACAGGCTTTTCTTTGCTGAAGATTGATTGCTAAGAAAAACATTTAATGGCTGTATAGTTTTCCATCTGACAGTCGACTGCAATGCAAAAAGAGTACACACAATGGCATCAGATGTGTGGAGTGGTGATATATTGGTAATAACATGGCAATAACGACATACTGGGCAGAATTTTATGTGTAAAACTTCTGCCAGTGCAAGGTCAGAAACAAACTACCAAGAAGCCTACACTACACATTACTATGGCTTTTTAAAAAAATCTAATAAAGCAGAATTGTAAACACAATTTGATATGTGATGTGTACTCTGCAACCACTTGTTCTCCAGTGAGCTCTTTTGCTGTAAGTGGAGAATAAAACATTTGGCAGAATAAGGCCCTAAAAGTCTTGACAAACCATGTCTGTACAGTAACAATTTAAGATGAGTGAAGAATTCTGTTTCCCAGTATAAAAAAAAAAAGTGGCATATACAAACAGTGAAATGTTTTATTAAAACAAAGTCAAAAGGCAGAAATACAGGCATCGATAGGTTATCTATCTATCTATAGGTTATCACTTTTGTTTTCCTCTCTTTTTCAAGTGGTCCTGACATATGACTTTTTCAGGTATGTGAAAAGAAAACTTACTGGAATCAGAAAAATATATGAAATACAAAAAACATTTGCAACAGGAACAAACTCTTGTGTTAAAAAAAAAGCAGGTTATACAGAATATCTTAGAAGCTGAGGTTTTAGAACAGACTCATTGGAAATAAAGTTATTTTTCAGCATTTGCTGACAGAAAATAAGTGAGGACAATCGAGTTCTCAATTTGGAAAAAAAAAAGGAACTGCTCTTTTTGCCTCAGAATGTACATTATTATGTTCTCTTATCAGCTGAATGGAAAGATCATCTTCAGTGTTGCCTAAAAAAAATCACATCTAGTTGAGTGTATAACTAGTATTTATGTTCCTGAAGTAAGGGCTCTACTATCTGGAAAAAAGTTGGTGATCTCGTCCTTATAACAATCAACTTCAAATACTAAATTATGCATCATTTGCCTCTGATTACAATTTTCAAAGAATATGCTTCTATGTTGTTTTTGTGTTTATTATGTTACATTGCATTCCCCTGAGTATTTTGGAAGCAAGCTAGAAAGTCAGCTATTAATTATTAGTATTATAATTAGAGTAATCATAATGAAACTAAATATGATTGAGAATGTAACGAGTAGCAAAAAATGGGACTGACTATAGATATAAGTTCCTATAGAGGTAGATGTTCCTGCGCTGTCTGCTGGAAACAATTTTCTTTTGGTGGCTGGCTGCCACTTTCAACACATCTTGCAAATTGAGGTAGCATATAAATCAGCATGAGAGTGGTTATGTTGTTAAATCATAAGCAAAACGCATCATGTTTGTTTTGTCCCAGTGTTTTGATGCTTGTAATCTGGCTCCCATCTCCTCTCATAAATGTGCAAGTGACAATGTCTCAAATCTGTTCAGGATCAAAGACTTTGACTGGTTGCGCCCATAATGTTTGCATACTTGCTCAGTCTTTGCTTTCTTATTCTACTAAAATAATTCCTTGTTCTATATGGTTGTGCTGGTTATGGCTGGGAAAGATTTAATTTTCTTCATAGGAGCTATGATTTGGATTTGTGTTGAAAACGGTGTTGATATCACATGTATATTTTAGTTATTGCTGAGCAGTGCTTCCACACAGTCAAGGTCTTTTCTGCTTCTCACCCCACCAGTGAGTAGGCTGGGGGTGCATGAGAAGTTGGGAGGGGACACAACTGGAACAGCTGACCCCATCTGACCCAAAGGATATTCCATACCATGGACATTTGGAGTGATGGCATTTATCTTCCCAAGTAACTGTTACATGCGATGGAGCCCTGCTGTCCTGGGGATGGCTGAACACCTGGTGCCCATGGCAAGTGGTAAACGATTCCTTGTCTTGCTTTGCTTATGTGTGCAGCTTCTGCTTTACTCGTTAACCTGTCTCTATCTCAGCCTGTGAGTTTTCTCACTTTTACCCTTCCTATTCTCTCTCTCACCCCACAAGGGGAGAGTGAGTGACCAGCTGTGTATGGTTTAGTTGCCGGCTGGGGTTAAGTCTCAACAATGGTGTAAAATGTGAAGAGCCTGTACTTCCAGAAGATAAATGAAAAGGGGCACATTTTAGTTTTGCAAATGCTTAAACTTTAGTTATATTAAAGCATACTTCTTTCAGAGGATAAAATAATTAGATTTCCAAAGAAGGCACATTGGAAATCAGGCAACCAAATATTTCAAGTTACTCTAGAGAACCCCAAATCCACCTGAAATTTCTGTAAAAAACACAAACTAGTTTGGGCATGGTAGTCAAGTCTCCATGTATTCCCTTGGTATCTTGCCTTACAATTCTTTTTGAAATCTTTGCAGAACACTCTGGAATTTTTTAGTCTTCTGATACATTTCTTCAATGGTCAATAACAATAATGTTCCAGATGTGCTGGTGTGCAAGGATGTCATGGAGGAAACATGCAGATCAACACAGTACCTCTTATTAGAACAACTTTCACCATTGGGAAATCTAATGTAATCAGGAGATTCAGTATGAGATTTGGATAAGAGGCCTCTTGAATAAGACATTAATTATATACAAAACTATAGTATTTCTTAATTTGCTATTAATGTGCTACAATGGTTACATAATTATCTTTTAATTTAATGTTTAATTGATTGAATGTCAAATATAATTTAAAAAATAAATATTTTCAGGAGGTAAACATAGTCCATAGGTGCTTATGTATATCCTTAATAAAATACAAATTAAAGTAATTATTGTCTATTCCAAAAGCAGTACCTTTGGCAGGTATGTATCTGCCTGCTTTGCTTCTCAAAGCTTCAAGATACTACTACTTACTTGCACTGCAGCAACCTCTGGTTCCTTTTGTAGCTCAGAACTCAGTGGAAAATATGAGTTTCTGCTGAAGACAAGATACTACTGAACACCTGCTTTTGAGGTCACATCTGTCTCTGAGGTCACATCTGCTATACCTATGTGACTAAAGCTGAGAGAAATTGAAAGGGTAAGGGGGATGTGAAGGAAAGCAGTTAAGCCCTAAATAGTGTTAAACACAATTTCCCTCATCAACAAAAGTGGTTTTGGTGTGTCTATTAATTTCTGAAACAATTAAAATCTAGTAGTTAAATACCTGTTTTTAGGAACGTCAGTGTGTGATGATGTGGATTCACTGCAGTGCAGGTAGAGAGTAACATCTGGCTGAGCATGAAAACCTTGGGTTCTTGCCCCAGAAAAGGACCATTTGCTGTGCCCATGGCCCTTGCTTCTGCCATAGAAAATTTTGTCCTGACATACTTTACAGTGATGATTTTCAACCACTTTTATTCCTTGTTCTTTCTGTGCCTCTGCTGCATCAGAGAGCCAGGAGGGACCCCAGACCTGCATCCTTGCAGAGAATGTCTCTGGAGAGCCCTTGTGAGAGGACTGGGGATGCATCTCCGAGTGGGGACACATACTAGGTGGGAAACACAGTGTTGCCTCTGAAGTGGAAAAGAGCAAGAACATCATTCAGTACAGGGGAGAAGGGGGCCCATAGCATTGTACTCTGAGATCTCAAAGTGTTTGGGAACTTCAAGACCTGTTTGAAAGTGGTCCCATTTTCAGGGAGAAAGAAAAGTGCAATACAGTGTGGGAGTAATGACTTCTGTATGCTTGTGAGGGTAGCAGTAAGCAGTGTGATTGTCTGACTCTCTTATAGGTATTATTATTCATAATTATTATTGACAGGACAAGTAAGGAGCCATGGCAACCAAGGGCAGCTTACTGAAAGCTATTTTTGCCTGTGTTGTGATTTTCCCTCCTTCTCCTTGGATTTTCTTTCTGAAAAAATATATAACCTTTTCCATCACAAATGAGTCCTTTGGATCAATCTCTTCCTCACAATGAATGGTGCCTTAGTAACCTAGTCAGCCAAGAGAAGCTTTTCCTCCATTTTCTGCATCACAATGTGTCTGTGCTCCTAGATCATCTTCTAGAAACAAAAGATAAAATAAATCTAAAAGTATGTTCATCTTCTGAAGATTTTGTACAGAAAAAAAATTGTGGCATATGATTGTCTGTGCTTGTGGAGTTATTTACAAACAGCCTGGAGAGTTTTTCTTTGATGTGAAAAAGTATTTTGGCCCGTGAAATCTTCCAAAATGCACACAAGAGTGTGAATGAAATAACTCTTGCATCAGTGAGGAAACATGAAAGAGGAATATGATCCAGTTTGCTTAAATCTGTGTAAGCAATGAAAAAAATGGCCATGCTACCTGAGGCTTGATAAAGAAATGTAATATGAAGTGTCAGCTGGACTCCTGAGCTCAATGGATTTGAGCAGAGAATACATTGGAGAGATGGCCACGGATTAGGAGGGTCCATCAGATAGTATCATCAACTGGGCATGTTTGCACTGCCCGGTGCTGAGGCTGCATGCTGGTGATCTGCCCACCTGAGAGCTGTAGATCTGCTTCCAAAGTGCTTGAGAACACCTCTGGGTGACAAGTGGAAGGTAAATTCTGTTTCTATCGATGTTTTATTTCTGGTCAAGGGACTTCTTATAAGGTACTATCTAGGCAGGATATGAAAAATTTAAATCTTTCATATTATCTGTTGATAAAATAGATTTTCTCAGTGAGAAAAGCTAAACTAGGGTGTAATAGTATTTGCAGGGCAAGACAGTACAGAAAGCAGTTCCCATTAAGTGAAATAGCTTAATTTTGGCTAGTTTGCCTCTCTGGTTCTGAAATGAGATGTTTCTATCATTGTTCACATATTTGAATCCATAAATATTATCTGATGATTGGGAAAGGAAATTGCTTTTGGTGGAGCAAGTGAATGGAAAGGGTAGTGAGGAAATAAAGGAGTACCAACTGATATAATGAGGAAAGCCTTTGCTGTGAGTATGGAGGAGGAAATACTTAAACAGAAAACAGAGCTATGTACAAAGATTCCTGTGTCCTGGAACTGGACATGCTGAAGGAGGGTGCTGGGAGAAGCGGCATCTGTGTTCAGCAAGAAGCTTAGAAGTTCAACACAGATTTAAAACAGTTTTGAGCGTGGATGAACAATGCATGAAGGCTAGTGACAGGTGCAAAGAGTGAGGTGACATTGCTGAGTTGGAAGAGATCATGTATGTTGCTGCACTTCTTCGGAATGGTCAGAAGATATCAAAGGGTCAAAAGCCCATTGTGAAAGTTATGTATGTAAAGGCTTGTGGTTTGGATTCAGCGGAAATGTCAGATAAAAGGTCAATTTTTAGAAATACTGCAAGAAAAGAAATAAGAAATTATATTAAATGGGAACTGGAAAGGGGTGGAAAACAAGGAGTTGAAAAATAAAGGGGGACTGCATGCACAGACAAGAGCTTTGTTACGAGTTATGAGAAAAGAAATCTTACAAATCAAGACTTACATTTGTGCATATGCATTCACGCTATCTTATTCCATGCAGTCCTTAAAGGCGTGGTATGTGAACAAGTAGATTTCTGTAATGAATTAAAATAAATAAATAAATAAATAGCAATACTTCAGCTGGCTGTCAGTGCCTTGCTTGGCTCCTTATTTTGATTTGCATAGGTTAGACTACATACTAGTAAATTAGACTGTACCAGGGCAAGGACCATGACAACCTATGCTGTTCAAATATTACAGAAGTAGCCAGCATGGTTTTAGCTGATGGCCATCCTACTTTGGAGAGGGAGCATTTAGCACACAAAGGCCAGTCCATCCCAGTTTGCCCCAGTGCCAGAGAAAAGCCTCAGTGCTGAAGAATGGTCCCTGATTTATTCATGCAGGTATAGCCATGGTGCAGACATCTTAAAGTATAGTAGTTTTTTGTTACTGATGCTCATTTCAACTATTATGTTACCACAGTGTATTTAGCCAGCGGCAAATTACTTCCAGAGAACTTCTGAGAAGGTTAGAAAAGTTTACTGCTGCATTGATGGTGTTAAGATTAAGAAATAATAGCTTAAATTGCAAGGAAGCCAGGTTAGGTTAAATATCAGGGAAAGATTTCTGAAAGTAAGCAAACCAGGTAGATCACATTAGTAAAGGTACAGTAGAGCTTCTCACCAGGGATTTTTTTTTAATACATTGGATATGTATCTGTCAAGGATAGCAATCCTGTCAGACAGAGACAGATGACTTCCAGATGTCTATTCCACTCTGTGGGCAGCAAGTCCACACATGAATATTAAAGACAAAAGGCAGGGCTGTGCCCTCAAATATCCCCATCAACAAATGGGGAGAGGATTAAATGAAAGTTACCAGAGGATGGCCAGGCTCACATGGTTTCCTTACGCTGCTTATCTTACTGGCACTGTAGGGTGCACAACACAGCATGAGAGACTGCTCATGTTACCCAAAAGAGCATTTTTTTTGTTTGTGTATTCTATCATTAAATTGAAAAAAACGACACTTGGCTTCTGGAAGTGATATGGATACAACAGAAGAGAAAACCACTATGTGATAATACAAATAAACACTGTTTCATAATTTTCAAGCCAGACATATATGGTAACCTCTGAATGTTTGACTTAGCAGCCTTAACATTCTTTTCCAGCATGTACTTTAATATGATATCCTAAACTTATCCATCATTTCATCTCACACAAGAAATCCTCAAAATTCTATAAATTCTAGTGACCTCTCCAGCTATGATTATCAGTTTAATGATACAAATCTGGTAACACACAAGACAATCATAGTGGATCTGGTGGACTCATCATCATCATCACTAGAAAAATGCAGTTAGCCTATAAGCTCCATGCCTACTTGCTGAACACAGAAACAGAAAATCCTGGAACTCAGTTTATAACTCTGAGTTAAAATAATCCAGTATTTACACACCTCTGTGTTTCTGGGTCCCATTTTCTACCTGGTTTCTGCTTTTCTTCTCCTATCCATCTAGTTTTTTCTTGCTTGCTAACAATTAAAAAAAGGATCATTTATCATCTGGTACTTTTTAAGCAGCTGAAAACAGTCTTCATAACAGGGGACACTGGATTGACAGTTCTGCCTATGAAAACCTCATTCTTTTAGACTACACATTTGATTCAATAGCTGAGAAAGTATGCTAGCAGGAGTCCAGAGTCTGAAAGTTGATGTTCATCTGCAAAACAGACAACATAGTCCATCAACATCCCAGGCTTAGTCTCCAGAAAGCTACAATTAGTCTAATCGAGGGATGGATTTACTGTGAATGAAAGGAAGAGTCAAAAGGGTAAAGATCTGTACACTAGCAGTGTTGGCATCCGATGTGTTCATGACAGTGCGTTGGAGTGGTATCTGTGTGTTATGCCTACATTTCTTTCAGAGCTAACTTCCATTTGTCTGCAGTTTGGATGAACATTTCACGTGTCATTTCTTTCGCAAGTCTACAGAGAAAGCATGTCACCTGTGACGGCAATGTGTAGCAGGGCTACTAGTGTGGAAGGGGGGATAAAAACACCCCTATAAACCAGGCAAGTCAGCAACGGGAGCCAGACTCTGTAGCAGAATTTAGGTGATGCATGCAAAAGCACCTTGGGCTGAGCCAGTACCTCATTTCACAAAGATTAGGGACTGAGCATCAGTTTGTAAACAAAAAACTTCAGCACTGTTCTTGTGTGGTATTCCAAAAAGTAACTTAAACGTGAATGCTTCTCTGTCTCATTAACGATCATGGTCCCAGGAGGAGTAAAGTTTCTCTTCACCTTTTTGCATTCTGTCGTAGCATAACAGCAACACTTGTATAAAATCCTTGGGGAAAGCAGTCTACTCTTATTTCTTAAGGATCTCTGCATTCCAACAGAAGCAAGAAAACAAGCACAAGCAGTTTTAGTCTGTCATTTTAGATATTCTATGAAATGTTTACGGTCAGATTTTTCAAGAGGCTTTGTCTTGTAAAGAAACAGACTCAAGCCAGACAGTGGAAGACAGATTAAATTCACCTGAAAACTGTCATCTGGCCTGTAATTCTGCATTTTGGTGTGTGATACAACATAGCAAAAAAGGTGTATGCTGCAATTATAAAATAGCTTTCACCAGCAACAATGTTTTAAAGAAAATTTCATATTTCTATTTACAAATTAAACTTGTTTTCAATTTTTTTCCTCACACTTTTCATCTTACTCTGGACTGGTGCTCTTGTCCTTTGGAACTGTGTGCCACACTCCAAAGTTTTCTGAAATGCCTGCACTCGTTACTGAATATCTGGACTGTGGCAAAAAATGTCTTTCCTCCCTTTTGAAATGGCTAACAGAAAAAAAAAAAAGGAAAAAAAAACCTAAAAAAAAAAACTTAAAACTTTTATTCAGAAAGCCAGGTTTTTTAATATAGTTGAAAGAAATGTTGTTGTAAAACTTTCTGATTACAGAATTCTTCACTGATTCTGGATTTCTTCACTGGTATTTCTTCACTTATTTTTCTCCACAGATATAATGCAAAATTACCTGTGAAGATTGTTCCTTTGAAGGTAAGGATGTAAAAACTTTACTTTCTGATTCAGACACAGTGTGTACCTGATTGCAGTGACATAGATAGGCCTTTTTCATTGATTGTTTGTTTGACTCATTGGACTTGCCAAGCTAACATTGATTGGAGAGACGGAACTTGATTTTTACTTACCAACTATTGACAATATTATTTATGAGTTTCACTGAGCCCGTTTAGACAATATTGTAGATGTGCAGTATTTGCATACTCCAGTATCAAGAGAAAATAGTACCTTTAGGTCACTCTTGAGAATGCTTTATTACCAGCTGGGGAAGGAAGATTCGTGTTTGAGCTCCAAACTAAAATTTGGTCTTGTTGAAGTTTCTCTCCTTCCAGTGCCTACTGTGTATACAGAAATCTTTCTAACAATGGGAGAACACATGGCATCCCATGACAATGCTAATACTGCAAAATTGAAAAGCAGTGTCAAGATACTGTGTTTATAAATGAACACAGGCTCTCAAGCTCCTCTGCACTATTTGCAGTTCATAGTTTCCAAAGTATGAAATATACGTGTGTGTATAGATCTCCCACAAATCAGTCCACCTCTTGAATAGTGAAAATAGGGCTTGTGAGGTATTTTGATGGAAGGTTGTAGTCTTCAAAGCAGTAGGGTAGTAGAAAGAGAGCAAATAACTTAAAATGGAAAGAGCCTCAGGTATCCTATAAAGAAAGGGAGGTATTTAGAATGTAAGTACTCTCTTTTGCAACTATCCCGTATCTAACCTGTTCAAAGTAATTTATGCTGTCTCATAAATTATTAGCAGCCACAGAAAGCAGTTTAGAGAGACCAGATAATCCCATGGCATAAATCTGGACAGCACTGTTGAAGAGCAGTTCACTGTCTGGCTACAGCAGTTGAAATGTGTCACATTAGCAAATAAGAAAGTCACATTCTGCTTTTATCCACACCACCTAATGGAAATACAAATAGCAGCATTAAAGGCCACTAAATTAATTATTCTCGTTAGTGAATTAATTATGAAATGAAGAATTAATTCCAATTTTTAGTGAAGAGCATTGTAAATGTTTATTTTTTTTTTCAGGACTTCCTTTCTAGGCACCTAAATGACTAGATAGCCCCATACCTTGAGCACAGCCTTCAAGATTTAGAAAAAATCTTTATGTAAGAAAAAGTTAGCTCTTCTTTTTCAGCATATTTCACATAGCAAGGCTCCTAAAAGAGATTTGTATGGTACAATTTAATGATACCTGGTGGGACAACTTCTCAGTAGACAAGTTTTCCCTCAGGTTTTTCATCCACGCTTAGTCTGATATATTTTCTGACATGTTGCTTATTTCGTTGCATGCAGTATGTCAGTCTATTCTGTTGGCAAAGACAAACCACCAGTGAATCGCCTGAAATGAAAACAAGTAGGAAAACCCCCCTGATTTATGTAATAATTAAAAGAAAATGAAAAACAAAGTGAGACCAAGGCATGAAATCTGAGAGGAAGTGCCCTCATTTCCAGCCTGACTGTTATTACCTAGCAGTTACTAGTTATGCAGGAAGCTCCCTCTGCGTAGCTCTGCATTTCGGCGATGTTCTCATCCATTCCTAGTTAGAATTCTTGTAGTGTCTGAAAAAATTCCGTAGCAATCAAGCATACTAAAGACCTGAGTTGCTGAAACAGATGTCTAATGTCTTGCTTCTGAAGTTTAAGTCTACTAAATCAGGTTTAGTTAAACCCCAAGGCTCAGGTTACCATAGCATTTGTAAGCAGAGGAGAAACACAATTCTTGCCACCAGTAGATAGCCTCACTTATAAATTATCAGGATGGACAGGTAATTCTGAAAATGGCTTCCATTTATGTGTGTTTAGATGGACTTCTTTTTTTCAGACACATCAACACTCTGACAGTGATCGTGTTGTTTAAGAATGCCAGTCCCATCCATTATCCCCTGCACTTGGTGGTGAGATGTCACACTGACAGCATACCATTAGCTTATGGGGCAAGTTATATATTTTTGTCCTTCCCTTAAACACAAAAAGAACCCTGAAGTGGTCAAGATTTCTGAACTACATGATTGTCCATGACAACTGCCAGAATTGTAAAAGTTAATAACCAATGCTAAGCAATCAATCTGTCAGCTTTTAGTAAAGTAAATTAAAGAAAAACAGAAGTCGACAAGCACTGTAACATAGTTTTTCCAGAGGTGCAATATGCTACTGTGGTGCATATGCTGTTAGTTGTCATTTTTATACTAGGATAGATGCTTTTGTTCCTTCAGCAGCAGAGTTGTACCTTCTCCAGCATCGCAAACCCAGGGTACACAGGTAGGATGCTCTGTTCATTGTCGCAAATTGCATGTGCCCCTGAATGCTGAGTCCATTTTTTTCTCTTCCCACCTGTCCTGTTAAAAAGCAAACAAACAAAAATCTTCCTTACACTCCTAGATTCTTGTCACAGTCAGAGATGAAAAATGTTTGAAAAATTTTATCTACTGCAGGAAAACAGATAATCTATTGAGAAAATCCTCTGAGCCTGCAGTAAGCCCTACTAGTCTGTCTTTATAAAGTAATTTTTAAATGCTTTATCGTTGTTCCTGTTTTGATTTTATTTCTGATTTGTTAGATGAAGAATTGGGGCCTGTAGACAAAAAGTTGCAGACAAAACAATACAGTTTTTAGCAGACAGTTGTGAGGAAAAATAAGATTTGTATCTCTTTTTAAACTTGTTACTCTAATCTAAATCAGCTTGTTAGATGTAGAAGACAAATGCACATTACAAACCACTACACCTTTTTACTTTCTCTTTAAGAAATACCTCTGCTGGATCTTTGTGGCTCAGTTCTCCTGCTCTCCAAAAGTACTAGTCTTTAATGCCTCTAACTTCTCCAAGGTAATGCTGCTACTGGTACATTGTGAATTGAGGAACTCAATCCCCTGACCTCTATCTTTTTTACAGTATTGTACTAACAATCTAGCTGGAGTAAAAAACACTGGAAAACCATTTACTAGTTCTCCTGCACTTTGATTTTTAATTTCCTTCTAAACCATCATTGTACATGTTACCATTTTCCACACCTTCCTCTTGCCTGGGAGATGCAGAGAAGGTACCCTTCTTTCAGGATAGATGCAAGCTCTAATGACATTACCAATGGCACTTCACTGGATGTCCTTGAAGAAGAAAGCTACGTATTCATGAGCTGTCAGCTTTCCTCTTGAGGTACAGTAACCATTATGTACTCGCACTTCATGTGCACAAAGAATGGAGCCAAAGTCCATAGCAAAATGCACTTTCTTACTGAGTCACTGCCACTCGTTCTGTAGACAAGACAAATCATTTTGGATAGGTTCATGAGTTTTACATAAGCCAGTTCAGATGCAAAGAGATACTCTAAGCACATATGTAGCCCTTCTCTTTTCACAGCAGCAAAGAACCATGTTTACAGTGGATCGTTAACAGGGTTAATTTTGCACAGAATCAGTTTAGATAACACAATTAAAACATTTTTCGCCTGCCAGCTTTCCTATGTCTGCCCTCAAAATTCCCTCAGAATGGTGTCAATTTGCACTGTCTGCATACAGAATTTAGCCTTTCTTATTTCATCAGCATTAGAATGTACATTCCATACATGCATCTCCATACATGTGTGTCTGTGCTTTAGTTAAAAGAGAGCAGTTGAAATGAATGAAAGTAAAAAACATCCTCTCAGGAAATATTATAACATCATTATTTAATACAATTCATGTTATAAGTCATATATGATTTTAATATAAGCTCCAGTTCTGGAGCCCTCAGCACAAGGCCATGGACCTGCTGGAGTGAATCCAGAGGAGGGCTATGAAGATAATCAGAGGTCTGGGGCATGTGTCCTGTGAAGACAGGCTGAAATAGTTGGGGTTGTTCAGCCTGGATAAGAGGAGGTTCTGGGGACACCTTATAGTGGCCTTCCAGTACCTGAAAGGGCCTATGGGAAAGCTGGGGAAGGACTTTTTACAAGGCCTTGTAGTGAGACAGCACTTTTAGGATTAATGATTTTAAACTGGAAGAGGGTAGATTTAGGTTAGATGTTAGGAAGAAATTCTTCAGTGTGTGGATGGTGAGACACTGGAAAAGGTTGCCCAGGGAAGCTGCAGAGACCCCATCCCTGGCAGTGTTCAAGGCCAGGTTGGATGAGGCTTTGAGACACTTGATCTAGTGGAAGGTGGCCCTGCCAATGCATGGGGGTTGGACCTAGATGATCATTGATGTCCCTTCCAACCCAAACCACTCTATGATGATAAGCTGTGTCCTTTGCACAAGGAGAATTTCATTATTCCTCTTTCTTTAGCTCTGGATTTTGAGACAGAGCACTATGTTTAATTATTTACTGGTTGCTATAGAGGTGTTAAATGAACCTTTGCAACTGTCATATGGTGGATAGAGCACTCACCTCACAAATACCAAAGCAGATTTAGCAAAAATTTAAGATTCCACAGATTCAAGAAGCCCCATATTCCCATTTTCAGAAGGCAGACAAGAAAGGAAAAAAAACTTAACCCTGCACTCTACATTTAATGATCCAGGAAGCTCACAGAAAATGAGCTGTTTCACTTAGAAGTGCCTCCAGTTTCTCTTTTCCTGCTCCCTGCCACTTCACATTACTTCAGCGTATAAAAATGAGTTTGCAGGCTTTCAGATGCTGTTAACTTTCCAAATCTCTCTGGATGCAAACAAGTTCAATCTGTATAAAGAATACAATGATGCATAAAACAGTTACATTGCATTATGCACCAGTCTAATTTATTTCATGAAATATATAACAAATGAACAAATATATTTTGATGCCACAGTCGTGAACATTGTAGTCTTACAGTAATTCAGCATGACTGATTTAGTTTGAAACCATTATTTTTGAAGTGTGAGTTGATGAGTTAGCAGTGTAAGATGTTTCGGTTGTCCAGATGGGAATTTTATGAAAGGGTACAAAAATCAGTGAAGGAGAAAAGAGAAGACAGGAAAAAAAAAAAAAAAAAAAGAGAAAGAAAAAAGAAAAAAGCATGTAAACTGAAATACTCCATGGGGAAAAACCAAGACATGTTTGCACTGAAGAAGTGTTTGGTATCTTCTAAGAACCACAAATGGATTTCATTTAGATTTAGATTTGTGATTTTTGTCATTCTCCTTCATAAAACTAACCACTTCATCTTTTCCTAGTTTATGCAAAAGTACTTTAATGAAACATTTATTTACAGCTCTTTTTTAAAGTAATACCTGTCTAAGGGAAAAAAGCCAAGAAATTATACTCACTTTCCATCCCCTTCAGAGAATGCTGTTGTTGGGGGTAGAGGAAGGAATAAGGAGAGAGAAAAAAATAAGTAAATAATAAAAAAATCCATATACATGAGACTACAGGTAGGGTTCTTTTTCGAAAATATTGTCTGTCAGTCCTTGTAGTCAACAAGGAGAGGTATTATTTTACTGGAAATAATAAAGAGTTTTTTCTATGGTCTTGCACTTTTAATACTGCATTCTGGGTGATGACTATGTAAGTTTGAAAAAAAAAGAAATAGGAGCTTTGTGACTGAAGATGATTATAGGATAACCTGGAAAGGATGTAATTAGAGTCAAGGATGACAAGGTGACAGGCACAATTCAGAGACAAATGTACAGGCAAACAGCTGAGGCAGCTCTACATCTACATCTACATGTGCTGAGGACTTGTCCCAGATCCACTGAAGTGATTAAATGAAATGCTGGGAAGATGAGGAGGAACCCTGTACTCCTGATCTAAGAAAAAGTTATTTCATGTCCTGAAACATTTTCCCTTTATGAAAAAAATCATAAATAACATAGAAAAAAAAATTATGTAAGATTGCCAGCAAATTGTCCAGTCACTTTTGTGCTGATTTTATTTATGAATGCCCTAATCGGTCTTATTCCCTTCTGCTTCAGTGAATAAAGCTCTATAGGACAGCAAATGGAAGAGAAATAGTGGCTAAGTATAACCTAATAGCTGATAAGCAACAGCTGTACATTTCCTACTCACCTTTTGGATGAACCTTATATTTTGAAAAAGTGTACTGTGTTGCTAGCTTGAGCACTCAAACAAAACCTTAAATTAAAATCCATGTTGAATAACATGCTTAGTGCAATTAAAGCAGGGAATTCTTGAATAAACAATGTCCTTAGCTCACCCTGGTGAGCTGTAGTAAGCTGGAGCTGCTAAAGCATGGGGCATGGCCAGCATTCCTCCAGAATCCAGAGAGTTCATCTATATTAGTACCTTGCACAGCATAGGTTGAACTAATTATTATCTTTTGTCAAGATCTTCATCTTACAGATCTGCAAATAAGTAAATCTGCAATCTACTGATAGCTTTCAAGAAATTTCTGTCAGCTTTCCACAGGAAAACAGGCTTTTACAAAAGTGAGTTCAGACAAATGGAAACAAAGATGAAAAAATATTAAAGAAACAAGTCTGAAATATTTAAGCTTCCAAAGTCTCAAAATTGCCTGGGAGAGTAAACTGCACCAATGGCATTAATGAATTCTGCTTTAGGAAATAACGTAATTCCTCTTCACAGGTTACAGAAGAAAGTTTTATTTTTTCTACATATTCTATAAGCATGGATTGGTTAATACATGGGCTTCCTTTAAAATAAAACAAACATACATTTTTCAGTGGTTCTGCACTGTATCCTTTTTATATCACCATCAGAAATGTATGAGCATTGGGTCAGCTACAGATTTCTGGCATATACATTTCTTTTTTATTCACAGGTTTAAAATCCCTTAGGAACCATTTAAGAATCTAATTCTAAGCAATGACATTTATGATCATGTCTCAGGATCAGCTAAATCATCTGAGCACCCTTCCTTTAACCACAAGATGACCCTTTATTTTCAAAGTTCAGAATATGCTGAATAACCCTGGTACACAATCTGTGTATAGGAAGGACTCTCTTGCTTCCCTGAAATCTTTTCAATGTTTTCTGGATCATTAGAGACATCCCAGGAACTGTGAGTAACACCAAAATATTATATAACTTATTTCAGGCTTCAGTGATGGTGACAAATCTAAGATGGCAGAAAGAAGCCCAAAAGAGTACGAAGTAATTTAGAAGCAAAAATGTTTTAGTCAAAAAAATCTTAGGATTATATGGAATTCTCCTACCTCCCAGGGAAAATCAGAGACATTGACTACAGAAGTATTTCAGTTAGAGGTTTTTTCCTTGAGTTGTGCCCCTTGCAGTCAAGTTATTTTGAATTTTATTTATTATATCACTGCAGACAATCAATAGACTTGATCTAGACTGACAAGTCTGTTTTCTATAAAGAGAGCTTGAGGAGAGAGTCAATTAGAACATTTGGAAAGTAATTCCTCCAGAGAAGAAATCTGTAAGCAATCTAATTGCTGTCATTTCTCAAGTGGCACTGCATCAGCCTGTATTTTTTTGATACAGGTAAGCAGAGCAAAGCTTTTAAATAAAGGATTGAACTTTGTATAGCATAGGAAAATCAAGCTTTTTCAGCATAAAACCCCAAACCTAGCTGCTCTCAAAGACACAATTACAGGGATTCATGCTTCACTCTCCTGTGGATCCATTTTTCTCAGGCAAAATTGCAGGTGTAAAGTGCTATTTTTCTTCTTTGAGCACTGCTTGAGCAGCATGAGCGTCCAGCATCAGGCTCTTTGGCCTCTTGAACATCTTATTGAAGATAATGAATAGCTTCCTCTACAACATTAGTGGAGGTGTTCTCATTTATTGCTATCATATACTGACGATGCATTAACATTTTCCTGCAGAGTAGAGAAGTGATGAGGAAGCTCAGTTAACAGCATCCAATGTCACTTGGGTCCATGAGGACTGTGGGATTGTTAATCTCAAGCACTGTGTGGATCCAACTGTCATACTACAATTAATAGGAAGGGTAAATGTTTATAAAAGTGGCCAAAGAAATGTAACTTCCCTCTCTTTCCATTATTGGTCTCAACAGTTGTGTTGGGGTCACGTTGCTGGGCCCCAGGCACATGTCTGTGCTGTCCTAGCTGTTCAGACTGCCACATCCCTGACCCAGAGGAGGGGAAGGTGGGTAGATGCATGCACAGGATCGGGGCTGTAAGACATCTTTTTGTGGATTGACCCACCAGCATGGAGGCAGCAGTGTACTTCACAGGATCTCAGGGACTTCCACAGGGTTTCAACGAGAGATGAATCCACCTGAGCCAGGGCCCAGCTCCCAGGTAAAGACTTTCAGAAGAACTGCAGTTCTTTTGTGACTTCCACTTGAATGACTGGATATGCCACATTTGCAGGCAAAATCCCATCTTGTTAGGACATAGTAAAACTCTTCTGAAATGTGGGTCTTGCAGTTTGGAGTACTATTCCTTAATACTACTTTCTGCTTATTCAAATAAATTGATGCCCTTCATCAATATTCACTGCTGTTTCCTTTATTTTTCTATTTTATTTTATTTTTCTGTGGTGGTTGCTATTCCAAATTTAAATGCATCTATGACATAAGAATGTAGACATCCTTCCCTTTGAAAATGCTGTCACAATCCATTGCTTTCTTGATGTGCTACTTAGTCACATGGCTAAGTGAATGGATTTTTCTGGCTAGAAAACAACTTCATAAATTATAACTCTGCTTTTTCTAAAATGTGGGACTTTTTGCTTAGTTTTAACAGTTTCACCATTCTTAGGGTCATGAAATTAAGAAACTACTTTTGTTTCTTTTACAGCAGACAAAAGTTGCAACATGAAAACATCTTGGAAATGTCCACTGTTACAACCCCAGCACTGAGACAGAGTGCTTGTGCTGCATTCTGTGGGGTCTTAGTGAGGTCATGCAAAAGACTACATTTTCTTCTGTCATCTTGTGCACTGAGGCAGGGCAGATATATCTATGTATTTGAGTCTTGCCACAGCTGAGAGTAGCAGCTCATCAAGGCTGTAGAGAAGGACAAAGCTTTGGCTTCGTATTCTCTGTATGGCAAGAAAGCTCAATGGAGCCACAGAGAAACTAGTGCATCCTTTTGTAGGTTACCAGAATGAATTTTTGATAATTTTTCATTTAATATTTTGGAGGCATTTTTCATAACTGGGCTGTTTCTTTAGATTTTATGGTATATGGAGGCAGTAGTTACCTTTTCATACGTGTGTGTATGGTTGAAAAACATGTATCTTTGGAGATCCATTGGTTTTGACATATCATATCTAACAATGTGGATTCCTAAATGTAAGATATTGAGGAGGTAACTATCATGCTGGACAACTTTCTCAGTCTTTAACTTTTGCAGGAAATGGTAATTTCTTCAGGGGTTTTTTGTTCTGTTTTGTTGTTTGTTTGTTTGTTTTGGCTGGGGGCAAGAGCTTTATAGATTTTCTTAAAACAGGAAACTAAATCCAAAAATGATTTCATTTAGAATGAATTTTTTCCAGGACTTTGTAGAAGCTGTTCATATATTGGCTGTGTTTTAAGATGAACGTATTTCTTCTGAAGTGGAAAAGTAAGTTTTCATCTTTTGGATGGATTTGACATTTTAGATTAATTGGTTTCCTTTTTTGTATCATTATCATAGGCACTGTGGGACCAAGATATTTCTAGAAGTGGACTTTTGTGAAAGTGCTTATGTCCAAAATGGGTTCTAACCATAGACATTGTGAAAAACATACAAGAGCTAGTAATTACAGATGTTGAAAGCTCCTTTTGCAGGTTAGGGAAGCGTACTCTTCCCTACAGTGGATATAGCAATGGGCTATGAGCCTGTAAATCTAAGGTCTATTCCCAGTTCTGTCTTAGCCTGTCTTCGTTACCTCAGGCAATTCATAGACTCTCTGTATCCCAACACTGACCAAAAAATGTCAGTGATAACTTCTGCAATTTTTGACAGCCATGTTGAGATTAAATTATATGAGATTGTACAGTACTTTTCAGATTTCATGGATGGATGGATGGGTGAATGGAAGAAGAGGGTATATGGAATTGAATATTGTACTGAGTGCAAACTGTTGTTCTGATCTTTTTGAAATAGTTAATAAAAAATTCACAAGTAATATTACCTGTTGCAAAGACAAGATTAGGGGAAAACAGGAGCAGGATAATTCTTATCCTATCCATGTATCCAAATTGATGAGTTTACAAGAACAAAATGGTACAGTTGTGACCGGCAGAATAAGACTTGCTGTACCGACCATTTAGCAGTCTGGTAAAGAACTTTACTGTGGCTGTGCTCAGCTTCCAGTGATCTTATTTTGGATCATGCAAGCAGGTGAAGAAGAGACTTGTTTGCTAATTAGTGCTATGATTTGAGATGTATGGCTGTAATGAAACATGAAATGGCAGTCAGAAGCAATATTCCTGCAACCCTTGTATGCCAGCCTGATGAGATTGTTGCACTTCGTCAAAATCAGCAGGTAGAAAGTCCCAGAAGAAAAATACTAGATCAGGTGAGAAAGCATTATGTAATAGAGGGCAACTGAAAAGAGTGATAGTCCTAATTACACATGCAAGTGGAGAAACTAGTTAGGTTTTTAGTGCTGTGGTGACAAGACTTATAGTCTTCATTAGGCTCTTACTGTTAAGCATGCTGCAAGGAAATGCAAATTCGGAGCATCAAAGAGCAGTAGAAAATCCCTACCACATAATAGCAGTGGTGAGTACCTCACCGATCAGATCTGCTGCTGTTTAGTGAATTACATTATAGGAAGTACTGGTGTGAGTTCACCAGAAGCTATGAAGCCACTCCTCCATAAATATATCAAGTTGGTGCACAGTGCAGGAGTGGTTTGAGGCATCAAGAATAACACGTCCAAGATGACTGGCAGTAGCACAGGTATCTTTTTTCTTTTTCATGACATTCTATTTCAGATATGAACTTTCAAGGACTTTTTTGGAATAATATTAGATCAGACAAATTCTGTTGGAGAGCAGAAAAATCCATAGAGAACAAACAAGGCGTTTTCACTGAGTCCATAAAACAGCCACAGAGTGCTTTGTGGTACTCTTACTGCCTGACTTGGATATATCAAGCCTTTGTATCTGGCAAGGCTTGATGCATGCTGGCTCCTCTGCACTCTGTTTCATTCCTGTTTCCATGCTAAGGAAAAAGAGGGATATGCTCCACATGAAAACCCAGAGGCCAGTCTGACCATGTGCTGACTTTGATGACCACGGGGCAAAATCTGGGGTCATGTCATCACATTAACTGGTAGGTGTAGTCAAAACCTTCATTGCCAGCAGTGAGTGCTGCTTTCAGAAAGAATGCAACAAAAGAGCACAAAAAGGAGCATGGACTCAGGTTACAGCTAGTGGTTATATGGAAGTCTATCTATATCTCTGTACATTCCTGTTCCTTCATGGAAATGTATTTTCACAGAATCATAGAATCACAGAATCACAGGGGTTGGAAGGGACCTCTGAAGATCATCAAGTCCAACCCCGCTGCTGCAGCAGGAACACCTAGGACAGATCACACAGGAATGCATCCGAACAGGTCTTCAAAGTCTCCAGAGGAGGAGACTCCACAACCTCTCTGGGCAGACAGTTCCAGTGCTCAGTCTCCCTCACAGTAAAGAAGTTTTTCCTCATGTTGAGGTGGAACTTCCTGTGTTGTAACTTGGTGCTGTTTCCCATTGTCATATCACAGGGCACCACTGAAAAGAGACTGACCCAGTCTTGACATCCACCCTTCAGATATTTGTAGATGTTAATAAAGTCCCCTCTCAGTCTTCTCAAGACTAAACAGCCCCTGATTGATTTTCAAAACAGTCTTATTTACCAAGCATACATAATTGCTTGACGAAAAACAGTATTTCTATAACAATATAATATATTTTTCTTCTATGCATAGACTTAATAAGAGGTGCAAGACACTGAAATTCATAGGCTGAGCCATGACTTTCAAGATGCAGCAAAATTATTTCTGACTTTAAAACTTCCAATTAATTTACATTTATTCTAAAACACCTTCTGCTTTTCTGGTTCTTCCTCCAGATTTTGAAGTGGCTGTACCAAATCTGATCTCTGGCATGCCAGTTATTTCCTCCTGACTTTTCATTTGATTCACTTGTGCCTGATATTATCACTATTAATCTTTTCTGCTCTGAGACCCACCTGCAGCTTCAAGCCATGTCAGAACATTTTATTCCAGTTCATTAAAAACCATCCTTGTTTTTTTTCCTTTCTCCGTTCCTTCAGTAATCGATAATTTTACAGTTCCTTTCTAAGAGAGTGTTTCATTAGTAACCTATTATTATGTATAACGGGTTCTGTTAAACTTGCTGTAATCATGCATGGTAAATACCGTATTTGACTTTTCTCTGTGTGATCTGCATCTGGAAATAACAGGAAAAATATTACCATATTCTTATTCTGGGCAGCTGTGGAAAACCAGTCCTTCATAAGAGAATTTTTTTTTTCAATTATTGATTAAAATTTACCAATTGCCACAGGAAATCACTACTGCGAATTGAACTGTGTTCTTCCCCTCGCTATCTCTCCTTTGCTGCCCCTGAACTTGTTGAACTACTGTTCAGGTCAAAATATAGTACCTAGCTATATTTCAGTCACTGTATATTATAACATTTATTTTCATTACCTATCTTTTATGTAGCTTAAAATACATTAGATAAAAAAAATCGAACTGTATCTATTTCTTTTGTGTTAGTCCAGCTTTTAAAAACTGTGTACATTCAATCTTAATTCTATTTATTTTTTTACTTCCATAGCACATTATTCCTAATCATAGAAACAGAGAAGAAATGATGGTTTAATGGTATTTCAATAGATCAAATCCCTTCACTTTTGAATTTGAAATTTTTCCTGGAATTAAGTTGCATTGTACAATAATCACTTTATCTACAATGAAATATGGAAGTTAAATCGGGGCCTCAGATATTTAGAAAGTTCATCCTAGAGTCTGCTCCAAACTTCAACTATTCGATGTGTTTTAAGTTTAGTTTCCATTAATTTTTGAATATGAATATTTCATTGTGGATAAAGGTGAAGCTTTAGTTTAATTCACAATTCCACAAACCTAGACTTCTTCTCCTTTCTTTTTCCCCAATCCACAAAGGGAGCTCTTCAGAAATATAATGACAATTCATTAGTGGTATACGATACTAAATACTGTGATTGTTGGAAAAAGCAAATTTATCAGCTACAAAAACCATAATTTACTAAGCTATGTTAGCCGTCTAATGAAAAATTCAGATTCAAAGGCTTCTCAGAAAATATTCTATGGGGAAATGAAACTGACTTTTACAATGAATAACATAAATTACATGAGCCACTTAAAAGAAAAGGCAAAATATAGAATTTCTGATAACACATGGGACCATAATGTTACGACAGGAAAAAAAGCCCATGACTTAGGAACTTCTATTTATAGCTGAAACACTTCATACTACCTAGAAGATAAAGGAGACACCAAAGGAAATGTAAGAAAGAAAAATCTTTTTGTAAACCTCACATTTGTTGCCCTGGTGTAGGGAAAAGCACATCTCAAAAAAAGCTGGTCTTCACAGTCATATGAGAACATGTAACAAAGATTAATAAAAAGAAGAAAATGTTAGTTATTAACATGACTGATAGAAAGCTATTACTTCTAATTTATTTTTGTCTCCATATACATCTTTCTTCCTCTCTGTATAACCATTACCAGCCAAGATTATTTACTAGTATAAGGACAGGAAAAAATAAAATTGCCCTTCAACTGCATTCAGAAACCACAACTTGTCCAAACTGAAGAGATTTAAAAAGCATTACATTCCCAACTCAGAGTGGATTTCAAAATGTTTTGGATTACAAATTCCCATAGACTTATAAAAAAAGTCATTTCAGTATTTAGGTGTACAAAGTCTAGATTAGTCTATTCTTTGCTCATGAGCTTTACTGAAGATCATCAACCAAATTAAGTTTTCCTGTTCCATCCCTCATCATTGTTTCTCAGAAAACATACATATGAGGTGTATGGTTTCTCTGATCAGGGACAAATCTCTGTAACAGTTTTCTTTTTTAAAAAGCTGTATTTAATGCAGGAAAAAAAAAAATCTGTTAATTCTGGATTTCAAAATATTCTGCTTAAATACATTTTTATACTTCCTTCTCAATACAGATATAGACAAGAAATACAGTTGCAACTCTTGCAATGGGTAGAAAGAAACTCCAGGTGTCAGGAATAAAAACAAAGTCAAGAAATAGAAATATGACCCCTTCCAAGTTAGCAGGGCACTAACAATCCATACAGCCAACCTCAGCTTGCAAACTTTGTAAGAAAACTCTTAGATTAGCATATTGAAATTAATGACAGGCTCTGCTTTTGCTATTCACAAAATATATTTACCATGAAAATGGAACATCTCAATTCAATTAGCACAACCTTTGATTCAGTTGAAATATTTTGAGGCAGTTGCCATACAGACAGACGCATTAGCTGTGAAGTCTGTGGTTAATCTCACATGCAATTTGAGTGAGAGGCATGAATGAATCTTCTGTAGAGTCCATTCTTTAACAGTTACAAATATAAGTACCTAAATTTTGTTTATTGCTCTGGTAAGCTAGGTGATGTTAGCTACTGTGCTCATCTGCCTGCAACTTAAAACCTCATCACAGGCTCCTTTTCTTCATTGCTTGTATACCTATCTGGTACCAAAACGGCAGAAAGATGCTTTTACCACAGGAACTGGTGATTCTCTCTGGGTCCAGAGAACAGTTTCAGACTCACGGAATGAGTGAGATTATCAGGTGCAGGTGACCTCTATCTCCAGACTGGTCTTGAGATCATCTGGTTCATTGACCCTGTTCAGAGTAAGGTCAGTGAGAGTAGGTTACTCAAGGTTGTGTCCTGTTGGGTTTTGAGGATCTCCAAGGATGACAACTCCACAGCCTCTCTGGGCAACTTCCTTCTGTGTTTGATCACCAGTAAAAAAGCTTCTTATTTTGTTTAAATGGAATTTATCATACTTCAATTTTACCCCTTGTCTCTTGTTCTGTCTCTGGGTACTGCTAAGAAGAGTCTGGATCTGCCTTTATACCTCACATCAGGTATTCATACACATTGACAAGAATTCCCCATTAATATTCCTTTGTCCAGGCTCAAAAATTCAGTTCTCCCAGCCTCCTCTCACAAGAAAGATGCTCCAGTCCCTTAATCAGGCTCTTAGCTTGACTCATGTATGTTCGTATCTCTCTGGTACCGGGGAAACTGACACTGGATACAGCACTGTCTGTCAAAGGGTCTTTCAGTAGCAGCATGCTCATATGTTCTGCCAAGTGCTCTGCCCAATTTTGTGTTGTCTGCAAATGTGCTAAGAGTGCACTCTGTCCTATCATTCAGGTCACTAAGATGTAAACAATATTTGCCCCACCACTAGCCCATGTGCTACATTGCTGGTGATTGGCCTCCAGCTGAACCTTGTGCTGCTGACCAAGCCTTTGAGCTTGGCAGTTCAGTTTCATTTCAGTCCACCTCAGTGTCCATTTATCTATCATGTACTTTAACTCAGTGTGAGACCATGTTGAAGCCTTGCTAAAAATAAATTGTTCTTTCCTTACCTACCAAGCTACCCATCTCATTCTAGAAGGCTCTCAGGTTGGGTAGGACTGAATTTCCTTTTGTAAATCCATGATGACTACTCCTAATTGCTTTAGTGTCCTTAATTTGTTCAGAAATGCTTTCCGAGATTAGTTGGACCATCACCTTCTCAGGTGCCAATGTGAGGCTGACCTGCTTGCAGCTCCCTGAACACTCCTTGCCTCTCTTGAAAACAGAAATTATATTTACTTTCTTCCAGTCCTGAGAAACCTCCCACCAGTGTCATGATCTTTCCAACATTATCTGTACTGGTTTCACAATGGGATGGCTCAGCTCACTCAGCACACCATCCCATCAGGTCTTCGTGTTTCTCCTGTCTGTTTAAATCTGTCCCAACACAATCCTCATCTGCTAAGGGCTAGTCTACTTTCTGCCAAACTTTCACACTGGTCTCGGGGGCCTGGGATTGATTAGTGCCACTTTTGCCAGTAAAGACTGAGGCAAAGGAGACATTGAGTACCTTAGGCCCATACATATCCTTTATCTCCAGGTCCTTGTCCTATTGGTTCAGCAGCAGGCCCACTTTAACCTTGTCTTCCTTTTACTGCTGATGTACTTTGTACATGCCTGCAAATGCTGCAAAGGTAATTGTTTACACTAGAGACTGTACAGTTAGGGCTCATTAATCAAGAGTGTTTTTTCGTGTAAAGTCCTCAAGGTCATTTCTCTTACAGCCCTTTTACTTGTGCTGACCATGGCCCTGCCAGGACTGAGGCAGCTTCAAAGAGGAAAACTAATTTTAGATATCGGTAAGGAAACATTCCACTCTAGTTTGCGTCTGGTTTATGGCCTTGGAAGAAATTCCTTTAGAGGGTTTTTGTGTAGGCATTAGCTATGTTTCCATTAGTAAGCTGGTTCAAAGCAGTGGTGCTGCTTAGAAATGAGTCCCTTGACTGTCACCATTTACTGAGAGTAACGTCAGTTTCCAGAGTGGTTTTGGTAGGTTGGAACTCTGTCCCTTTTGGAGGAAGATAAAGAAAAGCTCTTTTCAAAAGTGCTCTAATACTTAATGGGAAGATTAAGATCCAAACCCCAGTGTGGGCTGTGCCATGACTAAACCCCTCGGTACATGCTGCTGCCTTTTCCCTTCAGAAAGTTTTGCATAACAAGCTGTTGAAACGCTCTCCTCAGAAGACGAAATCCAATCTGAAATAAACTCTCAGCACTCCATGTAGTAGGATATGCAAGAGGCCTCTGCCCAACCTGCTTTGATCTAATGATCTACACATTTACACTAAATTGCCTGCTAAATTCAGCCTAGCTGTAGTGAAAACAATAAATAGATCACAGTAATATAAAGAAGTGAGTTAGACTGGGGCTTATTAGAGCAGAGATGTGAAATAAAGACTGAGGAATATGCACCCTGTTTCTTTGTTAATCTCAGGAGTAACAAATAATGAAGGAACTTTTCTAAAGTTAAAGGAGATTTACCAGTTTCCTAGCTTTTGGTTGCCGTTTTGCTGAATTTTTCAGAAAAAAAGTTGATAAAAACCAACAGTCTTATTCCATTTTTTTCCAGTCGGAGTAGAGAATACTTCATTCAAAGATACATATATTTATTTGATTTGTGTAAAATGAGGAAAGCTATAGTCACTATAAAAGATCACACAACTGGGGATACTGGCTGAAAATCAAAACTCTTTATTTATAGACTTTCTAAAATGTTTTTTTCCAAGATGTATAGCACAAAGGCTTTGTACACTATTGTTTGTATTGTACAGGTAGAACTAAGTGGTGCATCAACTTGTGGCCCAAATAGAATAATTAATAAAGTTTTATGTACATGAGTTATTCACAAATCCAAACATGGTTTTATATTCAGCTGGAGAAGCAGGGGGGTTGAGGGGAAATGCCAGTGGAGTTATGAGTCAAGGAAATCCATCCCCTGTGACATTAGAAATATTTTTCTTACTCTGTGCTCATTCCCACTACCATAAAATGGATATGAAATACTAATCTTTGGAGGAAAACATAATGATTGATTTTTATTTTCATAGTTTGAAAATATAGTATGTAATTTTAACATATAACTCCACATGTTTGATTTTGTGCATGTATTTTCAATAACCTACGTAGTAATGTATGTATGTAACACATACATTCAGAGTAATTATTTTTAATAATAGTAGGAACCATATTATCGTGTAGGAAGGAAGACCCTGCAGTCAGAGGCAGACATTCAGGAATGTGTCCTCAACCCATACGTTAATTTCTCTAGTAGCAACAGCCATGACATCTCCTTCTGCAACCCATCCCACCATACTTTCTTGATGGAATTCTGTCCAAAACCTTCATTGCTTTAGAAAATTAGACACTGTAATTTTATAAAACAGCCAGTTGAGTATTTTAATGCAGGATAATAAGATTCTTACCATAGTTAATACATTCCTGATAAACACCATCATCCTACATAGTGGCATTTTGTACTATTTTTATGTGTGCTTTAAAGTAACTAGTATTAAGAAGTGCCTCTTTATTTCTCTGTTTACCATAATTTTAATTTTCAGTTATTTTCCTCAAGTGTACCATATTAACTACACATTTCAAACAACAATAGATACAAACTCTGTCTTGTTTACTTCCTAAACCATGGACAGCTAGATTCTGGGAAATATCTGGGGGATGCATCATCATATCTTTATTGCATTACTGTACTCTACATTGGCCCTGTGCTATTGACTTACTCTCAATAAAGGATACTGAGTTAAATGGACTTTTCGTGTAATTAAATAAATATTGTTGTTTCTAAGTTTACTGATGCTTATTTTTCTTCTACTCTTTTTTCTTTTTTTTTACCTTATTTTTATTTGTATCACACACACAAAGCAGAAAAGGGATGTAAAATTTTGCCAGTATTTTTACTAATATGTCAGCTTATTTCACTTCCTGAAAAAGATTAAAAAAAAAAAAAAAAGCATTCTAATAATTTGATCCCCTATGCAAAAACACTGCTCTCAGTAGCTCAGGACAGAATCCCAGTTACCACTGCTGATCATATCATCCTTCATTTTTTTCCCTTCCTGATCCTAATCAGATGAACATTTTCAGCATCACTATGATTGATGTACATCATTACCACCCTACCATTTTTCAAACCTACCCTCCTCTACCTTGTTCATGCCTAATCTGTGACACCATCTTAGGATCAATTCGGCCTTTGCAGAGCAACTGCATTTTCTAAACTTTTCTACCCCTCTCCCTTAACTAGAGCACATCTGAAAACTCGTATCTTCAATCATACTTGAAAAAATCAGTTGACTTTATTGCCTATGCATGACTTTCATTTAAAATCTAAATGAAAGATGGGTTAAAATATTGCAGGGAAAACTTTCAGAATGTTAAGAATGAGCATGGGAATTGATGCAGAAAAAGGGGGAGGTACAAGAAACAAATTAATCCATGTGAGGAACAGATGTTAAAATAATGCATTACAATGATAAAACTTGCATCTGTGTGTAACAGGATCTGGCAGCATCTTTGTGTAACAGGACAGATTAGCTGTCCTATACAGGACAGGTATAGCTTTGGCCCTGTTCTCTTTCCAACATACTAGTAATGTCAAGGTAGGAGATATAAGTGGTATAAATTTGCATTTTGCCTTGCAGTCACTGTAGATAGCTGTAGAGAAAACCTGATCATAAAATAGAGTATGGGTTTGGAACATTAATGTCTTTTCTTTTGCCTCACCATGTATGTGTATTACCCACAAGGCTTCCTGCCTTTTCCCTCTGCCCCTCAATTCCATGGATTGCCTTTTTCTGCTCCTCTTAACTTTGCTCAGGTTCTGGTTCACTTCAGTTTGAAGTGCACTTCTACAGGTGAATAAATATAAAGAAATGTAATTTTTCCAGAAAATGAGTTTGGTTTAACATCTTCTTTAGTGTCTCTTCTTTAACAGGCTCCAGTTCCTAAGAGCAGAGATGCTAGTCTTCACATCCTTCACTGTTTTCAGGTTACATTACTATATTCTGACTGTAATTTAAAATGTGTACAATCTCCCTGTAGCTCTCCTAGCACTTCCCCTTTTGCCTTAGTTTTCTGTCCTAAAATAACATTGTAAAGTGTTTCTAGTATAATTGCAAGGTAATTCTGCACTGTTAAAGAACTGTTGTGCTCCACCCACAGCACATGCAACTGTGTTTCAGTGACTGGCTAAGTGATCCATAGCTGTATGTGTTTGTGGGTGTATGTATGTATTTATGCACACATGAACAATTTATATAAAGAATGTGTATTAAAAATATGTTCCTTTGTATAAATACGATAAAATGTTTTAATTGTTTGGTTTGTTTTTTTTTTTTCTGTAAAATGTTATCAAAAGTTTGAACAAAATACACTTACAAAGAAATGAAAGTCACATTTGTAACTTTCACTTACAGTGGCACTGAATGTATGTTTAATATCTTTTCTCTCCAAGCTAGTTCAGTGTTCCCAGGGAGAGTTGAAAGATATGAGTTATGTGCAGAGTAGTAGAGAAATGCCGTGGGAGTGGATAAATCTGCATGACCCTGGACACGCTCCAACTATTGCTCTGTAATGTGCTCTAGCAACTGCTGGCAAAGCTATTGGTTGCTCCTTGAAAGTCACCTATCATAATCCTGACTCCACACTACCACTTCATGCAGCCAGTTGCTGGAGCAGCTTATGTGTTGGACATTCAGACTGGGTATAAACACTCCAAATTCCCTATTTCTGTGGCTGTTTTTATGGCAGCAAATTCACATATAATCCATGGCCAGGAAACAACATGCAAAACAAATCACGAACTTCAGAGCAGGAAGGATAAAAATTAAATAGGATAGTTTTCAGTAAGCGAACAGAAAAAAGAAGCAAACCCCACAAACCAAACCATAAACCAATCCAACAAACCAGAAGCAGAAAAACACAAAAAGAGACAAAATGTAAAAATAAAGAAGGCCACAATTTTCTCAGCAGTGGTGATACAGGAGATCTGTAGGTCAGTTAACTTTTTTTAGGAGCCTCGAATGAAATAATAGTACAGCCTGATCCCTTCTTTGACCCTTCTTATAGGGCACTGTTCATTAATTCACCTTAAAGCTCCCAAAGTAAGTACAATCCTGGTCTGCTGCCAGTTCATCTGGCATGAATTCGTCCTGTCAGCTGAGCACTCTCTCTCAGGCTTTATTTTCCTAATATTATCTGTCAATTAGTGCCTCTCCATCTTCTAATTAAATGGGGTTAACTGCTCCCTAAAAAGCACAAAGCCACCCTGCTACAGATCATTAATGAGAAAACCCAGCAACATGATTAATTTTGAGATCCACCAGAAAATTAAGAACCACATGGTGAACAGAAAAGCTAGCTGGTGGGGCTTGTTCTGTATACCCCTCTTTCAGTGATTTAAAATGCTTTACTTAGAAGATGAAGAACAGCAAAAAGACTAACTGAAGCTGCAATTTAAAATATGCCTATGCAAAATGACGTAAAGATATAAATACCTGATTTATTTTTAAAATTATTTTTCTGGGTTTTTTTTGTGGGTGTGTGTTTTATTTTGGGTTTGTGTTTTTTTTTTTTAAATGTCCACCACTGTCTGTACTGCCAGTAAGTAAGGAAACGAAGATAGAGAGGGCTGCCAAGCTACTAACTGGAAGAAACTTGAAACTCCTGAAGGAAAGAGGGAGGTGACCTTCAAGTGCATCTATTGCTTGTGGTGAGTAGAGGTTTAGCAGGGAGAAAGTTCTTATGCTATAACAGTATTGTGTCTCAAGGTTTCCTTGTCAAAAAGTATTTAGGTAATTTACTCTTTCTGACAAAATATAAAAATATGGTGAAAGTAACCAACACTGCATTAAAAAAAAATCCTGGAAAATTGGATAATTTCACATATTTGGGTGCCAGTTTTGTAACTTAGTAAGTAGTTTCTTTCTGAGAATGAATTTAATGGGATTTCTATATATGTGAAGGACTTGTAGGATCTGAGCTTATCATATAACATGAGAGAAATTATAAATATTACAAAAATAACCACATGCTATGCTTTGAAGTGTGAGCTGCTCTGCTCAGCTGCATTTTTTAATTTTATTTTTAAATAAAAATTGGCCAAGGCTTTTTTAAAGGAATTTTTATCTCCATCCTCAGTATTGTTATCAACTTGCTGTGATCTCTGGACAAAAACACATTAGAAAAACACATGGTTAAGAAATATCTTGATCATTAGAGTAGCAGATGAGATACATCTTTAAGTTCCACAGAAGTATAGTGTGTATCCAGGCAGTGCAGAATTGTAAAGGAGGTTTCAAAGTAGTTGCACTACATTTATAGGGCAACAGGGATCCTGCAACAGCTGGACACTATTTTTTTGGCCAAATCTATTTAAGGCAGCTTTTTATGTTTAAGGACTATTAAGTAAGTAGGCTAAAATGTTTTTATCTCAAACTGGTACAAAGTTCTCCTGGAAGATGTCAGTTTTGCTCTGCTGTAAAGAGTAAATTTGGTAGTCTATTTGGCAGATGAAATAGCATTAAATTTATTTAAAATTGCCTATTCTAACAGCAAAATATATTTGTGGGTTTTTTTTAATATTATTTCTGTATACTTAATATACTACAGATTTTTAAATTTCCCGAAAAAGATAGAAAACCTGCCCCTGCAGACTGGTCTTCCTTTCTATTTGTTGAGACCTGATTCATATCAGCTGTGTTTGACAGACATGCTGTACTTTTTGTACAGTGTGATGCCTTTTGGAAACATGAGGAGGTCCACAAATCCACTAGTCACGTTGGTCCAAGATACTCACATTACAAATAAATTTTTTTATCTTCTCACTTTTCGTAGTTATCTTAGCCAAAGACTGGCACTACATAATGTCATCCTGCTGACTGTCTTTCTTAAGTGCCTGTTTTCATACTGTCCTTAATAATCTTTTCAAAAAATAAGAAATTGTTTTCAAAAGTTGCTCTGGAAATCTTCCTTTTAAAGTTTTGAATTACTTTCAACTGGTCTCTTAGCTAATACTTATACTGAATATTCAAGTATAAGGAATCCTCCAGGTAGAGAAGATGCTTACAGGAACTACAGACGAAAACTTTGTCTATAGTGTATTTGAACACGTGAAAGCTTCTCAGAGACTTTGTGTTTTGTCAGAATATGGATTGCCATCATCCAAGTTCATATTTTTGTTCTCTGTGCCTTTTGGCTAGGAGCATATTGCCACAGATGGTGCTTCTAGCATGCTATAGACCTTAGGATGATACTTAAAATGTTTATTCAGTGATGGATGGATGAATGAAATGGTGATTTTGTTTTAGCATATTGGTTTTACTGCTGTCATTATGCTATTTTGGAATATTTTTCCTGTCTCCCATTTTTAGACGGTCATTTTATATGCAGGGTTTCATGCTTCAGCTGAAGTAGTTAGATTGCTTTTGAAACAAAGAAACTAAACTCAACAGCAAACAAGTCACTGTTAAGCAGGTATTCTTTATTGATGATGCCGAAGCAGCACTGGGGATTCTCCACCATAAGTGCTCCAGTGACTTAGCAAAACACCCTAACTAATATACACCAAAACCATGCATATTCAGTTTATGCTGAGGTGTTCCCCCCAATTCTTTTACAAAGTCACCTTTGTAATTATGCGTGCTGGAGGGTTTCCTGTGGGGGTCGTTATTGATTCTAGTCCTTTGTCTTCTTTGTCTGTTCTCCCTGTCCTGGTCCTGTCTCCAGTCTTCCACTGGTAGATTGCCCAGGTGAGTCCAGAATCAACATGAATGTTGTCTGTTGTGGAGACAGGTCTTAGCAGACTTTATGTTGTCACAACCTGGAGGATGCTTGGCATAACTGACACAAAGCACATTGTTTAAAAGTAACGCATTCAGCTAACTTAGTACGGCAAAGTCATCATTTTAGTAAATTTCTACAACTATCACTTTAGTAATTTTCATCAGTGCTGCATGTTAACTGCAGATGTAATCCACAGGGATGAAACTGAATCATGCTTTACACTATCACTTGATAGTCAAACAGTGGTGCAAAACAAGGGACAATTGGATAAATGTAATATTCTTGCTTATATTTAATCCCTGGATATTCTGCAATATTTAAGGAGTCACTGGATGATCACATAATTTCTTTCTGGCCATCTTTCCCATAAACATACATTCTTGATAGATTTTACTTCAGTGAGCATGATTTTTTCTTTCGCTGTCAGAAGTCAGGCATGTTGGCATTGCTGGCAAAATGCGAGCCCCTCCTAAGCCAACCTGTGTCCACTAAACTTACATGTAGTACTTTAAATTACTTATTCTTGCTAAGTTATACTTTGTAAAGGGAAGGCAAAGGAACTCCCCCTCTTTAGGCAGAAAGGGCCAAATACTGAAAGAAGTCTGGCAAAAAACACAGAAGACTGTTTTTGCAGTCATGCCCTTTGTTGCTACTGGGCTCAGGAAGGCCAAGTTTGATAAGAGTTTGTCTTACCTCTATTCCTTGGGGAAAAGGAACACTCCTAGTCTGGCCCTACTCCTCTAAGGGGACCACCTGTTTCTCAGCAAGTAGCAAATGATTCACTCATCTACACTGGCCCTAAGTTTATGAGTACTACATGTTTACTTTGTGTGGCTCTGTGAAAACTTTTCTGCACAACAGTAGGAGGAAAAGAATCTCTTTCAGTAACTCTCTCTGCACAGTGACAGCTCGCCAGACAGTGGCCTCTTTCCCGTGCACCAACCCCAGCCTCACTATTATTCAGTTTCAGCTGCTCTTTCAGCATTCTGTTCAGCATTTCTTTCACTTATTATTCAGTTCAGTTGAGTTCAGCGTTTGTCCTTGATTCAGAACTCTAGGCACTTAGGCAGTCTTGCAGGATATCCTTAGATAAGTGATCTATTGAGCTACTTTATGATAAAATAGATACGAATAGATAAAAAGATAGATGCAAAAAATGTTAGATATGTGTATTTATAGATATGAACCGGTTTCCCTGGTGCAATTCTATAAATGCTTAAGAGAAATAAGAGAAAATTAAATATACAATCATGTCATGTCTGATATTCCAGCAAAATATGTCAGACAGGAAATTTCTTCCTAGATCTCTTATATAAATAGAAACCAAGAAATTACAGTAAGCACTCTGTCAGAAAAGTTATTTTCTCTAATATTTTAAGAGGATTCCACATTATGGTAGTCAAGAAACTTCCATTAGTAGAATTAACCAATACTTATACATTTCATATATTTTGGGATGTCTATTCCGGTTACAATGTGAAAGGCTTGATGTCCTTTCTGACAGCTGCTAAAAACATGTTATAAACTCAAGCCTTGAGCCTTGATGGGTCTTTGTGTTCCATCCTACAGGCAACATCTGACCTCTCTTCAGTGGGGGAGGCAATCTTAGTGCTGTCCCCCAGGCCCGTTTTTTTGAGTGGCATGAAATTACTGCTCAGGAAGGCAGTGGAGAAGCAACATCTTTAAAGCACCAGGCTGCCAGAGAGCTACTTGGCTTGAAGCTGGAACTGAGAAGAGAACAGTTATAAAAGAGAGGTCTCATCTTTTCCATGGAGTGCATGAAAGCAATGTATGATAGCAGAGAAAAAGGGAGCAAGGTTGGGCTGGCAGAACAAGCTGAGTTTGTTTTTTAAGAGGAAGCCACAGCACTCATTATTCGCTTAGGAGCAAGCTATTTCAAATACTCCAAGAAAAACTGCCGTTTTTCTTCAGTTCTTTGTCTGTATAAAACAGGCCAAACACAAACACGCTAAAGTGAATAGAATCTGCACTCTTCAGTCAAAACATTGAATGCCTTTGGGTGTTTTAATTTAGCAAGTTCTATCCATTATTAGTGAATAGCCTTCAATTCATCATGAGCTTCTTTCTGTTGTGTTGCAGAATAATTCTTCATAGTCAAATTGTACAAGGAGAACCTCTCCCACTGCTTTTAGAGGCAGCATAATATAATATGAACAGCAGGAGCAGCGATAGTTCAATTAGCAACACTGGCAAGTTCTTTGGAATGGCAACGTTGTCAGAGCCAAAAAGCTCTCTGGCACTGGAGTGTCTCTTGTGAGGGGGAAGTGTAGAGGCCTTGGTACAGTTTTGTAGAATAGCGTGACAGACAACAAAATGGGTAACCAAGCTGGGAGGCTGAAAAGACAGTACAAAGTTCTTCCACACTATGGGACTGTGCTGAAAGATTGTCAACAAGAATAGTAAGAGTCTGCTAGACAATGAATCTACCATTTGTTGTTTTCAGTACATTAATTACAGAAAGTCTGTCTTTTTGTTATTTTCTTAGATTATTTTTTTATACTTGTGCTCCTATAAATGTGTTGTGGGTTGTTTTTTTTTGTTTGGTTTGGGTTTTTGGGTTTTTTTGGGGTGCTTTTGTTGGTTTGTTTGGTTTTTTTTGTTGTTTTGGTTTTGTTTTTTGTTTGATTGGTTGGGTTTTTTTGTTTGTTTGGGGTTTTTTTCTGTTGTCGTTGTTTGGGTTTTTTTAAGAGTAGCTAACTTTCTTGGTTTCTTATACCTCTGTTGTCATTTCTTCCTTGCTGAATGTATGAAAGAGCTCTTTCTGAAGCAAATTATCAATAAAACATCTCCATCAGAGATTTTACTTTAAGAGTAAATACATTTCCAAAATGTCTTCTCATGAGGAAATATGGTAATGAATACTCATCTCATGAAATAGAATTTATGTGCAGTAATCTGCATAAATACTTCCAAACTGTATCTCTTCCATAATTAATATGTTGACATTTTATGAGGAAGGAAGGATTATCTTTGTACAAAGCCACAGTTGGTGAAAACAATTTTAAGTTGCCAGCTCCTACTCCAGATTCCCATTGTAGTGCTTAGTAGGTCAATCTTTATGCCTCTATTTTTTAAGTAGAGATGTTAAGAAAATTTTAAATTATTTGTCCTTAGAAGGTTAAGTTCATCACATTTTTTAAACTGTCCACGTAGTATAGCAGTCAGTGACAAAGAGTTTTAAAACATTGAAACTCATCTCCTTAAAGGGATTGAAGCCATATGAAAATTGAGTTTTTCAAGGTACCCTGAAGAAACATCTGAATTTCAGATCTGAAACAAAAGTCTAAAATGTGGCTTACATCATCATGATTTCAAACAGGAATGCCATTTGCAGACATACTGCAAGTTGCAGCTTTTGCTTCCATATGAAGGGGCATGCACATAGGGGACATGAATGTAAAAAGTTGTTGCAGTAAGGAGTTTTAATTGCTTGTAAAGTAGGACCTTAAAAGCATTTAATAAACCTTTTTAAAAATGCTAGTTGCCTTTGCTCTAATTGTCTATTTTCACATTTTAGCAAGAGGTTTAATTCTGCCACATAAGTCACCAAATAAGTAATGATTCTCATCTATTTGATTATCTAAGACAATACATTAATTATATTAAAGCATATTTGAGAAAGAACAGAATGTTTTGGGTGTTTTTTTGTGTTTTTGTTTGTTTGTTTGTTTGTTTTTAATTAAGATGTTTCTAAATGGTATATGAGCTAGGCAGAAAAGGAAGGTTTAGAGACAACCTTTACTGCAGAAATTCCTACTCTACCAGTAAAAGTGTATTGGTTTCTGAAAATTATTTCCGGACAAGATTTGCTTGCATTTCACTGCAAACTGGAACACAGAGTACAGTATAAAGTATGGATTTATATTATGTTCAATTCCATAGAGGATAGCATTTGACTTACCAAATTTTATGGTTCAAAATTGCTGGAATAAAACATATACATTTAGCAGCAGTTAGCACAACATGAAATTTGAGCTATGTTTATTTCCAGAAGTACTTTCAAAAATTATTGATGTGTCTCAGATAACATATGCTGTAGTTGTGGTGTACAGTTGATCCTTCTGGTGGTGGCTACTGTAGCATTTTTATTATGAACTTTCAGGCAGTTATGAGGTTAAAAAAATCTAGAAGAAAATGATAATTCCATTGCTCTGTAGGAGGTTTTGCTCATTTCTTCTGATTATGGGGCTGCTGCACATGGAGTTTCTGAGATGATCGATATTCTGAAAACTCTGTGCTGTTTCATCATCTGTGCTGAGACTCATGAAAAATTAAGAGTTTTTACCAGCAGATGAACCAAATCAATACTTAAGGTAACGAATTCTTGCTATTTGACAGACCACGTTATTACACAGGTAAAATTTGAAGACTACATGGGTTGTAAGAGCTTATTCTTTGTGAACTGAGAATTGCAGGTAATAAAATATTTATAGCACTTACATGGAAGGGATTCAGATTACTCTCTTACTCTAGGATGGATTGAGTTGAGATGTTCAGAGGAGCCCTTTGTTACTTAATTCACTGTGACAGGACATAGTTATCCCAAATAGATCCTATCTGTAATATAAAAAGTTGTTTACAACATGTGTTTACCAGGAAACCAATAGTCCATCCTTTAAAAGACAGTGCTTAGGAGAAATACAAAAGATTTCTGAGACTAAAGCTTGAGCCTTAGAAACAGGAATTTGGATCCTGTACATAGGCTCAACATTTTATTTCTTCCTCTAGATAATGGTGATATCAAGGCTTCAGTAGAGTTTCTCTCAGTGCTTACCACTGTAAGGCTTTAATCTGTGTTAGGTTTTACAGGCATTATTAACATCACAGTTGGTTTTAGCTATTTTTCTTACTCTTGAAGAGATCAAGTAGTTTGCTATGTGTGTATCACTCACAAAGAGTTACTTTGAAAGTAAGATTGAGTATGGGACAATCTGCCTCATTATGACCTTCGCTTCTTGTCTAAATGATTGTTTCATCTCCCAGGGCATTAATAAACTGCCACCTATGTTCATGTGGTTTCATGTGCCACCCACGTTCCTGAGGGCAAGTTCCAGCAAGTTTGGTCAAGAGGCACTCTTAAGAGTCCTCCTGAAAATGAAGTACAGATATTCTCACATCAGCGAGGAATTCTATGTATCTGCTGGGTACCTACTTATTATTGCCCTTGCGTATGTTGTCTACAATGAATTTATTGCAGAGATTATATCACTAAGATAATCAAAACAAAAGAGTAGTTTCAATGTTAACTGAAATACTTTTATTCTGAAGCACCAATTTAGAAAACTGGTATTTGGCCACTTTTTGGAATGCTCCTTCTACAGCTGCCCATACTAAGAGCTCAGTGGGGTTTTTTTATTTACTTGGTTTTTGTCTTCCTTTTGCTTTATTTAGTCTTTTGGGACCAGGGAAAATGATGTAACAACAAAACTACAAATTCTTATGTGATCTGAAGCAATAGTCTTGAGTGATAGTAAAAATACATATGTATTAAACCTTGGAGATGGAGATAGAGGACTTCTTGTGTCAAGAATTAGTGAAAAGAAAACAAATGCCAGAAATAGCAAATAAAATGGCAAAGCAGGGTTCTTAATACACCAGTGAGAATTGTGAATTGGTTTAAAAGCTCAAATGCAAGCACTAAGTCAGTGATTTCCTAATTCTAAATGAGATTTTAATGTAAAGGCAAGAGGGAATTACATTAACAGGCTCATTCACTTCAAACACATGAACAGAAGATGTTATGGTCAGGTGCACATATGGTGTACATCTTAGCAGTCTGTAGTCACTTACAATGTTTCTCATATCTTTAAAATACATTGCCCAGTTTCCACTTAATAAATTTGTTGTGTGGACAAAAGAAAAACACTTCACTGACAAAGAAGAATCACTTTCATCATGCAAGGATATTGCAATTTGGTTTTAATGTCTATATCCCCCTTAACTTTAATTTCTCTTCAAAAAAGCAAGTTTCCTAGTCAGTTAGGGGAGCATGGGAATGCTTTTCAGCAGACTTGGGATCAACTCCAAGTACTGCCAGGGGCTTGCTAAATGCTTTTAGGGAAATAACCTTGAAGTCATTCTCCTTATGTATGAAATACTTTCAAAGCTGCTGCTGAGGTCTGTGTGATTCAAGTAACATTATATTAGTGCACACTCTGTTCCAATCAGGGTAACAAAATTAAGTTTTGAAGATATTTTGTAAGGCTATTTTTTGCCTTACCAAATGATTCTAATATAGACAGGGCAAAAGAATAAGACTACCCAAGCAAAACAACTGACCATAGTGTCACTACACATTACTGAATTTATCCCTTAATTACTTTGACATTAATATAATGGGAAGGATGTATAGATTATCTAATGCTTTATTTGTTTTGCAGATTTTGCATTTTGAACACACTAAAAAAAAGTACTAATTATGCTCAGTTAAGAACTGGGTAATTGGTACTGGCCACAAAGGTAAAGAATTGGAGACTTCAAAGAAAACCTTCAGGAGCTGTTTTCTTGCTTAATTCTCTTATAAACTATGGAATTTATTTATAAAGGAAACAGATGCTGAAAATAATTGATAAGGACAGAAAAGACTATTTAATAAGATAGGAGTAAATAATAAAATAGGAGTAAAATATAAAAAAGATAATAATTTTAGCATGTGTTAAACCTCAACCCAGATTTAGCAATTATCAGATGGTCACAATAAAATGGAAAATGAGAGAATAGTGCTGTATTTACTTTTTGAATATTTTTTTATAGGTGAACATTATTAGTTTTGATTGATGCTTCCATTATCATTCAGTTATATAACTTCTTCCTGAAATTTCCATTTCTCTAATAATTAAAAAGTTTTTGTGTTTCAGTTCCATAAATTAGTCTGTAAATGCCTGTTTCTACTGGAATCAATGTATTAACTAATCTTTCCTTTATATTGTACTTAGTTATGTATTACACAGCAACACTTTAGTATGATGATTCTGTACTATATACATAAGATGAATCTGTCAGGGAGATTCCTTCATGAATGATCATAAGCAAAAATTAGAACCCTTAATATATCTACATTAATTTTAGTATAACTAAACACTGTGAATTTACTTATGTCTTCTGTAGGAAACACCATAGGTGGAGTGATCATCCTCTGAAGAGTGCATGAAAAAAACAAAAGGCAAAATGGACTGTATAATTTCCTCTGATACACTGACCACTGTATCTAATATGTGTGTGAACATGCCATCCAGACATAAAAACCTTCCAAATCTTGCTGTATAACTGCATACAATTACCTCTGATAAGGACATCATAAGCCTGCATAAGTCATTGGGCATTCAGGTAGTATTTGGTTTCAGGAAGGTGCTGAAAGTAACAAACACTGCAGTGGTCCCTAATGGTACCATAATACTTATTAAAGAGTTACACTAGCAAATCAAACAACTGTTACCATATTTTATACTATGGTATAACTATGTGAAAAAGGTGACAATGAAGCCAAGCAGATGCACAAGAAAATATCACTGGATTTTATGCAAGAAGCTGCATTTAATTGTAATATAGACATGGTATTCATTATTTTCACCTTTTATTTTTAGCTACCCATTTCCCGCCTAGTCTTATGTGTCTTTATTATGTGTTGAAAATCTACCTTTTTCTCAGTATGCTTCACAGCCTTAATGAAGAATGTCTTCCACAATGTGTGTCTTTATGTTGTGCTGCACAAACACAGGCTTTCAGGCAAAGATTTTCAAAAACAGACGTGTGAGTCACCATGCCTCAAACTACATGCAAAATCACTGCTAATCTTGGAATAATAGTGGCTAATACAGCTAGGGAAGAATCTTGATTATATCAAGCCACATATTTTTGACTCAAATTTTTCCAGAAATGCCTGCTTTTTATTTACAATCATCCAGTAGTCTTCATTCACCTCAGATCCTTGTTCTTCTACCACTTTCTATTTCTGGAAAGATTCCAAAAGTTAAAAATAATACTACAGATTTATTTAAATCACATTTTCCAAAATGTGATGCAGTAATAGAAGAAGTTTAATGAGGAACTTCATTATGTGTTCAACAGAGAGCTTTCTCACTGATCTTGCCACAAAAAAAAGAATATTCTCCTCGTTACTGATGTCTTTCTGACTCAGCCAGGCTTTCATGTAAAAATAACACTAAGCTCACAAACTTGTGATGGAATGGCAGTTATATTAGACACAGTTTTATTAGATCTTACCAGTTATTTTTAGAAGTCACAGATCAGATCAGTTTTTAACATGAGTGGCAGAGTAGAAGAGGCAGAAAAGAATGTTCATAGTCGGAATTTCTCTGAGGAGGACATACAGAAGTACCAACACTTATGGGAGACGGAAACAAAGGCTTAAAAGACAACTAGTATTAACCAAGAAGTGTGTAAAACATCTGCATTGATTTTTCTGAGCTAACCATGTCAGTTTCACATAATTTTAATCTTTAAAGTGCTGATCAGAGATTTTGTGATTTACAGACCTACAGAATGTTTGGCATTTACTTCAGGTCATGACAGCTCTGAACTCCCATGTGCATGTCTTAATCAATCTGGGGCTTTCTTCAGTTTCTGAGGAATTCATATCTGAGGAAGGGCCAAACTAGGTGTATGTAAGGCTGGGCCAAAACAACAACAAAATAGATACTTGGTTTCTGAAAAATTTAATCTTGTTTCATCCAAAGTGCTCTGGTTTTGTACAGAATGACTTTGCTGTTCCCTGTCAGATACAGCAAAATTCAAAAGAAGGCAGTGCTCATGTTAAGAAATCCTGTAGAAGGATTCACGAACAAATCCTTCTCTTACATTTAATTCCTAAGATCATTTCAGGATGCTAGCAAGCTAACTTCCTGAGAAATGGAAACTACAAGAAAGGAAGACCTAAGTGTTTATACACATCTAATGAAGAAGTGTAGTTGTTGATGCTATGAGGTCAGACAGAGGTGATTGCTGTGTCTGGCAGCAAGGAAAACATTTTAAGTAGTTCTAAGAAGTAAATTAAAACTATAATTAAATCAAAATTAAAATGTCAGGGAATCTTTAGGTTGTTCAGAGAGAATCTTCTGATAAACTTTCCATAGATCAGGACAGTCAAGGAGATGCATAAAATACATTAGAACATTCTAAACCAAAATACTGAAGACTGAATGTTAATTCATAAACTGTATGCTTTATTATTATGTTCTTTGCATTTTTCATGGTTTACTTAACATAGTGCTGTTTGAAAGTTTAGCTTTATCAATTTCCATCTCATTGCCAAAAATCTCCTCTTTTTACTTAGAAGAAAAATTTCTCATTTATTAGAATCACAGATTTAGAATTTATTCTTTCTTTTGTGTTTAACGTTAAATTTCTAAACCCATATTTTACTACTAAATACAAACTATCTGATCAGAAAGCTTTCTGAGTACCTAAATATTTGATTGAGATTTATGGTTTCTTAGCTATTCTGAAAAAAGATGTTACTACTATTTTGGTGCTTAATGTTGGATTTGAGAACCCCAATAAAGAGAAAGTTGCTAAATTATCTAAAATAAATAAACTAATGTAAATGTGGTGCTAGTCACCATGTTGTTACACTAGCACCAGGCAACTAAAAATCAAGCATACTCACCCTTGGGAAAATTACTTAAGAGTCTAAAACCAGTAGCTGCTGTGTAGCAATCATTCTAGTTCATCAGTAGCCATTTAAATATAATACTAAAGGTTAAGATCCTGACTCAAACAGTGTCATAAGACAAATCCCAGCAAAGAAATTTTCTATTGCTATTATCTCTAGTTGATGTAAATTTCAATTATTTAGGATGATATATTGGCTGGTTGATGGAATTCGGAGACTTGTGGCTAGAGCAAGTACATACTAACCATTGTCTTTTCTCCATTTTCTTCCTAAGAGCTTCAATATTATGCAACATAAAAATAGTTTTTAAATGTCCCAAAACTCCTAATCCAGTATCGGCACAATAGCAGTGCTTGCTCTAATAGTTACCTGTTTCATCAACAACTTCAGATAGCTCCCTATGCACAAATAATCTAATTTTTTTCCTTTCCCTGAATTTTCTATTTTCAGTGTTCTTAGCTATTTCAAACATTTTCTGTCATTCATATGTTCTCGCCCTCAACTATTTAAACAAGACTTTTAATCAATTTTCCTTCCTGATACAAATCTTTATCTTAATTGATAGCATGTTTTCTCATATACCATATCCTCACAGGTTGTGCTTTCTTTTCTTGGTTGACAGGTATGTCAAAAAGGAGCCGAGTCTGGAATGTGAAAGAGACAGATGTGTTTAGAGTTGCAGAAGAAGAGGTAGAAAGGAATACATACTAGGGGCAAAAAAGATTTGTAGAGTATGACAGTGAGGTAAAGATGAGTGGAAGCTGAATGGAACAAAAAGTGGTGCTGGCATATGAGACTATATTAAAATAGAAGTGCATGGCCTGATTTGCTTTCCTGTTGAGAGCAGTTGCAGTAGCATGCGACAGAAGTAACAGTGTGTTATTTTCCATTTCTCAAAATGCAAACTTCAGAATTATATTTCTCATATGAAGTTCACTTGAACATACTTCAAAACAGTTGGACATATGCATAGCAAACCCTTTTACCAAGACAGAAACTTGTATAGTTAGGCTGGTCAGCAAGTATTAGAAATCAGAGATTCCACAGGTGGTTTAGTAGAGACTACCAAACACCAGTTTATCTTAGTTTAAAATGAAGAGCATGTTAAGGAAGACATGCAAAACAATGGACTCGGTTTTTGAAGGGCATGTGAGAACTCCTTTTTCATGGAAGATCCAGTTATGAACATGTGGAAATTAAAAGCTTGGTAACAATGCCGCAAGTTTCTAGTACAGGCAGTATGACTCATCCTTCGGAATCTAGTGTGAATGAGACTGCTAGGACTAAGGACACAGATTTGCTGGAATTTTTGAAATTTAAATGCCTTTAAGACCTGCTCCTCTAAAAATGTCGATAACCTCCATTCATTTTAAAACTGCAATGGTGTCTCCTATGGAACAGAGGAAGCTTTCATGTAAGAGATCAAGTTGCACATGATTTTTGATGTCTTGGTGTCTCTGATGATGTTTAGGTGGCCCTGCTTGAACATGGGGGTTGAACCAGATAGATGACCTCCACAGGCCTAACCTCCACCATTCTGTGATTCTGAGATACAATAGAAAGAATAAAATCTACCGTATCAAGAGGAGGTATCTGTTCTCTCTTTGGTTCAGTGCTTAAATCCTGTTGTTGCAGACATGTCCAAGAAGTCCTCTGAATTCAGTACCTGTTTGCTTGGATGCCAGCAAGTTCTCGGTCATGGTCCTTGACCCAAGCTGAAATCCTACCCATGGTGTAACAGAGGCCAAAAATTGTGAGATGGAAAATGTTTACTTTTTCTTAATAGAGCATAACAGTAATTTCTTCTCAGCAAGAAATAAGGGAATTCCTGAAGATATTTTTGAAGAAATAAATATTTAACGGGCATGTAAAAGACATGTCCCGCAGAAGTATTTTTTTGTATCAAGTAGCTAGTGCTGGAATGCTGGAATTTACAGGCTCTGCAAATAAATCAAACCAGACTCTGCTCTTGTGCTCTGAACATAAAATATTTCTCACCTCTCCTAGTTTTTCCACTTAAACATTTTCTTCCAATAGATGATTTTTTCCTTCTTAGAAAAAGTTCAATGAATAAACTTTTTGTTCTCCCTTCAGTGAGTATCAAATACTGAATACAAAAACCTAGACAAACTCTTAACATTCTCTACTCTCTCTTTTTTTCCACCAAACATCAACATAGATGTCAACATTCTCAGGTACAAAATATTAATTCAATTAATCTCCCTGAAAAGTCTCACTGACATTGTTTCTATTGCAGAAAGAATCTGTATAATGATGATGGTGTTCTCTGGTGACACATGGCAGGATGTCAGGTAACTTCAACAGACACTGATATTACCGGTGATGATATTAATAGTGATATGTTAATGATGTAGGTTGAGGTTCTATGGTAGTGTCAGCTCTTCCTTTGACATCAGTGGTGGAACAAATCTAACCTTAGAAGATAAAAAGACTCTTCACAGACACAGAGTTAGCATTAATGCCACCTCCCTCTGGCAGAACAGCCTGCATTACTGTATAATCAGTTTATAAAGATACAGCAGCCTGTTTAATCACACCAAGTGTCAATGCTGGCATTTGACTTTATCATGTAGGTGCCCAAAAGATTAGAGCTTGTTCTGTTCCACGGCAAGATTTCAATCCACAGACGGCTCTATAAATATTCCCCCAAAGCTATACTGTCTAAACAAATTATTGTGTGCTTTCAGGTGGTGCAATATGATGTCACAACACTTTAAACAGGATATCAAAAGCAGGGATTGTGGGGGAGGAAAAGTAAACTATTTCAGAAAAATTCAAGACTGCAGTTTTAAAAACAGCACAACTTTGGTAAACCTGAGGAATGAAAAAAGATGATATTTTCAAAAGGATGGATTGAACCAGCCCATGGGAATCTTACATTGGAAGTGTTAATTATTACCCATTTTGCTACTCTGAACCTAATATAAAGTTTTTACACATTTTTTGACAAATGCCTTCCTCAAAGAAATTCAGAGATCTTCGACAGGGGAAAAGAACCAACCAACCAAAGAGAACAGACAGCAGATTTCTTTTTCTGTGTGAAAGAATATACTATTATTGGGTTGCAAAAAAATAATCTCAGCATGTGTACATGGAGTAGACTATACTGACATCCCTACGTACACCCAATGACTTTTTTTTACTCATCTTTCAGCAATATGTCAATAGCTTGTAAGCACTTAAAATGTAACAGAAGTCTATATAACCAGTAGTGAAAAATCTTAATTGTAGTAATGTAAATTCCGCAAACATTTGATGGAATTTCTTAGAAAGAAAAAGATAAATAGCAAAATACTTATTATCTGTGGATCTTTTACGAATGCAAAATTTTTATTTTCCTCTAAAATTTTCACTGTCTGGAAAGTTTCTCCTTGAGAGTACTTAACAGTACTAATGTTCACATGCATTTTTCAAGTGGGGACTCCAAAACACTAGAATGCACATGGACTAAAAGTAAAAATAGGAATGAACAGAAACAGTACCTTGAGACTCAATTGATTTCCTGAGATTAAAATTTTCGATTTATGATAGATTTTTTTTCAAAATATCTGTTTCATTAATGTCATCCACAGAATGAATGAAAAAAAAAAAAACACATTAAAAATGCATTTAAAAATATCTGGACCATATAATTATAGTAGAGATCAACTTTCAATCTATAAAATGTTGTGGGGGGGAAGTAGTCTAGTCATTTTTTTTTGCATTACATTTTTTTGCATTGCATTTTGCATTACATTGTTTTACTGTTTTGTACACACCATTGTTAATTTTTCTTTAGTTTTTTTGTACTTCCATTCTCCTTTGAATTTCATAAATACCTAGTTTGATGCTGACCACTTTCTTCAAGCAAAAAGCATCCAAAATGCAAAGAAAATACAGAACTTAGCAGAAGTTTATGCAAGCACTATATTCTCTTTAAAATATGTTTGTTAATATTTTTTATTTGCATAAACACAATAAATATTGGTATGAATATTTGCTGAGAGATCTCCTCAAATCCTGGATGTCTTTGTCTTTGGTTTCTACCCTTCTTTTCTGCCTTTTTTATTTACAGCCAGAATATATCGATATTTTTGTTTAGACAGGAGGTGCTTACATGTCCTCTGCAGGGAAAAGAGCTCAGATATTTTAAGGCATTTTTGTGGGTAAAAGGGGAAAAAAAAAAAGAGGGGGAAAAAAAATAAGCAAAAAACCCCCCTACCTCCAAATATAATTATTATTTATTGAAATTTAGGACCCAGAAAAGAATACTTAAAAAAAATTCTAAAGCACAAAGTCATGGAGACTTGCTGCCTACCTAATTCATAAATGCTTTCTAACTCCATCTGAAAGCCTCAAGAAAGATGAAAAATGTGAATAATCCCCATGGACGTTTTGCTTTCTGACAGGTGAGCCCAAGGGCTTCATGATGTACCACACAAATTACAAATGTTTTGATTTTGCTGGTTTGGGCCAACTGAGAAAAGAAATTTTAAATCTGCTAGCAGTTGAAATGAAGATATTTTCTTAAAATGTAACAAAAGAGGAGCATTGTACAAATAGGATTACCCCTAAAAAGATTTTTGGTTATTTGCTCTGCATTTTGTTCAACAAGGAGAAAAAGCAAGACGGATCCTACAGTGCATGTAAATTTGACACCAATATTCAGTCATTTCAAGGTGTTTATGCTGAAGAGACTATGGTATGAATTGGACTAACACGAACATTCAAGGGATTTCTTATTTTAATGATAATGAAAAGAGAAGAAGCCCTGTACAGGTCAAGAGTGCATGTGTCTGATAAAATCTGTGGTTTTGATCTTTACAAGCTTAAATCCATCTTCCTTTTTTTTTGTTTGGTAATGGCAGCAGAAACTTAGCCATGCTTCGCCCTTTCTACCTCTAAGTCTTTCAGAGCAGCAGAAGCACACATTCCCATCTACACATCAGTCACTTGATTTGTCAGCCAGCAGTGTGGTTTCTTTGGGGAGATGCAGGGCAGGACCTTCCCTTGTGTCCTGTTGCTAATTTAAGTGCTTGCAGAATGGCAGCTAAACTTTAACTGAGTGTTTTTGACAAACACAAATTGATCACAGAGTGCAATTGTGACATTTCAGTGCAGGTGAAGCACAGAAGATTAAGTTCCACATTTTCTGCACCTACAATTAGCTACATTACTATCCTAAAATGCATTGTGTAAGCTATGTAGTGTTGCTGTGCTAAACTGATGTTGGATGAAGTGTGTGAGATCACAGATTTTCTTTATTTCTGGATTCACTTGTGGTGGTTCATATTGTAGGTTGTTGGGTTTTTTTGCTACCTATAAACTAAAATTCTTAGCGTGACATCTTTAAAAAAAATAACTCAGACATTAAGCCAGACTTCCAAATTTCAGTACTAAGATAGTAGAATAAGATAACTAAACGATCAATTTATAGGCTTAGAGAGGAAATTTAAGTGATAGAAAGTGAGACAGCACAGATCTGCTAAGAACAAATTATGTCAAGCCAATTTAATATCCTCCTCTGACAAGAAAAATGGCTCAGTCAATAAGAAGGAAGCTGCAATTGTGCTGTATTTTAACTTCAGTAAGGAATTTGACATTGTCTCATATGACCTTCTCATAATCAACACACAGTCCACATGAAATTACCACAAAAATTATTTGAAAACGTCACTTGAGCAGAAGCTCTCAGTGATTTCTTTATTAAATAAAGGCATCAATTCTCATGTAGCTCTGCAGAGGTCTTAGATCTGGTTCTAATGCGTATTTCCAATAATGTGCCGTGTGATTGTGCAGATGGTGCATTTACAAAATGCATAAATTCTTTAAGAACTGTTCATAGAATTATAGAATCATAGAATGGTTTAAGTTGGAAAGGAGCTTAAAGATCATCCAGTTCCAACCCCCTGCATGGGCAGAGATACCTCCCACTAGATCAGGTTGCTCAGGGCCCCATCCAAGCTGGCCTTGTAAATGAAAAATGTCAAATCTAGAAATGTATTCATTAGCTCAAGAGATAATCCAAATCAGTGATGAGATCCAGTAAAAGCAAGTCCTGCCTTTCAGGAGAAATCAAATGTATAACTGCCAGCATACAGTACAATTAGGTATGAAGAGATTGTAGAAAAAACATCTAAAAGATCTAACGGATGGCAAGATAAAAATTAATTACAAATATTGAACTGTTATCTTATTTTGGAATTATTTCATGTAAGATATGGACAGAAATTATTCTACTCTACTTAGCGCTGATGCAGCCTCATATGACTATACCTTAAGGAAATGTAGGCAAATCCAAGGGAGAGTAGCAGGACAGAAGCTTTAGTAAGTGTGATATTTTAGAAAAGAAGGACAAATTTAAACAATTTTACACATGGGAAGGTAAATGAGGAGGACGTGTAGTCTTCCACTATAGAAGACAGTATACTAAAAAGCTAAAGGCCCAGTCAGCATGGCTTCATGTGGGTAGGTCCTGTTTGACTAACCTTATCTCTTTCTACAACAGGGTGGCCCGCTTATTGAATGAAGGAAGAACTGTGGATGTTGTCCACCTTGGCTTTAACAAGGCCTTTGGCAAGGTTTCTCGCAGCATTCTCCTAGAGAAGCTGGCTGCTCATGTCTTGGATGCGCACACGCTTCCCTGGATAAAAACTGGTTGGATGGATGGGTCCAAAGAGCTGTGCTGAATGGAGTTTAATCCAGTTGGTGGCTGGTCACAAGTGGTGTTCCCAAGGGCTCACTGCTGGGGCTGCTCCTGTTTAACATCTTTATCAGTTATCTAGATGAGGGCTTAAAGGGCACCCTTAGTAAATTTACAGATGACAATAAGCTGGGTGAGAGTGTCAGTATGCTTGAAGGTAGGGAGGCCCTGCAGAGGGATCTAGGTAGGCTTGATGGATGGGCCAAGGCCAATGGCATGAGTTTCCATAAGGCCAAATGTTGGGTCCTGCATTTGGGCCACATCAACCTGCAGCAGCTCTACAGGCTTGGGGAGGAGTGGCTGGAGAGCTGCCCAGCAGAGAGGGACCTGGGGGTGCTGATTGACAACTGGCTAAACATGAGCCAGCAGTGTGCCCAGGTGGCCAAGAAGGCCAACACCATCCTGGCCTGCATCAGGAATAGTGTGACCAGCAGGATCAGGGAGGTGATCCTGCTCCTTTACTCGGCCTTGGTGAGGCTGCACCTCGAGCACTGTGTGCAGTTTTGGGCACCGCAGTATAGGAAGGACAGGGAGGTGCTAGAGAGGGTGCAGAGAAGGGAAACTAGGCTGATTATGGGTCTGGAGAACAGGTCTTATGAGGAGAGGCTGAGGGAGCTGGGGCTGTTCAGCCTGGAGAAGAAGAGGCTGAGGGGAGACCTCATTTCTCTCTACCAGTACAGGAGAGGAGGCTGTAGGTGTTGGCCTCTTCTCCCTAGGGACCAGTGATAGGACAAGAGGAAATGGGGTCAGGTTGTGCCAGGGGAGGTTTAGATTGGATTTTAGGAAAAATTTCTTCACAGAAAAGTGTTGAGGCATTGGAACAGGCTGCCCAGGGAGGTGGTGGAAGCACCATCCCTGGAGGTGTTAAAAAAAATGGGTAGACGTGGTACTTTGGGAGATGGTTTCATGGTCATGGAGGTGTAGGGATGATGGTTGGACCTGATGATCTTGAATGTCTTTTCCAACTTTATTGCATTGATGATTCTATGAAAGGACAGCAAGTAAAGGCTTGTTTCCTGTGTTATGTTTGCAGAGCAGGGCAATAAAATGCTGTCTTAATACAAGTAAGGGAGATTTAGGAATATGTTGTAAAGGTAACAAAGCAGTGGTGGAAAAGCTACTGATGCAGGCCATAGAAGTGTTTCATTGAGTTTTTTAAAAATGGGTTTGATACATGCCGGGCTTTCTTATCCTTTCACTTCAACATTTCTGTGATTGTTGGAAACATGGCTTCTTCTTCTAAACTGCATGCTTCAGATAGTTACTTCTCTTTATTATCTTTGTTTTAGTATTTTATTGTTTCTTACAAATAAGAAGATTCTAAATGTGGTCATATTTTAAAGCTTATAGAATTTTCTCTCATCATACCAGATGCAGTTTCTAATACTCTTTGGGATAACGGGGGCAGATCTGTGAAAGATGTAGTTTATTTACAGTGTTCTGGTTTCCAGAAAAGTGGTTGTCTTTATTGGCCCATCCACTGCTGACTCTGTTGAGATGTATGGTACTGGACTATTGTTTTCTCTTCACCTCATATTATTTTACAGCTAGGAACTGCACATTGCTATTTGGCATACCAATTTATAGTTTGATTCTACCTACCAAGCCCATGCACACGGATTACCTAAAAGCAGTTTGACATCTGCAGGCTTTTTTTGTGTAATTTATTACTATTTGCTATACTGGTAAGTATAAATGTATATTGTTTTGAAAATATATTCTTCCACTACATAAAGAAGAAAGAGTGACCAGTGTTGAGCCTAGTATGCATGTAAGCAAAAACTCACACTGATTTTCAATGGAGCTATTCCATCTTGTACCAGTGAGCAGTCTGGATTGCCTGATGAATGGTACATTACTGAGAACAAGGAGAGTCTGCCAGTGAAATGATGGCCACAACCTTGATTTGTTTCTTTTGTTCTGTTGGGGTTTTTTGTTTGTTTGTTGTTTTTGGATTTTGTTAGGGGTATTTTTTTCTTCCTCTGGGAATCCTCTAACAGCCAATTGTTCAAACTGTTTTTTGCCTGCTGTGTGATATGAAACAGTCTGCAGTTGCTATGATCTTTCATTTAAAGTGGCCACCTCCTGGTGCTGTGGATCACCAGTGAAGCTAGGGTGTCACTGATTTGAGGGAACATCTTGCTGCTCATTAGCGGAAAAGGAGATGAGGGAGGAAATAAAATTTGGATAGGGAAAAACTGCTCATCTGCATGGAAAAACAGAGGGGAGACAGGAAGGGCAAAGCATTGTTGGTGTAGGTCAGGGGTAAAAGAGATATGATGAGTATCCATCCTGTCCCACCAACTTGAAGTCCTTCTCTGCACAAGGCAGAAGTGGTGTAGCAGAAAATCTGGGCATGGGAAGAGCTTCAGGCTTATAGGGTCATACCTACAGAGCAGTGAGGTAATGCCAAGAGCAGCCATGTCTGCAGTCACAGCAGTGGGAGTGTTAGTGTAGGGCAGTGATGTGGGAGATAGTAACTCAGGACAGTGGTGGCACCTGGGGAAGCAGCAGTCAGGATGATGATTTATTCCTCTCTTCTGCTTCTCCCTTTCTTTGATCCACTGCAAGGCAGGAAAAGGGCAGAGAGAAGTCTCCTGGAGTAGGATGTCATGTCAGCATGGCTGCCTCCCAAGCAGCAGGGCTTCTCTGGCAGAGATATTACACTAGCCTGGAGAGGAAAGCCTGTTATTTATCTTCTCTCTCCCCTAGAGGCATGGTACACTGTGAAGCCAATAGAGAAGTGTTTCTATAATTTATTGTGTTTTTTTCTAGAACAACAATCAAGTTTACACGACATATAAAATATACAGTAAGTTATAGATCCATTAATTCTTGAAAAAAGTCTGTATTTACAAATACTACCAATAGCTGTTCTTCCCAACACCAAGCTTTGCTGAGATAATATTTAAAAACACAACAGGTTTCAGGTAGTGTGAATCAGAATCAATATCAGTACCTATTTGCTAGTCTAGTGGATTCTTCAGAACATAACAAACTCAATGGTCTCAGTAGAGCAGAAGTCCTAGAATGATAAAAAGATGCATGTATATATGTAAAATCAGTACCCTGTTCAGCCTGTGAATTGAAATGAGGATAAGCAACTTGGGCAAATAAGGCTTCCTCAATGAAATAATTAAGTATTCAAATACTTAATTACACTGCCTGGCAAGGGAACTAATTTTCTTTATGACGTTTTTCCAGGGTTTTTTTAGGACTAAGAGACTGTAATGAGTGAAGGAAGATAAAAATACCCAGTTGCTCTGGTTTTGGCTGGGATAAAGATAATTTTCTTCATAGTAGCTATTATGGGGCTCTGTTTCAGATTTGTGCAGAAAATAATGTTGATATCACAGCGATGTTTTAGTTATTGCTGAGCAGTGCTGACATAGCATCAAGGCCTTTTCTGCTTCTCACTCCACCCCACCAGTGAGCTGACTGTGGATGCATAAGAAGTTGGAAGGGGACATAAGTGATACCGCTGACCCCGTCTGACCAAAGGGATATTCCACACCATATGACGTCACGCTCAGCAACAAAAGCTGTGGGGAAGAAGAAAGAGGGGCGATATTAGGAGTGATGATGTTTGTCTTCCCAAGTCACAGTTACACTTGATGGAGCCCTGCTGTCCTGGGGATGGCTGAACATCTGCCTGTTCGTGGGGAGTGGTGAGATAATTCCTTTGTTTGTTTTGCTCTCAAGTGCAGCTTCTGCTTTACCTGTTAAAATGTCCTTATCTCAACCCATGAGTTTTCTCACTTTTACCCTTCTGATTCTCTCTCCTATCTCACTGGGAAACAGTGAACGAACAGCTGTGTGGGGCTTAGCTGCTGGGTGGGTTGAAACCATTGCACCTGTGTGGCGTGCTTGCATGCTCCAAGATTCCTCAGACTTAGTAAAGTTTTTTTCTGTATGAGTGATTATGAGATATCTCTGGTATTGAAGACAATGTCCAGTGAGGTTATTCACTTCACAGATCTCCTCACTGTTGCAAAAATTGTATGACGCATATGAAAAGGTTTTAACAGTTTTCTGGAAGTAAAAGTAAAGTTTCCTCTTCCATTGAAGAGAGGTCCTATGCGAGAGCCAAATCCTGTTTCTTTGTCCTGGTCAGTGAGAAGTCCACAAATACTGACTTTTTTTGAAGGTTTGCCGGCTTGGTTTCTGTTAGGTCTACAAAAATACTGTTTCAACCAGCAGGATGGAACTCAAAGGCTGCTAGAGGAGGATGAGATAAAAATATCCAGTTTGGTGCCTGAGTTTGACATTAATGATAAGGCATTTGTCCAAGTAAAGGACATGGCTATCTGAGTAGGACTCTGATTTCATCCAAGTGAATACTAATACAGGCTTTATTTTTGTAAAAAAGTTAACAAACATTTATTTGGGATATCTGGGTAACAAAGTGATGGTACAAGAACATACAATTTCTTATCCAAACCCCTGTCTTCTTCATACTGGTATCTGGATTTCAATTGCTGTCAGCATTAACTGTAGCATAATTATTCTCCAGAAAAAAAAAAAAATATCTAGACCTTTTTTTTTTTTTTTTAATATTTACTGCCTTTTAATGAAAAATAATATTAAATATTTTGTCCCAAATACATTCTGCAGTACCTAGCAAAGAACACCTGCATGCAACAAAATTTCATTCCATTAAATGCTCCAAACATTTTGTACAGGGGCTGATGAGGGGCGAGTTGAAATTCTGTGGGTAAGAATTAAAGGACAGGGTAGTATGGGTGACACAGTTGTGGGGGTCTACTACAGACCTCCTGATCAAGATGAGGAAGTTGATGAGGCTTTCTACAGGCAGCTGAAAGCAGCCTCACAACTGCAGTCCTTGGTCCTCATGGGAGATTTTAACTATCCCGATATCTGCTGGAAGACTTATACAGCCAGCCTGTCACAGTCTAGGAGGTTCCTCCAATGCATTGATGACAACTTCTTAATGCAAATGGTGGATGAGCCGACTAGAAGAGGAGCGCTGCTGGATCTTGTGCTCACCAACAAGGAGGGCCTTATTGAAGCAGTGGTGGTCAATGGCAACCTTGGCTGCAGCGACCATGAGATGGTGGAGTTCAGGATCCTGTGTGGGAGGAACAGAATTTCCAGCAGGACCAGAACCCTGGACTTCTACAGAGCAAACTTCGGCCTCCTCAACCAATTGTTAAGGGAAGTCCCATGGGACAGAGTGCTAGAAGGTAAAGGGGCTCAAGATAGCTGGACAATATTCAAGGACCACTTCTTGCAAGCACAGCATCAGTGTGTCCCAATGGGTAGAAAATCTAGTAAGGGAGCTAGGAGACCAGCGTGGTTAAAAAAGGAACTGCTGGGGAAACTCAAGTGGAAGAGGAAAATCTATAGATCATGGAAGGAGGGACTGGTCACTTGGGAGGAATATAGGAATGTTGTCAGGGAATGTAGGGAGGCAACTAGGAAAGCTAAGGCCTCCTTGGAACTTAACCTTGCAAGTCGGGTTAAGGACAGTAGAAAGGGCTTTTTCAAATACATAGCCAACAAAGCTAATACCAGAGGCAATATAGGCCCACTGCTGAATGAGGTGGGTGCCCTGGTGACAGAGGATATGAAGAAGGCAGAGGTGCTGAATGCCTTCTTTGCCTCTGTCTTTACTCCTGCAGGCTTTTCCCATGAGCCCCAGATTCATATAACCCCAGAAGTAGTCAAGATAGGTGAGGACATAGTAGATGAGGATTGGGTTAGGGATCAGTTGCATAATCTGGACATCCATAAATCGATGGGTCCGGATGAAATGCATCCAAGGGTGCTGAGGGAGCTGGCGGAGGTCATTGCTAGTCCACTCTCCATCATCTTCGGTAAGTCATGGATAACAGGAGAGGTGCCTGAGGACTGGAGGATAGCAAACGTCACTCCAGTCTACAAGAAGGGCAAGAAGGAGGACCCGGGTAACTATAGACCGGTCAGCCTCACCTCCATCCCTGGAAAGGTAATGGAACAACTTGTCCTTGGCACTATCTCTAGACATATCAAGGAGATGGGGGTCATCAAGAGCAGTCAACATGGTTTTACCAAGGGTAAGTCATGTTTGACTAACCTCATAGCCTTCTATGAGGAAATTACTAGGTGGATAGATGATGGTAGAGCGGTAGATGTGGTCTATCTTGATTTCAGTAAAGCATTTGACACCGTCTCCCACCGCATCCTTGTAGATAAGTTGATCAAGTATGGGTTTGATGATCAGGCAGTGAGGTGGATCAAGAACTGGTTGAAAGGAAGAAGTCAGAGAGTTGTAGTCAATGGGGCAGAATCTAGTTGGAGGCCTGTGACTAGTGGAGTCCCTCAGGGGTCGGTACTGGGACTGGTGTTGTTCAATATCTTCATCAATGACCTGGATGAGGGCACAGAATGTACCCTCAGCAAGTTTGCTGATGACACCAAGCTGGAAGGAGTGGCTGACACACCAGAAGGCTGTGCTGCCATTCAGAGAGACTTAGACAGGCTGGAGACTTGGGCGGGGAAAAACCTGATGAAGTTTAACAAGAGCAAGTGTAGAGTTTTGCATTTGGGGAAGAAAAACGCCATGCACCAGTACAGGTTGGGGGCTGACCTGCTGGAGAGCAGTGTAGGTGAAAGGGACCTGGGGGTCCTGGTAGACAGGAGGATGACCATGAGTCAGCAGCGTGCCCTTGTGGCTAAGAAGGCCAATGGCATCCTGGGGTGTATTAGAAAGGGTGTGGTTAGTAGGTCAAGAGAGGTTCTCCTCCCCCTCTATTCTGCATTGGTGAGGCCACATCTGGAATATTGTGTCCAGTTCTGGGCCCCTCAGTTCAAGAAGGACAGGGAAGTGCTTGAAAGAGTCCAGCGCAGAGCCACAAGGATGATTAAGGGAGTGGAACGTCTCCCTTATGAGGAAAGGCTGAGGGAGCTGGGTCTCTTTAGTTTGGAGAAAAGGAGACTGAGGGGGGACCTCATCAATGTTTACAAATATGTAAAGGGTGAGTGTCAAGACGATGGAGTTAAGCTTTTTTCAGTGAAGACCAGTGATAGGACAAGGAGTAATGGATACAAGTTGGAGCATAGGAGGTTTAAGAGGAATATCAGGAAAAATTTTTTTACTGTAAGAGTGACAGAGCACTGGAACAGGCTGCCCAGAGAGGTTGTGGAGTCTCCTTCGCTGGAGACATTCAAAACCCGCCTGGATGCCTTCCTGTGTGATGTACTCTAGGTGACCCTGCTCTGGCAGGGGGGTTGGACTAGATGATCTTTCGAGGTCCCTTCCAACCCCTAGGATTCTATGATTCTATGATTCTATGAAACAGATACTGGTCTAGATTATTATAAAGAACAAGGATGTTTGATGTTAAAAATGCCACTGTACACATAAAAAAGAAAGCCTATACCTAGATCAGCTAAGTAATTTTTTGTTGTTTTTTTCCTAAAGTGCTAATTTTGCATCTTAATGTTTAGCAAACTGAACATGATTAACTGACTTTAGTATATGAGGATACAGAAGAAAAATGTACTAATTGCTGAATGAGGTATTGCAATGTCAGGATAAGAGGAGATACCCTGAACTGTGGATCACACTGAATACTTCTTTCTATGTAGCTTAGAAATTAGTCATAATCTGTACACTTGGAAAAGCCCTCTGAAAGAATTTAAAAATAAATTAGATTTTCCCATATTACATAGATTCCGAACACATATTCGTTCTATCAACAAGAACCACTGCTCGACACTGACACAGCCCAGATTTAATAACCCAGGAAGGTTAGAACTGGACCCCCTTGCTTTCTAAACTCCTGCTGCAATAGAGGAGGCCATTTGCAGGTCATTACTGCAGTTTCCATCTCCCAGGCAGGCCTTTTGGGATGCATATGAGCAGGGGCTACAATGGGGTTTCGATACCATTTCCCAAAGTAGGTCCAGAGGGCTGGTCCCTCACAGACACTTCCTTCAGAAGAAGAGAAGAAAGCAAGGTGAACTCCTACTAATACCTGACAGTTTATTGCTGCACCTCTGGAAATGATTTTATCCTAATGCAAACTGAAGAATGTGTCTTGACCTTGTGTGTTCTTATTCAGGAATACCAGAAGAGTTGTGCTGTGCTTATGCTAAAGAGAAGTTTGGAGCATTGCTTTGGCAGTTTTATAATGTAATGAGAGAAGTTTTTAAAAAAATATTTCTATGATTCTATGCAGGGAGGATGACAACAGCATTTTTATTCCTAGTGAAATGATAGTAATTTTGATAAATGTGATTTTTTTGCCTGCTTTACTAAGTTACTGTTCCACCAATACAGTTTTTCTCAGCGTTAACTGGCTCATCTGGAGGTCAAATGCTGTGTGACACAAGACTTTTAAACTCGCTTGATAGTCTGGAGTCATAAAAGGGACAAGCAGTACCAACAAAAGTGGGCTGCAGTGAGCACACAAGAACAGAATAAGAGGATCCTAAGGGTTGGAAGGGGCTTCTAGAGATCATCTACTCCAGCTCCCCTTCTAAAGCAGGATTCCCTAGAGCACACACAGGACTGCATCCAGGCGGGTCTTGAATGTCTCCAGAGAAGGAGATTCCACAACCTCCCTGGGCAGCCTGTTCCAGGGCTCTGTCACCCTTACCATAAATAAGTTTTTCCTCATGTTCAGATGGAACTTCCTGTGTTCCAGCTTGTGCCCATTGTCCTTTGTCATGTCACTAGGAACTAATGAAAAGAGTCAGTCTTCATCCTCCTTATATCCACCCTTTAGATATTCATAGACATTTATAAGGTCTCCTCTTAGTCTCCTCCAGGCTAAACCGTCCCAGATCTCTGAACTTTTCCTAGGAAGAGAGATGTTCCAATCCCCCAGTCACCTTTGTTGCCTTCCACTGGACTCTCTCCAGTAGTTCCCTGTCTCTCCTGGACTGGGGAGCCCAGAATTGGATGCAATACTTCAGATGTGGCCTCACCAGGGCAGAACAGAGGAAGAGGATGACCTCCCTCGACATAATGGCCACACTCTTCCTAATGCATCCCAGGATACTATTTGCCTTCTTGGCCACAAGGACACATTGCTGGCTCATGGTTAACCTACTGTCTATTAGGACTCCCAGATCCTTTTCCTCAGAACTGCTTTCCAGCAGGTAAATTCCTAACCCTAAATCCCCAGGTGCAGGACCTTACATTTTCTCTTGTTGAATCTTGTTAAGTTCCTCTCTGACCAGCTCTCCAGCCTGTCCAGGTCATGCTGGATGGCAGTACAGCCCTCTGGAGTATCAGCCACCCCTCCCAGTTTGGTACCATCAGTGAACTTGCTGAGGATACATTCCATCCCCTCATCCAGGCCATTGATAAATATGTTAAACAAGACTGGACCCAGTACTGACCCATGGGGAATGTTTATAGTTACTCTTCAGACATTGATCTGCCTCTTGACTTAGAGAGGATTATTCCATTTTTCCATATTTCTTCCAGTCATTAAGGGATGGGAGCATGCCTCTCAGCTACCCTATAAGTAAACTGATTTGAAATAAGTTGGACTAGGACATAAAAATCTGGAAATCATGGGAGGAACAAGGGATCCTTTTTGCACAGAGTAACAACACCTAAGATCAGTACTCAGGAGATAAAGGAACTGATCCAAGCACTGCAGAACCCTGATGTATCACAGATACTAGGCAGATGTTTGAAGCATTTGCTCCACTGCCAGACTCTTCCGTTGTCTCTGGGCGATCATCCATTTACTCTGTTGCCTCAGCTACGAGGTTTTTCTTTCCTGCCTGACATCTGCTGATATCCATTTTGGCAGTAATACTGCTTTACTTGCTCAGTCTTCCTTGTTTAAAGAGAAATTTGGTTTTCTACATATAATTTCAAAATTTTTGTCATTGATTAGTGTCCTCCTTGGAAAATCTTCCTTTTCCTGCCAACAAATTCCATATGGGACATGGAGAGGTTATCAAAAGAGGTAAAGAGTAAGAGCCCCAGAAGAGAATATGAACTTATAATTTTATCAGTAGAGAGCTGTTTTCCTATAAAATAATCTATTATCTGAAAGAACATCGGTTTTCCTATAAAATTTCTATTATGAGTTTCTAAAATACCATCCAAAAGCCTAAACTAAAAAATATTTTAGAAGATCTGAATTTTGATATTTCCTTTAAATCATGCAAAACTGAACATGTAGATACTCTTTTCACGTATCATATGATCTAAAAATTTAGAGATATAGTCCAGTTTCTACATCTACAGAAGAATTCAGTGACAAAACCTGAATGCAGTTGTGGGCTTCCAAGTAATTTTTAGTTTGCAGAGTCAAGAAAGTTGCACACTGTACACAGCATGTATTATTAACAGTGAACACAGACAAATGAAAATACTGAAGAGAAGAATGGAATAACCAAAAAATAAGCTCAATTGGGTGATGAAACTTTGGCTACTTTCTTAAAAGTATTTAATAAAAGTAATTCATGCAGAAAATTATGTCAACATCAGAAGAACTCCAGCTCTTTCTCTCTGCCTTTCTAGAAGTCATTGCAGTCGTAAAAGAGGCAGGACAATCTTGAAAATGCATTTACTGCAGTTGAACCTGTTATAACTGGTTTGCACACTGGATTGCTACAGTGAAATTTGCAGTAAAAGTGGCAGTTTTGCATCACTCTATAGAACAAAAAGGCCTAAGGAACCTTTTCTGTTAATTTGTCATTTAGTGCTAATGTATATTGGAGTTATGACAAATGTAATCACATTTCATTGTTCTCTGAAAAAGAACTCTTTTGATCCTGCCTGAAATGCACATCAGTTCTGCAGATATGAGAAGACTGCTAAAACGTAACTCATGCAACACTTGCAACGCTGAACATGATGCATACCAGTTTCATCTCTAACTGGTATCTATGGATTCCTGTTGATAACAATGCTAAAATGTGAGTGAAGAAATGGTTATTTTCATCCTATTCTCCTTACTTACCTCAGTCAATGTCAGAAGACTTTGCCTGTATTATTTTCTGGTTTGGTCTTTGTCATGAAAATGAAGCATCAGGATATTCATTTCCATCAGAAGAGAGTGAGAAGGGCAGAAGTAGGAAGTGAAGACCGTTTTCAGAACTTCAGATGGAATTTTGCTGATATTATTACAAATGGAAGTAACAGAAATGTAGGTTGCAAATAAATGGTTGGGGTTTTTTGTTTGGTTGGGATTTTTTCTGTTTTGTTTTATTTATTTTTTTTAGGAAAAGTATAGGTTAAAAGTGTTCACAGCTAAAATAGTATGTCAATTGCATGTGTAGATTTTTGCAAGATCCAAAAAATAGTTAGGCATACAAATTCCATTATTTGCAATAGCACTTCAGTTCCAAAGGCAAATAAAAACTTTTAAATATTTGATTCACGGTCTTATTGCATATGAAGGAATAATTATTTTTCAATTATGCAAATTTCCATGCCTAACAATATAGGAAGGGCTCAGTTCAGATCATCAGAATTCCAGGATTGAATCACAAAATGCAATGGGCTTGTGGAAGTCTGTTAATGCTGCTGCTCTGTGCTGCCGTAGGCTTAATATCTAGTTTATATGATGAGGGCACTAATAAAATTCGTGCACAAGAAATGGTAGCAGAGCATGAATCTTTCACTTTTACAACTGCAGTGATTAATACAGTGCACAAACACCACTGTTGGTTTGGGTTTTTTTTCTACAAGCAAGTCCTGCAATAGGTTGAAAGTCTGCGAAGTGAGGAACGTTTTCAAAAAAACCCCAAACACAGCAACACAGAGTTCTGTTTTTAAAACTGAACATTAAGACCATGATCCCATCTGACAAAGTTACTACCTGGTACTTTGTGGGGACTGAAACAGCCTTCTTTTTGCCTTCTCCCTGTTCAGCATTCCTCTTACAGTGCCTCTGTGTCTTGATGCTGCATACAGAGTTCTAGTAATACAGACATTTGACTTCTGGGAAAATTCCCATGCATACTTTGCACTACCCCACCCAGCCTCCTTGTAGTTCCATCATTTGATTCCTCTACCTCCCTTCCCTGTTTGCCCAAGCAGTCAGCCTGATATATGGTAGTCCCACCATTGGTGATTATGCAAATGCCATTAAACAGGTGGTTTTTTTCCCCCTTCTCTGAGCTCTAGGGAACCCTCCAAAGTCCATTCCCTTCTCATTGCTTCGGAAGAGAGTATTCTCTTTGAAACTTCCTTTGAAAAAGAGCAGATTCATCCATCCAATGCCAAGCTGCAAGTTGTGAGGAAATGGATCAAAACTCAGGAATTCTTATTTCCAATCCATTACCTAATAATTAAGAGAGGTTTTAGTAAAATACTACAACTTCATATTAAAACCAAAACTAAACAAAACAAAAATATCTTGAAATTAACTGGAAAAGTAACAAATGTCAGTATAAAAGGTCTGATAATGCTTGAGGAAATCAGATCCTATTTTTTCTTGGCTACTATTTTAGCAACATGAGTTATTTAACCAATATTGTTATCTCACTCTGGACATCATGCTTTAAGTTTTGTCTTATTTTCATCACATACAATTGGAACGGACTTTTGTTGGACTTAGGGCCTAGCATTTGAGTTTAATACCATGAGAGGTTAGGGAAAGACAGTGATTCCTGAGATTATTCTTGTTCATAGGAGAAAGTGAAGTAAAAACCTGGAGTCAGGACCCTGAAACTTTAAGCAAACCCTCCCTCTTCTCCGATGCTAGAGGAAGAGGATATCTTCCAGACATATCACATAATTGCAAGCTAGTCCCTATAGTTTTGACTATAGATCTAAACCAGGAAACCCTACTGTGCATTCTATAACCTATATTTTACTGTTCAAAGTCAGCTTTGATTTCATAAAGCTGGCAGGGTCTGCTAGCACAGTATTCAAAGCTTTGTATTTTAAAAGACTTACAGGTAATATTCCTAAGATTTCTATGGGAAAACACTTCTTAAAAAGATTAATATTTTCCTCTTAAAGATTTTGTGCATTTTTGCCAAATATTTGAGTCAGATGGGATGCAATTATAAATAGAGAAGACTTTAAAATCAACTAAGGCTTCTCCCCTTTCGCCTGGCACTCCTCCTCCCCAGCTCTTCTAGACACTTCATATTTGTATGAAGAGTCTGTTTATTCTGTTTGTTCTATTAGCAAGATATGTTCCATAAGCAGTGTGAAAACTGAACTTTTGCCACCAGTTGGCAGACTTCAATCCCATTCAAATCGGAAGCAACTTTATGTGCTTTTTTGCAGCTGCCCCCCTCACAGTCCCTTAATTTCTTGGACGAAACCAAGGGAAAATCAAATTCCTTCCCAAGCTCCCTAAAGCTGTTCCTCGGAACATTTTATTTTTAAAACTAACACTTATTCATCTTTATAGCTGTCCCATGACTGTTTCCAATAGTGCTCTCTCTACAGCGTGGCAGTGTCTTCCTGTTCCCATTGTCCTTCTTCACCAGTTGAGCCCTGGGAAAGAGCATTGCTCATTAAACAACTGTTTTGCAACTTTGTGTATGCAACCAATTGCAATTGAGTAGTGAAAGTAAATAATTGAGCTAACCCTTGTGTTAGAGGAAAAGGGAGTTGCATGAGGAAGAACTCAGAGGGTCCTGCAGGAATGGGTTATTGGTTAGATACGATTTAGACTTCTGGTATTGGTGTGTGGATTTGATGTACAGATAACTGTCATCTTTGATAACTATCATGATAGACCTAGCTATAAGGCTTTCTATTCCCTAGTGACAGGTGTCAAAGTTACATTGGTAGTTCCTTTCTTGCTTACTTATTCCTGTATCAGGAATAGTGTGGCAAGCAGAGGAAGGGAGGTGGTCATGTCCCTGCACTCGGCACTGGTGAGGCTGCACTTCAAGTCCTGTGTTCAGTTCTGGGCCACTCAATAGAAGAAGGACATTGAGTTACTTAAGAGAGCTCAGAGAAGCGCAACCAAGCTGATGAAAGGTCTAGAGAACAAGTCCTACGAGGAGAGGCTTAGGGAACTGGGATTGTTTAGTTTGGAGAAGAGGAAGTTGAGGGGAGAACTAGTCACTCTTTACAACTACCTGAAAGGAGGTTGTAGGGAGGTGTGTGTTGGTGTCTTCTCCCAAGTGAATAATGATAAGACTAGAGGAAATGGCCTGAAAATATGCCAGGGGAGGTTTAGAGTAGTTATTAGAAATAATTTCTTTACTGAAAGTGTATTCAGGCACTGCAACAGGCTGCCTAGGGAGGTGGTGGAGACAGCATCCCTGGAGATATTTAGAAACTGTGTAGATGAGGCATTTCAGGACATGCTCTAGTGGGCTGGTTTTTTTGGGGGGTGTGGGAGGTTGAGGCAGGGTTGATAGTTGGACACTGTGATCTTAGAGGTCTTTTCTAACTGTGACAGTACTATGATTCTACAATTCTACTTCTGGACAAGCTACTGTTTCACACCACTTTATGTTGACAAGAATAATATTTTTTTATTATTCTGCACATATGGTTAGGAATTCCTATAGGATGAAATAATGTTCTTTTTATAGTGAATAGCTATATAGCCAAGAAAGTCATCATACATCCTGAGGCTAATTTGCATGGCCATCAAGCTGTTATTAAGGGTATACAGTTAAAAAGGAGAAGTTTCACAAGTCAAAGAACAAGTTCATCTAGTTATTTAGCTATGCTCCAACTCCGTACAGATCTGATATGTGAGGAATAGTCATATTTTCAGGAGTTTTTCAGAGTCAAATCCTCAGTTGATAGAAATAGGTGGGACACTAGGGAGAGTATTTTGTGTTTAATAGCAGAGGACATGACATTTATACCTACCGGGAGAGGCAGATAGTAAGGTTTACTATATTATCTTCAAAAGATCTTTCAGAGAATGACAAATACAAGGCCACACAAATACAAGAATACTCTATTAATTTGGAACTTACAGAATTTTCATCCCTAATATTTTCTGCAAAAATAACTGCACTCAGGGTCAGCAGCCTTCTTGCTTGCTTTAGACTGTTCTTGAAGGACATGTAATACAAAGGAAGTTTGTGTCAGACTGCAGACGAAAGTCCTTTCTGGCGTAGAGAAAATTCTGGTGTGGCAGTTCCCAAAAATATATCAAGAGTCAGGTTTTGCAAGTTGCAGGTATCCAGGTGAGAGTTTTAGTATGACAATAATAACAATAATAATGGACCCTTGTTTGTTTGAAGATAAGCAGCTGCTACAGCTCAATGCTAGATTCATCAGCAGGTGGGTGACAGCAAATAAGCTACAGCTGTGTTTGCTATGGCTCTCATTTTGTTTTTAATCATTTATAAATAGCACTAGTAGAAATTTAGGCATTACCAAATTATATGCCCTTTAAATGATTAGTTATTTTTTTTTCTCTTGAACACATTCTAATGGGGCAGGTAGAAACTAGATGGAAGATAATGTCAAACAGGTGCAGAGTACATTTCTTTTCAGTCCTATGACTCCTGTTGTCACTTCAGCAATAATGAAGTTTTGAGTGAGCTTTTATAAAGGGAATTCAGCTAATGTTTTAATTTAACAATGTGCTGCAAAGCACCCAGCCACACAAATATTCCTCAAGTAGCACCATCTGGTATGTCATGATGTTGACAGAAATGTAACCTAAAATTTTGTGAAATGAACTTACTGTTCTGGCTCAAAATTTTCCTCATGCAGAACATCCTGGTATCCTGTTACACTATTCCCAAATAACAGCAAATGTTAATATTAACCTCCCATTTGATGTCCCACTCAACAGTGCATCACTGATGTGCCATTTGTGCTTTTGATATTCTTCTGTTACTTCACCTGCAATACACACAGTTGTGATGTGCTCAGCCTGAGCTGACTGCTACGCTTAGGCAGTAGCTCAGCTGTTGCCCCGCATTTGATCCTCCAGCCAACTCTTCATTCCAGCTGCTAATATCTGAATATCTATGCTGGGTATTTTTGCTTCCCTACCCCTACACCCAACCCCTCCCCCAGCCCCCCATTTCCTTTCTCATGCTCAAAAGAGAGATTCCTTGTAAATATTTTCCAGGATCTGCCTTGCAACACATTCTCTTTAAATTTGCATTTCCAAGTACATATGCGAAATATTTGGTAAAGACAGCTGTCCTGTCATACTGCCCAAGCTTGTCTTGTTCTTACCTTGTCCTCCTCTGCCTGTCTGGTATCATCTGCTGTCTTGTCTCCTAGATTATAAGCACTTTGGTAGAATGTTGTAGAATTTATTTTAACTGTTTGCCCATCATTTCCAAACATCCTAGATACTGGACAGGAAGAAAAGACCTTTCTGTCCCAGCAATAGGTTGAGTCTGTTGCTGCATCTTTTAAAAAGTAGTACCTGGACTGTGAATGATGGTTGAAGATCTAAACTTGTTCTTCCACACAGGGATTAAAGGAAGCTGTACATACTGAGAAATGCTTTTAGCAAGAAAATATCAAGAACATATTTACTGACCTAGAACTTACTTTCTACTGCAGTGATTGACACATCAGCTGTGAAGCCAGTCCTCATTCAACACAGCAGAGATACCTTCTGCTCAAAAGGAAGCACGGTGTCTTGGGAACTGAGACCTCTGACACACAAAGTAGGGATGTGCAGTTAGAGTTTTGGCTGCATGCGTACTCAGATCCTACCTGTATCAGTTCTGCTCCTCAAGGCAGTGGGAGCTTGGGCAGGACAAGAATGGTGCCAGACCCTTTGCATTTGAGTGCAAGGGTTACAAGTTTTTCTCCTGTTTTTATCTACTCTGTAAGGATAGGCAACTTCAACTCAGGTTTCACAAGTCCAGCTGAATATGCTATAAGAGCAACATGTCACATTTGTGTATACTTAAAGGCCAGGAGTCTTTGTTCACAGTCCCCTCACTGCAAAAAAAACCCTCCAGATTCAGAAACAACTGGGAAACAGAAACCATCTCATGGCAGTTTATTGTCCATATTCAGAGGACTCACGGAAAGAATTAGAAGAGAGGAGAGGGCAACGAACAGAAGATCAAGTACATGGTAAAGATGCCCAGGGAACCCAAAACCAGACTTTTTAGTCCACAAGAATTTTACTTCCACACTGTCATGGACATGTCCAGGAACCTGAGTTTGTTGCCATTCCAAACAATATGTCTGATTACTAATTTCAGCGCTGACAAAAAAAAAAAAAAGCATGATTACACATTTATTCACTATACACCTGTTCTCACCTCTAACCTGTATTTTCACCATGGTTTATGCTGTGCCTGTCAAACTGTTCCTGGTGAGGCAACAGGTAGCGTAGAGGCCAGGGTTATCATGCATGTGATGCTTTTTCCACTCTGTGCTCCTCGGTGATCTCCCTCCCATGATATTCCTTAGTGTCCCTGCCCCAGTGTGGGTCACCCACTGCTGCAGTCCCTCAGGGTGTCTGTGTCCCTTTCAGCTCAGGGTGTCCCATTCCAGACCCCCACTGGAGCTGCCACGCTTAAATATACTTGTGCAGGACCGCTGTATGCTCCTGCACAACTGATGCAGTTTGCCTCATCCTCTGAGCCAGCTGGAACCAGCTGTGAGCAGCTCAGGGCAGCTGATGGCCTTCTCCTGCCAAGGGCACGACTGATGCTCCCAGCTACCTCAGCCATGAGGCTTGTAGCCATTACACAAGGGCTTCTTTGTCCACCCATCTCAGTCAGGGGGGCATGGGAGCTTCTCCCCGCTATTTTTGGCTTTGTCAGCTCACAGGCCTGACAGAAAAAAAGAAGGGAGGAGAGAAATCTGCTTGCACTCCCCACTGCTCAGTCCACACACCTCTGCATGTTGCTTAGGAAATAGAAATGAACACACACAGAACGCCATTCAACTCTCACCTTCACTGGAGGATGTTGGAAGATTACTAATTCAGTAATGCTGTAATACAATGTATAGCACATGTAAATAGGTGAAATGTAGCTTTTGATCACCCTCAACTAAAGGTGCCTGTGCTATACAGTAAGGTGCCTGTGCTGAGCATGGATGGACCTTGGTTGTACCAGAGGATGGGGGTTCTGGGCAAGAAGCAGTGGCTAAGCACCAGGTGATACAGAGGTAAAAAACTCTGTGCCATTGGACTTCCTGCAGTGGTTTTATAGTGGAAACATCTCGCTTCAATAAATGCTTAGCAGAGTGCTAACTCTTAACCCTGCCTCTGTATTTCCATCACTCTATCTTAGTCGCTTTTAATTTATTCTCCAGATTTGCTGGAAGGCAGTGTTTCCCCAGCACAGGCCTTATATAGGTCGGTCCCTTTGCAGCCTTTCAAGTTCAATGTATAAATTTGCATTCTACAGTAATGTAGGATGGAAGGCATGAAAAGCTGGTCAGGGTAATTTCTAGTGCATGAGATCTAATACAATGTTGTGATAAGCTTTGCAGTCACTGGATTGTTACACTAATTGTTTGTTACTGTGCACATGTGCATGTCATCAGCAGCCTTTAACAGAATTACATGTGTCGGATATGGTGTGTGTCAACCCATCAAGAGTTAGAAATGGCTAGAAATGAATGTAGGAAAGCATCTAAGCCAGAAGCAGTGGTTCTAATTATTTCACAATAAGTATTTCACCTACTCACCAAACTGAGTTGTCATGCTCCTATTGATTATAATTGTATTCTGTCACTGACAGATGATCATTATGGGGTTTCTGTGTCTAATGAAAATTCATTTTAACTAGAAATTTGGGCTTTTTTACTACGCTTAATAAAACTTCATTGGGAAAATTTAAATGGGTGCATTTAATTCTTCAGTGCACCTCACAGTACTGACACACAGAACACATTTCTGGTTTCTGTGGTACAAATGTAGATACTTAGCAGAAAATAAAAGGAATATTTTGGTTTTATCTATCTTCATGTTATTACAAACAGAGAGGAAGTCAATTGAAATTCTGTCCCTTTTTGAAAGCTGTTGGATACAACATTAAGAGCCAGGTATTGAAGCTCAGTGATACCTGCCCACTGCAATGCACCTGAGGTGCTGTCAGTAAAACTAAGTTGGAACGAGCCTTCAACGCTGAGATTAAAATCAAACAAAAGCAGGTCTTTTTAAGTGGCAAAAAGAAGGTCAATTTTGTATTTTAACTCTACTGTTTAATTCAGAGAAGGCTGAGGATCTCATTTCAAGTCCCGCTGCCTTTCAGCCTCAGCAAGTGACTACAAGCCTGTTGTGAGACAAAAGGAGATGCCCTGGGCAGGTCTGAGGGCGAGACAAATCATGGTCCTGGTTTCTCTATCAGAGTAGATGTAGTAAAGAGGAACAGTGTCCTTCATCCATTTGATTCAGAACTACAACTTGAGCTAAACATCTGTAAGGCAATATGGGGCTCTACTGAAGCAGGGCGAGTGGAAGGGAGAAACGGGAGACAAATGGAACAATCTCTGTTCCTGATGAAGTTTCCTATTATGCAGTCTTATTGTGAGGAATGCACTGAAAGATGATCTACCCATTCGCGTGTTACCCTTTCATATACATATAAACAAAAAGCTATGGCTAATTCTCTGGACAGTGGACAGAAAACAATATGTAATAAACTATTTTGATTAGGCTAGAAAATAGATGAACAGTAACTGCAAAGCCAAACCCCCCTTTAAAAGATGCCATTACATCATCTGTCAATTTTGAGCATGTCATGTTGTGGAGGGAACCACTGATATCTGGGGCTGGTAATATCTATGTTGTGTTTGTTACTGCATAGTGTTATTTATAGTAATACTAAGGGTTCCATCTCTGAAACTTGTTGCAGAAATGTACACACATAATTTACCTTTAGAAATAGCATCTTAGTATATATGTACATTTCTGAATCAAGTTTCACAGATGGAGCCCTTAGTATTACTATAAATAGCAGCGTTAAATAAATATTATATTTAAAATGCTTAGGAAAAGGCTGTGTTTTTTAAACTTTTGAAGTCATTAACAGTTGAGCTATAAGAATATTACAAGCAATTTACTAATAATTATATTCCAAATGACATTTAAAAAGTAATCAGCTCTCTCCCTAATCTCACCTATATTATGTAAGCAAAAGACAGGGAAAATCTGGGGAATAATGCCAGAAAAAACAGTAGTAGAAATAATGCCATTTATTCTTATTATGGAAAACTGTCTTGGGATGCAATAAAGATATATATGTGCATTTCTGTAGTCCCCAGTTTGTCTTCAGATATCTTAAACCTTTGAAAGGTTGCTAATATAGGAGATAATATCCATTTTTTGTCAAGTTGATCAAGCTGCATCTCCAGTGTATGGAACACCTGTATCTATTTTATTGACCTAACAGAAAATGTCAAATTCTTTCAAGCCTTCTCCTCACTCCTGCATTCATTTGGAAACCTCTGTAAAAACCTTGTTGTGTTTTCCATCCTGATCAACTTTTTATGAATACCCTTCTTGAATGCACAAAGGTACACAGGGAATACACTACTCAGATGGTTTGTCAAAAATGGAATATCCAGCCAAGTCCTGTTGAAACATGCAGCTATAATGGTACGATGCTCCAGCTTTTCAGATTGTTAGTTCTTTAAATTTTAATGCAACTCACTTCCTACAGTGTTATTTCCTTTGCCTGATAAAAAGCAAAGCATGCTGGCAGAGAATTATTCTTCCATTGCATTTCTTTCCTACAGGTGAGGGAAAAACACTTAGAAATAAATTGCTGGAGCATGAGTGCCATTTCTCAAATTTTCACGGGCAGTAGTCTTTGTTGCTAACACAGTGAATGTACAATATGCTTTTTTACGTAAATACTAATTATACAAAAAATCACTACTTCAAAATAAAAATACCTCAGATGCTCAGAAATAGATTATGCCTCAGAGCTGGAAATTTGACAGTAAAGATTTCCTTATCTTTTTTTCCCTCCTGAAAGAGCAATTGTCCTGGAAACAACAAGCTGAGTGGTGAGGCTGATGGGGTTGAGGGAAGGTTGCCTACCAGAGGGACCCTGACAGGCTTGAGAGCTGGGCCAATGTGAACCTCATGAAGTTCAAAAGGGCCAAGTGCAAGATCCTGCACCTGGGCTAGGGCAATCATGAGTATCAGTACAGACCGGGTGATGGATGGATTGAGAGCAGCCCTGCAGAGAAGTACCTGGGCATACTGGTAAGGAAAAACTAGATATGAGCTGGCACATATCTATGCCCACAGCAAGGTGGTTGCACTAAATGATCATTAGAGGTCCCTTCCAACCCAAACAATTCTGTGATTCTAGAAAACCTCACCTTTCAGAACAAAATATTGTACAAGCATTTGTAATTCCTACTGTAAATGTACCATGGAGTCTGCTCTGAAATCAGAGATAATTAGGACTATGACTTTTCACATTCTCACCTTCCCTGTTCAACTGCCTGATAATTGTTCCTTTTTGTTCCTTCTTTCCAAAATATGTTAGTTTTCGCATGCCATAGCTGGGTCTTGATTTTCAAGTGACTCAGCATAAACCTCAGGGTAGCACTCTTACAGATTTTTCAGGGCCTTGTAGGCATAAAGTTAGGGCTGGATACATTTTATCAATCAGGCAGTGAGACATTGAGTGGGGTTGGATTTTAACAGAATCTGGGAGTTGCTGAATACTTCACCATTATCTTCCAGACCTAAACTTCTTGACAACATTTTTTAACTTAAAGCTATAGAACCCTCTCTATAAATATTAACCATAAAATGAGAATAATATTTTGAGGACATTCAATTAGAGTCACTGAAATGTACTTACAAGCTTCAATTTTTTATTATACACAAGCTACTGTGATAAAAAGCATTAAGGTTCCAAAGAAAAACACTCTAAAGCAATATTCACTCTGTACTTTCTTCCCTTGTGAGCTCTCTTCAGCAGAGACCCTGGTTTATATTTATCCATCAAATACCAAGTTCATTCTTGAGGGTATACAAATAATTAATGCTAATAATAGATGTTGCAGAGGAGCAAAGCCATCACTAAACTTCGGATTTAATGTGGATGACATAAGTAGTTCATTTTAATTTTGCAGGCTGTAACAATGTCTCTTCTGTCTACCTTATACAATAAGTATCTTATCCCCAGACCTGATTATCCAACCTGGAATTTTTTACAGGTTAATCAGTTGATTCCCATTTCATTATATCCTAGAGCAGAATTCTTCAGTAATGCTGCTCATATGTAATATAAAACTAGTGCATAGCAGACAATGTCCCACTTCTAGACATTTCAAGCACCCACGTACACAAATGCTAAACTCCTACCATCCATCACCACTGGATCATACTCACACATTCAGTTGCTTCATTTCTTTGAAAGAATCTAGCTAGGTGTGAACCAGGTGAATCATGAAGAAATAATTAGTTCTTTTATTTTCATTCTGATCAAATTGCATTCAAGTAAAATAAAAAATGAATGAGCTGGAATTATCATTTTGAGCCCAGCCCAGCTCCTTTTGGATCATGTTGACAAACTTCCAGGAGCTAGATATTCTTCAGTGTCTGCATGTGGCATACTTCAGTTTGTCAGCCAACATTTCTTTAAGTAAAAGCTTTACATATGCACATATGCAGACTGCCTGGAGAAAGTAATAATTAGGCACAATGAATATCAGCGTAGGCAACATGCCATTGCAGTTGATGAACTCTACAGCTGTATTTGCATCAATGGCTTCCTAGACAACATCTTAAAGAAATACTTTTGAAGCTGATTTTTCTTTAATGAGCCATAATTCCAATTACTTCTTTCATAGGTACATTTTCTCTTCTCTTTACCCCAAAGTCCTACAGCCTTGGCATCTGCAGAGGCTACGTTACTTATCTAGCAAACAGAGGAAAGAGAGGCTGGTTGAAATCTTGAAGGACAAGTACCCTGCCCTACCATTACTGTAATTGTAGACAAGTTGGCAAATTTATAGAAGGGGCAATAGTTCTCATTTTTAGGTTTTTGCTACATCAGCTGACACATTTTAAATTAGACAAGCTCCTGGTAATTTCCATAGGCTGCTCAGAAACTCCATGACTACGTTTAGCTTTTTTCTCATTTATCATTACATTTTAACTCAGAGCAATCATTTTCCCAGTTAGTATCCTGCAAGGAGCTTGGGATGTTAACATCAGACGTTGCAGTAGAAGTTAAGTTGTTGTTAAAAGTTATATCACGGTTTTGTATTTCCATTACTTCTTCCCAACCAGGAAGCACTTTCTTGAATATCACAACTGTTTGTTACATTACAAGATCAAAAGAGGTAGACAAGTTCTGGTTTTAGAATCAAGTTCTACATTTCTTCCACTGATTTTTTAATTTCATTGCTGTTATTGAGGTATTGTCTCTTCCATATTGTTAAGATATAGCTCAGCAAGGGGAAAAGCCTGAAAGTCAGAATCATTCACTCATTTGAAATTTGGTAGTTATTTGTTAAAAAACAATACCTTAAAAAAATAAAATAAACAAGATAGTAATAAAAACATCTATTTCAAGTAGCTCGTTATTATATTTCTTTTGTACTAGAAAACTTCTAGTGAGTGAAAAACTGCAAATTGAGTCTTTTTCAGTTTTTTTAAACACCGTGCAAGGCCATCCCATGAAATGAATATAGGAAATCACAGTGACTTCAAAGTCAGAGGATGCCTCTCTTTGTTATGTGTAGAACTCTCAAAAATATTACTTTGAATACAGTATTCAAGGTTAATATTTTTTTTTTCTGGAAAGAATCAGAAGTGTTTTATTTGTGTCTTGATATGTCTATTCACAATTTCAAGTTGTTAGCTATAAAATAGCACTTCAAGTTTCTCTCTCTTCTCCTGTATTTCAGTAAGAAAGACAGCTCTTAATGTGCCAAAGGTTACTGAAACAGTTTCCCTGACTTTTCCTGGCTTTAATATTTATGGTAATTTTAATTGAGTTCAAGAAAAAATGTAAACAAAAGCAAGATTACTGTATTAGGATTAAAAAAATGTGCAAATATATAGCTGGAACAAGGCATAAAATAGTTCTCATACTTCATATTAGTCTGAAATAAATAATAAGAGAGCAGCAAGTATGAAAGCAATTCTGTCACCACAAGTATTAAAATTTTAGTAGACTGTAAATTTACTAAATAGTAATTTACTGTTAAGTGAATTAAAAGCTGGAAAAGGTGAGATTTACCTATTTAATTACTTACAATATTTTCTCAAGGAAATATGAAAGAAAAACTGAAAGCTGCTCTTTTATATTAAGTGCTCAAATTCAGATTTTTTCATTCCTTTAATACCACATCTGCAAGGAAAGTAGGGCTGAAATAAAAAAGCAAGAGCTGAAACACTTGGGATTCAAAGCCAAGAAGCTTGGCTGTTCCTTGCCATTGTTGCCTGAACAGAGATGCTATTTCTACGCAGCCTGTTTGGGAACAAAGCATGTGTCTGGGCAGAGAGAAAGGTTTCAGTTCTGTCCTCCCTCTATTGCTTTGGCCAACGGGGCTAAATTGGTGTGGAAAGGTCCAGAAGGCAAAGTGGGGAACAGGGAAGGGGAGTGCCCATAATTTGCAGCTCATATTGACTTCGCCAGTGCAAAGTGAGAGGAGAAGTTTTCTGTTTTAGAGATATAATTCAAACTTGTATTTCTCGAAGGATGCAATCTAATGCACAGGGTGTTGAAGTTCCTTCTGTGTGTTTCCCAGGGATTATTTTTCTTCAATAGTATTTCTAATATCAACAAATGAAATAAGTAAGGCACTTGAATCAAACTGAAGTCCAAACAGTAGCTTAATTTGATAACATGTGGGGGAATTGGACCCTGCTGAAGGTAAGAGAAAAGTTACCATTTACACAGTGGAGCCAGTGCTTCACTTGCCATCATTGTAGTTCTGCATGGTTGGAAGTACTCCGCAACTTTTCTGCAAAACATCCCATTTCCTCCTAGAGTTTGTATGCTTTTAGTGCCAATACAGAATGGGGAAAAAAAATATGATGAAAAACACAAAGATTTTCACATATTCTCTCTCTGTGCTTTGCCATGTTCTGTCATCTTTATTTGCTTGCCCTCATGGGCTTAGCTTACATCACAGCTCACTGTGAGAAGTTGGCTGTAGGGGACAGCTGAACGCTATGCTGTTCCAGCAGGGAGAGAGGCACCAGACTGTGTCCTGTACACCTTTTATATGCAATGCCTCAATTACATACGGAACAAAAAAAAGCATGGCTTAGAAAAGCAGTGCAGAGAAGCCTGAATTCAAAAAAGGAAAATGTTTCGTGCCATGTACAATCTTTTTAGATCCACGTAGAATCTACTTGTTGCAGGATGAGTTTCAGAATCAGTGCTCATTTGCATGCATGAAAAAGCAGAAGAGCTCTCTGTTCCTCTAGCAAAGCAACACTCATCACTACTTTGCAAACATTTTATTTGTATCACTACTGGTTTTTATTTTAGTGGCACCTCCGAGAAACTGATCTTTCACATTCATACGAGTCCTGTGTATTTGGGTTACATGGATACCGGATCAATATTAATGCTCTTTCCCTGCCAAACTTGAAATCATGACTTCTGCTGTCACTAAGAACTATACATTTGAGTGAGTTTGGGACAAAACTTCAATACCAAAACCTGCTCACCATCTGATCACAGCTTCATGTAGGGCTTCAAGGCTCACTGAGCCAGCTGACAGTGACAGCCTTTAGTAACATAACTTCAGTGGTAGAATCCTTACACTTGTCATCTTCTGTGGTGTCTGAAATCCTGATATATTGTCTGGCCATGAGCAGTATGTCTAGAAGCCATAAAATAAATGTGATACCATGTTGCAATTAACATCACTGGTGGTTCAAAGCAAAGAGCCTTTAGGGAGAATTTTCTGCACGATTTTCTGGGAACATATTTTCTATGACACAAAAAAGGCTTAATAGAAGAGATTAATAAAGTCTTGTTCAGCCAGGAAGCACAAATTAAAATTACCGACAACTAAGATATGGATGTCTCTATATTAATGGTGTTCTCATTTTTTTAACACAGAGACGACTTGCCTTAAGCTTTTAGATACAGAGGAACAATGAGCTCCTATGAATCAAACAATGCTTTGCTTCAGCTTTTAACAGCTGCTAAAACATTTTCATGCAACGGAAAGCAAAACATCTGGCCCAATGTCCTCAAGTCAGGTGTCATGAAATAAGCCTCCCTTCTAAACTTCTGAGGAAGACAGAAATAGCTGAAGACCATTTGTGTAGCCAGTGATGTCCTGTCTCCAGCTCTGCAGGAGCAGCATCGCCTGTTTTATCTAACAAGACTGTTTCAACTAAAGCCTAATAATAGGACTCTGAAATAGAGCTGCTGCACTTATTCTGGAAAATATTCAGACTGACAGCTACTAAGTAGTGTCCACCTGCTGATACCACTGTTACAAATAGCAAAGAACCAGCTCATAGGAACCCAGTAATATGGAATTTCCTTCAGATGGAGCTTTGTGCAAGCCTGCTCTAATATGGGAGAATATATTGTAAGGAGAAAATACAGAGCATTCAGAAAAACTCGAGGCTGTATTCAGTGCATGTGATCCTTTAGGCTTGATCTTGACTCCCTACGGCACTAGCTTTCTGCATTTTCAATGTGCTGATGTACTTACAGTTTCGCAGTAAGCTCAAGTATTCCTAGACAGGTTATTGTATCATTAAACTACGATGCTTTGGACTTAGGCATTATAAATTGATTGCATTGACCACTGTTTTGGCTACATTCATAGTTAATATTTTAATATAAATAGTGAATCACACTTTTCTGAAAGTTCTAATGTCCTAGTGAGACTTAAAATTACAAAATAAATTTAAAAAATCACAACAGAGCAGGTCTAGTGTTCCAAGGCAGTGAACAATGAGAAAACAGCACCTTCTAAAGGTCCATTTTTCCTCTGAGTTTTATTCATAATTGCTGCAGGGGACCAACCCCTTGCTTCCAGATGGCATATTCTGAATTACAGAATCACTGAATCAATAAAGTTGGAAAAGACCTTCAAGATCATGAAGTCCAACCATCAGCCCTACACCCCCATGACCACTAAACCAACTCCCAAAGCACCACATCTGCCCATGTTTTTAACAGCCCCAGGGAAAGTGCCTCCACCACCTCCCTGGGCACCCTGTTCCAATGCCTCATCACTCTTTCTGTGAAAATTTTTTTCCTAATATCCAATCTGAATGTCCCCTGCCACATTTCCTCTTGTCCTATTGCTGGTCTCTAGGGAAAAGATGCCAACACTTGCCTCACTACAGCCTCCTTTCAGGTAGTTGTAGAGACCAAGGAGTCTTGAAATGAGACTTTCAAGACCCATCTGGACACGTTCCTGTTGATCTGCCATAGGTGTTCCTGCTGCAGCAGGTGGGTTAGATTTGATGATCTTCAGAGGTCCCTTCCAACCCCTATAATTCTATGATTCTATGACTGAAGTGTCCCCTCAGCCTCCTCTTCTCCAGGCTGAACAGCCCCAGCTCCCTCAGCCTCTCCTCATAAGACCTGTTCTCCAGACCCATAATCAGCCTAGTTGCCCTTCTCTGCACCATCTCCAGCACCTCAACGTCCTTTCTATATTGCAGTGCCCAAAGCTGCAGACAGTGCTCGAGGTGCAGCCTCACCAAGGCTGAGTAAAGGAGCAGGATCACCTCCCTGATCCTGCTGGTCACACTATTCCTGATGCAGGCCAGGATGGTGTTGGCCTTCTTGGCTACCTGGGCACACTGCTGGCTCATGTTCAGCCAGTTGTCAATCAGCACCCCCAGGTCCCTCTCTGCTGGGCAGCTCTCCAGCCACTCCTCCCCAAGCCTGTAGAGCTGCTGGAGGTTGATGTGGCCCAAATGCAGGACCCAACATTTGGCCTTATGGAAACTCATGCCATTGGCCTTGGCCCATCCATCAAGCCTACCTAGATCCCTCTGCAGGGCCTCCCTACCTTCAAGCATATTGACACTCCCACCCAGTTTAGTGTCATCTGTAAATTTACTAAGGGTGCCCTTTAAGCCCTCATCTAGATAACTGATAAAGATGTTAAACAGGAGCAGCCCCAGCAGTGAGCCCTTGGGAACACCACTTGTGACCAGCCACCAACTGGATTAAACTCCATTCAGCACAGCTCTTTGGACCCATCCATCCAACCAGTTTTTATCCAGTGAAGCGTGTGCGCATCCAAGACATGAGCAGCCAGCTTCTCTAGGAGAATGCTGTGAGAAACCTTGCCAAAGGCCTTGTTAAAGTCAACTTAGACAACATCCACGACCCTTCCCTCATCTGAGAGGCTGATCCTTTACCAGTGTTATGAACGGAGCTTATCCAGATCAGGCACAAAACCCAGGGGATATAAACCTGCCCATTCTTCTGTTCCCCACTGTATGGAATACCTGTTGCATCTGTCTCTATCTGAATTTTTTTGTTTTGGTAAAGAAAAAAGAATGTAAACATGCCACCTAGAGAGGAGATCAGAGTTATGCTTTTATGTTTGTCTATTTTCAGCCTGAGAGCAGAGGGCAAGCACAGCATTCTGCTGTGGCAGATTGACTACAAGCATGGCTTAAAGTATATGAGAAAAAATACCATGCTAACATGAAAACCATAGTCTATTTATATGCATGAGTCTCTTTTGATATTTTCCTTCATTTATTTGATATAATGACATGATGAAAAATAATTTGTGACTGTATATTTTATGATTTAGAGAGGAATTGGCATACATCTCAGAGCAGTTGCAGTTTGGCTTTTATGGGTATGAAGAGACAAGCTTAATCTTGTTCTCACTGTCATGCAGGTAGTCATAACTGCAGGGCCAGGGAAGCACAAATGATAAACAAGTTAACTCAAAGTAGTGACAAATGGGAAATGGCTGATGCTAGTTAATGAGACAAACTTCATTAATTGGTGTCTGTTTATATTTTTTTTTTTTTTATTAATCAAAATAGGAGGCAGAGAGAATCCCAGCTAGAATGACAAACAGATGTGCCGTCTAGGAGACATGGCATGTGAAATCAGAAATACTTCCTTTTCCCATATATATATATTAAAAAAAAAAAAAAAAAAAAAAAAAAAAAAAGTGGAAACATGAATATTTTCTTAATGGTAAATAAAGATTCAGTTTTTCAGCTTACAAAACAAGTAACAGGCTAACAGCCTGAATCTACCTGAAAGTGAGGAACAAGATGATGAACTAATTCTGTTTACAGCAATGTTTTAAAAAATACCATAATTCAGATGGGAAGAAATCTAGTTCAGTCTCTATGTATGTTTTATATTTCCTCTACCACTTTCTATGTCCATGAACATTTTTATGGTTGAAATTGCTGGGTCTCATGATTCAGAGTTCCAAAGTAAGATGTTTCAGTGACTGTAGTTCAAATTTACAGATTTACAAGGAAAGTGATTCTCCACCTCTGCGACCCCACCTGGAGCACAGCATCCAGGTCTGGGGTCCCCAGCACAAGAAGGACATGGACCTGTCTGAGGGGGTCCAGAGGAAGGCCACAGAAATGTCAGAAGGCTGGAGAACCTCTCCTATAAAGAGAGACTGGGAGGGTTGGGGTTGTTCAGTCTGAAGAGGAGAAGGCTCCAGGGAGATGTGGCTGCCCCATCTCTGGAATTGTTCAAGGCCAGGTTGGATAGGACTTTAAGCAACCTGGTCTAGTGGGAGGGGGCAAGAGAGTTGGAACTAGGTGATCTTTAAGGTTCCTTCCAACCCAAACCATTCTATGATTCTGTGAATCCATATTCAGGTAATGCTATAGAAAGGACCCTACACAAGCTCATATCATGGTGGATTTCAGAAAATGAGAACAAAAATCAAAAAGCCTGTTATTTGTGTAAATTTGGTAAACTAGGTGTCTCAGGCAGTTGCTTTGATTTTTAAGCAGCACTCAGAACTTTGGTCCCCATCTACTGCCCTGCACAATCAAGTCCATTACAGCTGAAACATGAACACAGACAATCAGCACAGTACACTGTTTTAAACTGCCATGATTTTCCAAGCATTAATGCAGACCTTGAGGATTTCAGATTACAGGAAAAGTAATGAGAAGGGAATAAGAAGAAAAGGACTCTCAATATCTGCACCTTTAGTACCCAGCACTGAGGTTGGTGACATGTACATAGATATTCGTATTTTCCAAGTAGGAAGTGCTTGAATTATAAAATAGGGGACATTTCAGTATCAAATGTTGTTTGTTGTTGGTTTTTTTTTTTATCTGTAACTTCTGCTTACATGTAATGGAAAGGTTTGTTTCTTGTTTGTTTGGAAACAAAACAACTGTAACCCCCTAAGCAAGCTGTGAGATGGAAAACAATCAACTCTCCTGGGTAAACTGAGAAAGTTGAAAAGTATAAACCAGTCAATCTATCCTCATCACAATGAGATAACATGAATGGGAAACAGTATGAATTTAGCCTCTCCTCTTGGCAACTTTTCACTCTTAGTTTTGTGGATTTATTCAGATGTTATTATAAATGTGATACACTAGGCTATATCCCAAAGATAGTTACTTAAACTATAATACCCTGTATTGTTAACTGCAGCTGTAATTTAATTTCTGTCCAATATTACTTACAGATTCTCTTTCATCCTTTACAAACTACTCGATATATTGGTTTATTCTTTTTTTTTTTTCCTTCTTTTTTTTTCTTTTTTTTTTTTTCTCCTTTTTTTAACGACATCTTTGAATTCTGGAAGTTGTTTTAAGAAGAAAACAGGAACACAACTCTCGGTGGTCCTGCTCCAGTAGTGCATGGCAAGATCGATTTGGGCATTAAGCTTTAACTTTTACCCTCTTGCAAGCCTGCCAGGCAGTAGGCATTAGTGTGCCAGAAACTCTCAGCTTCATTATAACTTCCGTGTGTTATCAGAAATCCATATATTAGGCAGACATACTGAATGAGTCCCTATTTCCTTACTTAAAGAAAACCTGACATATTTCCATACAGTTAGCTGTATATATTCTTCAATAAATTATTTTTTATAATTTTGTATAATGTGCTTAAAGTATATAAACGTCCACATTTAAAAGGAAAAAAAAAAATAATTCCATTTTCTACTGGCATTTGGTCCAAATTAAATAACATAACGGATTGATTTTAGCTTAATGTCAAGTTATCTCTGTGAATCTTTAATTCACGTTAAATCTAACACATGGTGTTTACAATACAATAGAGACATATTTTTTCTTTCCCAGTCACCTCCTTGATTTGAGTTTGAATATTTTTCTAATTGGATATGTTTTATCATGGAATCAATTAAATTTTTTCTGCCATGTCAGCAATTAGACAAGTTACATTTTACTTAAACTGTTACCTGCTTCTGGAGCAAAATTCAGGTGACAGTAATGAATCTGTTAAATGCAAAGAAGCTGAACAGATTTACAGCAAGCTGATGAAGCACCCAAGGAAAGAACAACTTCAGGTTCACTCTGCAAGCTAATAGAAAAAAAATGCTGCTGCTAGCACTAAAAATAAGCGCACTGAACAATTTTACTATTGCATTTAAATATTTTACTTCAAATGGCCTTATTTTACTTAAAAATACAAAACCCCTTTGTTCTTTCCTGAAACTAAAAGCATATCATCATCTGTAGACATGGGCTCATACTGACAATAAGTGATGCAGTAGAAAACACACAAAGTTACATGAATATGAAGCCTGAGAAAATTCTGTGATCTCAGAGTAGCAACAGTGTTTATGAAGGGAACTGCAAGAGCAAATTCCCTCGGAACTTAAGGATCTGTTGATATTCATCTCAAGTATTTGAGTCAGAATGCATTATGCATTCATACTGAAGCTCCTTTCCTTTCTAACCAAGCCAGCAATCCTTTTTTTGACACTCTGAATGGAGGGGTCAGCTCACCTTACCAAGTTGCTGCGACTGATGGCATGTGGTGCTGGGAACAAAATGTTAGGCTTCCTTAGCAAAACTGTAAACTTTCCCTTGTGTTTTTAGCAGTGGTTGGGACAGAACAAACCCCAGGTAGAATGTGATTTCCGTCTTTGGTAAATGAATCATGCTTCATCTGGTAGCGACTGTTATGAACTTCCCATGCAACACATATACACAAAGATGACTGAGAAACAAGCTACAGTGGAAACAGAAATGCCAAGCCACGGTGGGCTGCGTCAGATTTAGGCTCTTCAAATTCTTCAGATATTCTCAGACTGTTAAAACATAGCCCATAGGACGTTATGCACCTGGGGCCATGCCTTGAATACCATCATTCAATATTAAAAGTAGGTTTCTAGGATCTCTATAGGAAAGTGTGGAACTACATGAGTATTTCTGGTTCAGTACTCTTCAGACATTAATACCCTGACTGTCCATACTTACCATTCTATGATTTCCATTATGGAGTGGTTTCAGAGTGCTTACACGACACTTACTGAGATAAAACTAAACTGAAAAAAGCTGCTCTGGGAGAGCTGCAGATGAGTGCAAATGGGAGCTTAGCCCATAGGACCAAATTGCAGCTAGTCTAAAGAAGGCATGTATGGTTCTCATTTGCATTTGATCCTCCATGCCAGCTGTTTCATTCTACAGATCTGCTCCTACTACATGGCAACACAATTAAAGTTAGTATAACTGTAGAGATAAATTGGGCTGGACCTCTGCCAGGTAGGCATCATTCTTTCACCAGTTTGCACACAAAATGGAGAACAAGAATAAGACTGCAGCCTACTCTTCTTTCATTCTTTACTTTAAAAGGAAGAAATTGCTGAGGAAGCACAAAAAGTTGGATTATAGTTAGCTACTGACATAGACACTGAAACAACATAAGACAGTAATTCAGGGTGCAATGTTGCTTCAGAGACCAAAAAAGCTAGTAGAACAAAAAGTATTTCAATAGATGCAGTCTTACAAAGAGATGTGCAGTGCAGACAGAATGTAATTACATGCAACTGTTGCTTTTTTTGTCCAAGAAACAGTATAAATCACAGTAATTTGTGTTTGATTTTTAAAGAACATACTGTAGATTTGGGCATGAATCAAGGAGCATGCTTTGGCTGAACTCTTTAGCTCGTATTCATTTGTTTGTATTGATTTTTCCATGACTCTTAGTGTTTCTCTATTCTATAGAGAAAACAATATGGGAGACATCTGGTGGCCACTAATTAACAGAAATTCTCTAATTTATAATAATAACTGGGAGATTACTACTAAGCTTATAAATGAGCAAATGAAATATTAGAAGTCAGAATAATGTATCACAAAATTCACCCCTAATTCATTTGCTACATGAGTTTTTATTATTTATGGATATTCATAGTGCACAGGTAAAATACAGAGAACTTTTGAAAGTGGGAATGCCTCAGATTCACATTTCCAAAAACCCAGTTCTGAACCCTGAGGAAATCTGGAACCAAACTAGGACCTTGACCAGACAACGCAGAACTATCTTTACTATAGGGTCAATTTTTTTTACATATGTTTTAATTTAAAATTATCTGTACATAAGATTGTCTACTAAATGTATTTATACTTTTTAGGCTTACATGACTGATTGATATGACCGTATGTAAAGGCATCAGTTGATGCTACATAATTTGAATTATTAAAATAAGGGTTTATCCTTCATGTCAATATGTTACCCCTTCTCCAACCAGGGATCTATGTATGCGTGTGCAAAGATACATTTACTGATGTATTTTTGTCACATATGATAACATCTCGCTTCATTCTTTAACAAGGATAGTAGAATATCAAAATTACTAACTCTTGATGAAAGGAGTTTTCCCATTCAAATCACAAGAGGAGTATTATTTTCTCATCCATTTTTATGGGGGGAAAACACCAAATAATAGACATTACCATACTCAGAAAATCAACGTGTCCATGGCAGACAAAGAAGGAGTAGTGCAGTACATTCTCCAATATTGAGCAGTCATAAACAGGGTTGTTAACAGAGGTGCTGCTGAATTGCCCAGACTTGCCTCTGCTTAAGGCAGCTTAGGTCGAAATCTGCATCTGAAACTTTACCTCCAATACTAAAGTAAGGATGTGGCCTCAGGAGAAGGCAAGAGAGCTACACTTTTGATTTTGAAGCGACTGGGAGTTGATCGCAGTAACACGATACTTTCAATTGAGGGGAAGGGAACAGAAGAATCATAGAACTATTCAGGTTGGAAAAGAACCTTGGGATCACCGAGTCCAACCATCATCCCTACTCTACAAAGTTCTCCCCTAAACCATATCCACCAACACCACATCCAAATGACCCTTAAACACATCCAGGCATGGTGACTCAACCACCTCCCTGGGCAGCCTATTCCAATGTCTAACCACTCTTTCTGTGAAAAAAAAATTTGAAAATGTCCAGTCTAAACCTCCCCTGTTGCAGCTTGAAGCCATTCCCTCTTGTTCTGTCCCTAATTACCTGTGAAAAGAGACCAGCACCAACCGCTCTACAATGACCTTTCAGGTAGTTGTGGAGACTGATGAGGTCTCCCCTCAGCCTCCTCTTTCTCAAACTAAACCTTCCCAGCTCCTTCAAGCGTTCTTCATAAGAAGTAGAAAGAGAAAAAAAAAATCTGGGAAAACCTTCTAGCCATCTTTTTCTTAACTTCTTCAGTTTTGCATATGGACAAACTGTGTTGCTGGGATCAACTCTCTGCCACTGAGATAAGTCTAACTAGATAGTACCTTCATTAATTTCTGTGGGTTTTCTGGATATGCCGCTGGGTGGCTGGAGCTATAAAGTGCATGTGGTTTGCCCTGGGTGGCCAGGCAAAGTAGTCCACACAGGTCCTGTGTGTGCCACAGGCAGAGAAGTTGTACAGAAGCAGAGGTAGGAAATATGTCACTCCCTTAAAATTCTGAGGGTAAAATGCTGTTATTAAAAACATTTGCATATTACAGCAAAGTTTTGAACTATTCAGAGGTGGACACTTAAAGTAAGATGCAGTCATTATTATAGTTTTTTCCAGGTAGGTTAGTGTCTACTTGTGTTTTTCAAAGTGCTCTTTACAAGAAAGACCACAACAAAGCATAGGTAACTATACCTTCTTAATTATAGTAATTCAGGCCACAGATTTGAAATGTTTAGCGAGTATTATTTCTGAAAAGAAACATCACAACTGCAGTACAAGGAATATTTCTTCTCTTCATGATGATTCTGAGAAAAGAAAATTTAGATCTGCACATATTTCCTAAATGTATTACAACATTTTTTATGTAGAATTTTAGGTTAAAAACATTGCTTCTGGGAGCCCCAGAAAGTGCAAGGAGAATTATACTTCAGAGCTTTGACAGAACCTAGTCAGTTTCTAAGTCACATTGAACTCTTCCAGCACAAAAAATGTCTTGAAGGTTTGTGCTCTTCCTCATGTTTTGTTGGGATGTAGAGAAGGTTTTTTGTTGTTAGTGATTATTTTCTTGTTTCTTAGTATATTAGATGAGAAACATTCATCACACTTCATAAGATTATACATTGAGCTGTTTAACTGAATCACTTAAAAGAAGGTAGTCTTAGAGGCACAGGAGCAGGCCATTCCCCTGTGCTGAAACATGAGCAAGCAGGGAAGACCAACAGGGCTGAAAAAAAGAGATCCAGCTGCTACTCCAGGGAAAAAAAGAAGAGTATATGGCATTTGGAAAAAGGGATGGGTCACTCAAGATGGTTACTGAGACGTCTTTAGGCTATGCAGGGACACAATCAAAAGGTCCAAAGCACAACTTGAAGTCAACCTGGCTGCAGCTGTCAAAGATATCATGAATTGCTTCTACAAATATATTGACAACAAAAGGAGGACTAAGGAGAACCTCTGTCCCTTATTGGATGCAAGGGGAAACTTAGTGATCCAAGATGAGGAGAAGGCTAAGGAACTTAATGCCTTCTTTGCCTCAGTCTTTAATAGTGGGACCAGTTGTTCTGCAGGTACCTAGTCCTCTGAGCAGGAAGACTGGGTTGGAGAACAGTTTGAAGCCCCCATAATCCAAGAGGAGATGATTAGTGACCTGCTGCACTGCTTAGACATACAAGTCTATAGGGCCAAGGGTATTGAGGGAGGTGGCAGAAGCACTCATCAAGCCACTTTCCATCATTTACCAGCATTTCCGGCTAAGAGGGAAGGTCTAAGTAGGCTGGAGATCGGCAAATGTGACCCTCGTTCACAAGAAGGGCCAAAAGGAGGATGCACGGAACTATAGATCTGTCAGTCTGACATTGGTGCTGAGGAAGGTTATGGAGGAGATCATCTTGAGTGCCATTATGCAGCATGTGCAGGATGTCAGCATGGGTTTATGAAAGGCAGGTCCTACTTGGCAAACATCATCTTCTTTAATGGCAAGGTGACCCATTTAGTGGAAGAGGGAAAAGCTGTGGATGTAATTTACCTGGTCTTTAGTAAAACCTACGACACTGTTTCTCACAGCATTCTCTTGGAAAAACTGGCTTAGACCTGTGTACTCTTCACTGGGTAAAAAACTGGCTGGCATAGCCAGTCCCAAGGATTTGTGGTAAATGGAATTGAATCCAGTTGGTGGCCAGTCACAAGAGGTATTGCCCAGGGCTCAGTTTTGGGGTGGTCTTGTTTAATATCTTTATCAATGATCTGGACGAGGGGATTGAGAGCACCCTCAGTAAGTCTGCAGGTGACAACAGGTTGGGTGGGAGTGTTGATTTGATCTGCCTGAGGGTAAGAAGGTTCTACAGAGGGATCTGGACAGGCTGGACAGAGGGATCAAGGCCAGTTGTATGAGGTTGAATAAGGCCAAGTGCTGAGTCCTGTGCTTGGATCATAACAACCCCATGCGACACTGCAGGCTTGGGGAAGAGTGGCTGGAAAGCTGAGTAGAGAAAAAGGACCCGGGGGTCTTGGTCAACAGCCAGCTGAATATGAGCCAGCAGTGTGCTCAGGTGGCTAGGAAGTCCAACAGCTCTGTCACACATTTCAACATTCCAAAGCACGAAACAATAAAAATCTCCCCAATTATTATTATTATCATTATTATTATTATTATTATTATTATTATTATTATTAATTTATTACTATTATTGTTGTTATTGTTATAATTAAGATTACAGCTTCCAAAACATAATAGTTTCTTCAAATATCCTTGGGGATCTGTGACTGCTATTGATCACCTTGTTAAACCTTAACAAAATGAAACACTTCATCACAGCTTCACACTTCGGTTGAAGGAGCCACTGACACCACAAGGAGTTGATAATACTCCTAAAAAGTAAGAAGATATGCCACTCGATGGCAAGGTGACTAGTCGGTCATGTGCTCTCTCTGGAGAATCACGTAGCTGTATCTACACCTCAATGATAGGCTTTAGCCCAGGACTCTCTGGGAAGGTCAAAAAAGCAGGATCTGCATATCTTTCCCCACCTGTGCAATATTTCCCTTGAAACTACGCAAAGATTATTCTCACTGTCTCATCCTCCAAACCTCTGAAGCAGCAAGTACAAATTCCCTATGGTCCTACTTGTATTTTTCAGTCCTGTCTTTTGATCACAGAGAGTTTGTTCCCTTTTTCTCTCTAGTTCACTATATACAAAGGTATAAATGTACGGCAGGATTATGTAGATTGAGAAAAAAATATTCCTCTAAAGATTGACTAAGCCATCTTTAAATTCACTCCACTGATCTCTAGGTCCTAGTTTGACTGATTAAGAGGTAGGATTTAGCTGACGATTTTGTTTACCTAAACTTCACCAACTGGTGAAATTCCTGGTACACAGGAAACTGATTCATAATGATTAAAATCTTTTTTGGAACATGCTAGGCACCTTTCCAGATAGAATTTGAGATGTGTTGTTCATCAAATAGCAAAAAATCCAAATTACTGGAGACTCAGATGCTAATTAATCCAAGAAAGCAAAAAAAAAAAAAAAAATATCTTTGGTGCATCTCACATAGATGTAAATTTCACAAAGACACATTTATATTTCTTTTTACTGGATCATAGGTATCACTCACAAAAGATGTTTAAACCATGCCTATTAAGAAAAAGACCAAGGTGGATTACATTGTATTTGATGACAACAGTTTATCTCTGCACGTTGTGGAAGCAAAAAAAGATTCTAATGTGAAAACAGCTCTCTGCTTCAGGAGGACACCATGCATAATGACACCATGCATACTGACCACAATGCAGGGAAAAAACAAGCATTAATAAAAATTTGAAGTGAGTTCAAAAGCAAGGGATTTAAAAACTCTGAGATTTTTAAGAATGCTACATTCTTTTCATATATCTATACAATTTAAATCTTTAATACTCATTTACTTCATGCCTTTAGGGTTGATTCATGTCTTCAAGGTTTTCACCACAAGCAAGAAATCTACTTTTCTTTATCTTTGTAAATGAGAAATGAGCTTCTGAAGCAAGATCATAAACACAGCACCTGAAGCTTTAAGAAAAATCTTAAAAATTGTAACTTCCAATCATATGCACAGAAAAATAACAGAAGTAACCCATAACTTGGCAGCACATACCTCTAAATATAAATATATGTGTGTGCACACGCAAGCAGACACACTCGCATACATGCATGGGTGGATAAATATATATGTGTATGCATGTGCACACACCCCTGGGTGTGGTGGTATAAGACAGGAACTGTTTATAGCAAGTAGCGAGCTAGTCTGGAAAAGAGCATCTGTGAGATGAAAATCACACACTCCAGTTTACAGAATCACAGAATTACCAAGGCTGGAAAAGACCTTTAAGATCATCAGGTTCAGCCTGTGACCTAACACCACCACATAAGGCAGACTATGGCACCAAGTGCCACATCCAGCCTTTCTTCCAGGGACAGTGCCTCCACCACTTCCCTGGGCAGTCCATTCCAATGTCTGATCACTCTCTCCATGGAGAAGTGCTTCCTAATATCCAACCTAAACCTCCCCTAGCGCAGCTTCAGGCCATGCCCTCTTGTCCTGTCACTAGTTGCCTGGGAGAAGAGCCTGACCCCCACCTGACTACAACCTCCCTTCAGGTAGTTGTAGAGAGTGATAAGGTCCGCCCTGAGTGTCCTCTAGGCTAAAAACCCCAGTTCCCTCAGCCTCTGCTTGAGAGACAGTAATTATTGAGAGATGTCCAGTATCTTCCCTATCCATTCAGATTTAGATATTTATGTGTTTCTATTAATTGTGAGATTTTAAAAAAAGAGAAAGGAGCAATCCTATGTCAAAGCTGTGTAACCTTTTATGAGCACATATATAACTGGCACAAGAGGGACATCTGTCTTTTAATTAGTATTTCTGTGCTTCAACATTCTTGGATTTATTTTCTGTGAAATCCTAAATAGTGGAAGCACCATAAAGCATGTTTGGAGAATGTGGTGGGAGAAAAGTAAAATGGAAGCTAAAGGAGCAAAAGGTACTGAATGATGAGAAGACACTTTCTGTTCTTGTGTCCTGCCAATAAAGTGAGAATTCCCTCTCTGAGAAGGCTTTTGGCCAATACTATAGAGATTTCAAAGTCACCACACTTAAAATAACTAGCAATATAAGCAGGTTTTAGCATTTACCATGAAGTTTCATCTGTTACTTGCTCAGCCTGTCTATATTATAAGGCACCTGCTCATTAAAAATTTGGATGTGGGCATAATTTAGTGTGCTTAGGTGAAATTTTGCTGCCTTTGATGATTCCCCAGTGAAAAGCTATAATACCAAGTGATAGTTCTCCTGAGTTCTGAGGTTTTTTGTGAGAGTAGTAACTGATAAAAATAGCCAGTGAGTACGAGTCCAATAAACAATAACAGTGCTGTTCTCATGACTGCTTCTGAAATACTGGGCAGCATTCAGCAGTATGCTAACTAGAAAGATATTAATCAGTTAATTTGTTGGAAAACAGCAAATTAATTACTAGAGGGTGATGAGGAAAGGGATTAGAAGTACTAAATTAGGTATGTAGTGACTAAGCAAAGCAAGGAACTGTGTTCAGATAAATCTCTCAGATTTGCTCAGGTTCAGTTTCTGAGGTGGTAATGTGTGGTTCATATGACAGAGAATGTGTCTCAGGTCAAAAAGACATCACATTTGCTTATGAGAGAAGGATGAGACATCATTTGAGGGGGAGCAGGGGAACAAGCTTGCTAGGAATGAGGCAGCTGCAGGGCTGCTGGGCAGCCTTTTCAGCTGGATGGCACACAGGTTGCTGCAGCTCTGTGCTCCTGCTTCCTGCCTTCTCCAGGAGGCCATGTCTCAGAGGCATCTGCCCAGAGACTCCTGTATGGTCCTGATGCTGCATTGCAAATGGGCCCCCAGTAAAACCTTAGCAGTATGGGAGTGTGAAGTGGGGGCCAGCAGTACTAATCTTATGCTGAGTGTGCAAGATTTGATGGGTACTTACCTGTATGCAGAGAGAGAAGTATTTAATACTGTAAAGGAAGATATAGCTAAACATAAAATAAAGAAGTTAAAAAATTAGGTTATAAAGAAACTAAACCACAAACAAACAAACAACAACAAAAACAGAAACAAAAAGAAAACCCAAACCACAAAGTGAGTTCTGCTGAGGAATTGTCTCCTGAGAGAATCTGGAAGATGATTCACCACTGTTTTTTTTAACATAATTCTCTATGAAACACTGGAAAGTGTACTTTTGGGACTAAGCCTCCCTTAGCAGACAAATGGGCTTCGTGATCAATTAATATTCTCTGATTTTAATGTCTGCAGTTTCTAAAGTATATTGTATAAAGTATATTGTATGTTTATATTTCTGCCCTGGAACGTTCTGCTGCTGAGCAACAAGAATATTGGTAGTGTTCCCATGAAAACAGTGGAGTGCAATGAAAAAAAATTTTAAAGTGATAATTAGAGCTATTAGCTAATAGACTAGTAATATTTTTCTTTTTATTTGGGGTGGGGAGGAGGAGGAAGAAGGCAAGCCTTGTGCCAGAAGCTCTGAGTCACAATTAAAAGTTATGCTGCAATCTTGCAGCACGTACCTTTTATGGTGCCTGCCAGTTGTGTCCCCAGTAAGATCATACAGATGTAACACTGCCATTTCTTCCCCATTGCACTGTATCTCCTCTTCTGTGCTCACAGAGCACAGAAGGTACAACCCCTCCATACTTAAAGTGTCAGCTATTAACCCAGTTTTATTTTTCTTTATGCCTTATCCCAGAGAAGTCACAGAACTTTCTCTTGTTTTGCAAGTGAGAGACAAGTCACAAACACAAATTACAGCCCTAGACATGTCCTTTCTTCTCACAAGTAGGGTGGGAGCTCTTGTAGGAGATGGAAGATAACTGAGCTTTTCCGCTTTTGAAGGCTGAAGGCTCACTATGAAACTCCTTCATTGGTCTAGCTCACATTTCCTGCATAGCTGCTGATTCTGTAGGGAGAGGGAAATCTTCCCTTGAGTCCTTTCCTTTCTGCACTCATACAGAACACAAAAAGAGTCTGGCGTTATGAGGATTCCCTGCTTATTTACTGCTTTCCAAGTCTGATGCAAAATTTTCTTACTGCTCTTCTCAGGCTTCTCTGTATTTTTTTTGTTGCTTGCTACTCATTCTCTGAAGAAGATCACAGTGACTTTCAACCATGGTGCATATAACATATATACATGCATATCTGTTGAAAGGACACTAACATGGCATGTGGCAAGCATGTAGTCTTAGTGATGGTTACTATGGGACTGAAGAGGCAGCAATAACTTGCGACCAGTTCTTATGATCAGAAGATGGCCAGGCGATGGTATGTGTCTAGTTTGCTGCAACAGCTCAAGCTAGCACTGAAGTCACATCAATTGTAACAGCACCAAGGACACTGGATTCCTAGAACTATTAGTTGTACAACTATCCATCTCTTTCACATGTTTTTCACTTGCTGAGTGGTCTAATTTTTAAACCATGCTGCCAGGATAAAAAAAAACAAACACCAAAAAGAGAGAGGTCTTGGTTTTTCTTTATGAATATTTTAAGTTCTGTAATGTTTATCTTGATAATTAAACTCTTGAAGTGTTTATCAAATAGGCAAGAGGAATGTTTTGTGGATCAACTGGTGCAGATTCAGAGAGCTTCTGACAGCCTCCAGGACGGATCTAGATGCCAATAACAAAACCAGACTTGCTAACTTTAAATAAAAATCTTTCTGTCAACTTGAATGATAGGCGATGCATAGCTAATCATAACTGTGCCAGGAAATCTGCCATCTTTTTTTAATCTAAAAAGTACTGCCTTTTGCTCATAAAGGTTAAACTGTCACTGTGCTTTCTTAAAATCTCTGTTCTACACAATTCTGCTCAAAGTTAAAATCCAGCTGCCTGTGTGGTTTAACAGTTTAATAGATTATATATATATATATATATATATATATATATTTTTTTTTTTTTCCCTTCTGGGCCTTGGAACATGAAATAGCCTCAAGATTTATATTTGATCTTCTATGGTTTCTCTAGTAGTTCTGTGTTAGTTTCTAACTCCTGTTCACTCAGGGTTGCCTCAAAACTTTATCACAAAAATTCAGTAAGTTCATATATAAACTTGAGGTTAAGGCCCAGGAGATCAAGATGGAGATAGCAGGAAGAGTTTGTCCTGTTTCATGTAATAGTCCTGTTCTACCAAGGTAATTCAGTCTCTGAATGGAATTTAACTTCTGCTCTACAAAAGTAATTCTATACCTGCCAAGAGCTGCAATAGTGTGACAAAGTCCAAATGAGACAGGCTACCATGATTTGTTTTCTAGTAGTTAAAATTCTAGGGTCATTAAGTAGGAAAGCAAAAGGAGAGATATTTTCAATGCAATTGTTTCAGCATTATTTGCCCCATGTAACCAATACAGCCAAAGTTTGTTGATTTGACTGTTCACATTTCTTTTGTCATGAAGAGGTCTTTAATTTAATAAGGGGATACTATTTAGCCTATAAATTCAATGCAGACAGTAGAATTGACTTTGTTACATGAAACTGAGCAGCAAATAATTTTTAATGTGTTTTCAGTAACTTCCATCAGTAACACTAGCATATGGTGTTTTCTTATCAAAACTGAGTTGTGAAATCTAGCTGAAATATGAGTTAAAATCATGAATGGGAAGAACTTAGGAAAAATAATCATATTAAAAATTCTTCTTCTAATCTAGACCAAGTGTAGCAAGATGCTTCACCCACAAATCTCCTGAAGATAAGTACAGCTTGAAAAGTCTGTATTTTGAAATAAAAATTTTTGCTGCTCATGTAATTAATACAGACATCTGGGGTATAAGACATTGCTCCTCACTGGCCATTAGTGTTACAATCTGCCATATAAAAACCAAGGTTTTATAGTAGAACTTTATTAAAATCAGAAAGAAAACCTGAATCTTTTGCATGTAGAGTATGCTATGCAATTTTAGTCCTAATTTTGATTGCTTCTGTTAATGAGCCACTTATCAACTACAGTGTACTTGGCAGCTTTGCAGTCATGGTTTTGCAGTGCAAGGGGTTAATAAAGGTGGGGAAAAGAGAGGGAGCTACTGATGGTAGATGCTTTGAAATACAGGAAAATTGGAGGACATCACTATCCCATCAGTACATCTTTTCAGGCTTTTTCTCCTAATTGACTTTTTCATAATTCACAAATATGATCCCTTCATTTGTGTTTTTTAAGCACCTAAAAATGGCTGATCTTCCAAAGTGGATTGCAATTAAGTAATTTTTTTCCTCCCTTGTTTTTCCTAACACAGTTATAGTCATTATTAGAGCTCCCCTGCCCCTGTATTATATTTAGACAACGGGACTTGAATTAATTTTGCCCACAAGTCAGTTTGTTGTGCTAACGGCCAGGCAATCAGGTCATCTTTAAAAACTGCCAGTGTAGCATATGACTGGAAGATATGTATATTAAAAACAATGTTCCCTTTATGGCTTTTATTTTCTGCTGCACTATAGTGTCTTTCTTCACTGGCTACTTTAATGGTGGTAGTGCATGTACAAAAAAATAATACTATTCCTGATGCCTTGCCCTACTTATAATATTCCCCACTAAGTTCTCTTTCTCGGAGCCAGTTATATACTGCACTTTAAATGCTGCCTTCCCAGCTCTTTTCAATTGTATGAAGCTGCTCTGTTACCCTTCCAGCTCAATTCATAGCCTTCCTGCCTGTGAGCCAGGGATCTGTCAGATCAGTTTCCATCTTCGAATTCACACCCTTGCCCACCACTGACATAAGAGAGAAATAGCAGGCTGGGTATTACCTCTTCTGGCCTCTCCTTCAGAGACATTCATATATAGCCACTAAATGGCACCCTGCCTCAGGCTGGGGGGACGCAGAGGTTTCTCCTCGTTGCAATGTGGGGTTTGCTGAACCAGAAAGACCAGACTTCTGAAATGGCTCTGCAGGTGGTTACAAGAAATGGAATATATATCTTCTAATCAGGTCTTAGGCCTGAATGTTTTCAAGCTAAGTGTAAGTGCCTGGGATAGTGCTGGATAGACTTTGATGCAGATAAAGGCAGATGGATAACTTACAGTTGAACGCTGGAACTGTAGAGACTGTGGTCCCATCATTTCTTCCTGGCTTCATGTATCCGACAGTAGAGTAAGACAGCTCAGGTCAACTGATTTTGCTGTTGGTTAAGTCCACTCTCAGCTACTCTAGTGACACACTTTACAGATCATGGGAATCCCATGGATATCATACCTAAACATGGAACCTCTCCTAGATATGAATACACCCGTGGGCTTATTGACTGAGACCAGCACCTCATTAAAATGAGTGGTAGGAGAATGGTGCAAGAAATGAAATGCTTCTTTTTCCAATAGGCCACTAAACAAGTAACCATCTACATTTCTTTTTTAGAAGGGAATATATATTTTTAAGGGTTTGATAGCTGCTTCCTCCAGCAGTTCAGGGTCCTTCCCTATCTATGCCATCTTCTGGATTTTATTTCAGTTTTGCTGGATCTTAACCTTTCTGTGTCATTTTAAGTTGGTTGCTGATTGTTGCTATACCTTAGCACTTATGTCCTAGGATGACTTTAGTGCACACCAGTACACAAGCTGGGTAGTTGACATTTAGTTGTTTACTACATGGCAATCAACTAAAGAACAAAACAAGTTTAGTTTAGTAGCAAAGGTTAAAAAGTCACTTAAATAATTAGGCAGCTATTTTTAAGACTTTTTCATTCTTTAAATGCTTTTAATATTAACAACTGAAATATGTAATTAACATTTCATTTTTTGTGAGATTTTCATTCCAGTGACATGGAGCTGAGCAACAGAACCCTCTGGCCTGTCTCTATTTTGAAAAAAATATCATCCAAAACTCTCAATTCTGCATGATCATTAAATGGTCTTTGTCCTGATAAGCTAGATAAAAGTCATAGAAATGATTTCTTAGTGCTTTCCCCTGCACTTGCAATGAAGACCTACAGAAAGGTCTCTTTGTCACATGAATAAAAAGATCCTCTCTCGTTCTTCTTTAAAGGCTTTATTTTTCTCATTATTGGAATAGTTTACTCCATAACTTGTTCCCATTATCAAGACTTCAGGATACAGACTAAGAGGAGTTTAGAACCAGCCTTTTACTTCTGCAGCTACTAACAGAGATGCAGGCAATTTTCAAGTGCACAGATTCACCTTCTCTTACTACATTTTGTTGTGACTCATTCACTGCCCCTTGAAAATCAAGTTTCCCTTCATTTAACTGGAGAATGGATTATTTTCCTATTTGCATCTTTCTTAGAATCAGTATATTTTGCAGAAATCAGGATATTTTGTGTTAAATATGAGTTGCCTTGCATGTCCATGCATCATAGGCAGAGTTTGCACCTCCAGCAGAAAACAGAGAAGTGGAGGGCAGGCCGAAAGTGTTCAAATTCTCATCTTGCAGTCATCAGATTAAATGATAAATGGCCATTCTCAGAACACCCAAGAGGTTTGTGGCAAGCACAGAATTATGCTCTAGTTTCTTATGAACCAGATTAATAGCTTTCTTAGTGGATTACCCTTCTTTTAATCAACTAAGACACCTCAGCATTGAATCAAAGTGGGATGAAAGACAAAGCAAATGCACCACAGGAGCTTTTTATTTAGTAATGGTGGTGAATAATTAATTAAAGAAATGACAAAAAGACATCACACTTTTTCTTAAAAATTAATTCTTACAGGTAGATATTTTAAAAAGTGTAACTGCTTAAATGCCCAAGACAATTACATCACCTGCACTGTTGTGACAGCAAGATGGAAAGAAAAGGAATAACACCTCAACAACAACGACAGAATTCTAAATAAGTAAAAAAGCCTAAAAACTAATGTTGTCTTTGTTCTGGTTTGGTTTGGTGGGTTTTTTGGTAGTGGGGGAAGGGCCACCGGGGGGAAGGAAGGCTGCAGGTTGGAAGGGAGATCCATCCTGCAGAAAGACCTGGACAGGCTGGAAGACTGGGCTAACAAAAAACCTTATGAAATTCAACAGGGACAAGGGTAAGGTCTTGCACCTGGGAAAACATAATCCAGGAGTGCAGCACAGGCTGGGATCTGCCTGACTGGGGATCAGCTCTATGGAAATGGACCAGAGGGTCTTCATGGACACCAAGGTCAGTATGAGTGAACGATGTGCTGCAGCAGCAAGGAAAGCCAATGATGTGCTGGGCTGCATCAACAAGAGCATTACCAGCAAGGATAAAGAAGCTATTATCTCACTTGTTCTGGTTTGGTGGGTTTTTCAGTAGCACGGGAAGGGCCCCAGGGTGGCTCCAGTGAGAAGCTGAGAAGCTCCCAAAACCAGAAAACTGCCCCAAAACCAGCCAAGGAGCCATTAAGAGGGAAAATAGATGCACTTCAGTGACTAATGTGTGATAGAACTGAGATAACACCTGAGCAGAGCTAGGAGAGGGGGAGAAGAGCTGTGCTGGGGGAGGAAAGCAGTGCGGGTGGAGGAGAACAGTGCTGGTGGTTGGTGAAGAACAAGGGGAAGAAGGTGCCCAAGCAGAAGTTTCCCTGCAGCCCATGGCAAGACGGCAAGCTGTTCCCCTGCACTCTGGGAGGAACGTGGTGGAACATTCCCTGAAGATGCCAGGAGGGCTGAACTTGGCCAGTGGACTTGGATTTTGTGGCCAGTGGATTTGCTGCCTGTGGACTCTGATTGTGCAGCTGTGGAAGACCCTGGTGCCAGAGGAGGTGGCTGTTCCCCAAGCAGCCCCTGACTCTCGGAAGCCTGGGCTGGAGCAGCTCCGGACCTCGTGGGAAGGACTCATGAAGGAAAGGTTTGTGGAGGACTCTTTCCCATGGAAGGGGATAATGGTAAGGAATCCTTCTTCCTGAGGAGGAAGGAGCAGCAGGAAGCACCAGCCTGTGAACTGACTCTAAACCCCATCCCCTGTCCCCCTGTGCCGCTGGGGGGAAGGAGGGAGAGAAACTGGGAACAAAGTGATTTGGGCCTAGGAAGAAGGGAGAGGTGGGGTAACCTATGCAAGCCCTGCTCTGTGTGTTGTCTGTGTCCTGTGTGTGTGTGATTAGTGTGAAATTAATTTATTTTTTTTTTCCCCAAATTGAGTCTGTTTTGCCTGGGACCATAATCAGTGAAGAACCCTCCTTGTCGTTTGTCTTGGACCATAAGCTTTGTCCTCCTCATCCCAGAGTGTGTGTGTGTGGGGGAGTTGATTGAGAGCCCGCGTGGCTGTTCTTTGTTGTGTTGGGCCCAAACCACGACAGTCTTATTAATAATCCTAATTTTATATAACCATACTGTTATTTTTAAGTTAATTATTAATTCTCAGGAACAAAGTGAAAAAACATTCTGGACATCTGTGCAAAGACTTCCATTTTGATGAAAAAACAAGGACAATAATTTGGGAAGCTGCCACTTAATTTTTTTCTGAATCTGTCCCATAACTATTTCAGTTCCCTGGAGGTAAATTAGATCAGAAAAGCTTGAAGTTCAGAAATCTGAGCTAGGCTTCGTTTTATATGAAGCAAATGTTGAAATGCTCCAATATTCTACAATAGAGCTTTTTCAGAGTTCAGCTGTTGACTTAGATGCAACACGGAGGCAGTAGCTCTGGAAATTAAGCTATTAATTCGGGTGCCCCAGAGTGGGTGTCATTCTTTTACCTTTTCAGTGTTATTCAAGTTGATGTTGTTCAATATGTGTAGACAATGCCAGGTCTTTGCAACTTCCATGCTTAGATGGAGCAATCACCTTCTCATTGCTTGCTTTGGCACCCTTGCTATGGGGATACAATACACTTCCTACTCAGTCCCAGTTTTCCTTTCTGAGGAATTACTGAGGCTACAAGGCAATCACTGTTTTTTCTTCCTGGAGAGGACAAGCCTGTACTCTCACTAGAGCCTCATTTTGAAAGACCCTTGTAAACAGTGTGAAAGGAAATGTGTTTATGTAGTAGAGAAGATGGATAGGGATTGCATGTTCAGTTATTCTTGCTCCCTCAGTTCTTCAAATTTACCTAAGACTTGAGAACTGAGTCCCTTCATAAATATGTCCATTCACATTAAAGGTTTGTTGTTTCAACAAACTGATATTAAATTAATTGCTGACAAATTGTTAGCTGAGTTATAACATTAGGTCAAAAAAGCACAACAGCTCTCTAGCACTACAGACTTTGGAGAATGCCAATGTCTATGCCAAGGGATGAACAAACTGAGGGCTGTCAACATACTAGCCACATTGGCAAAAGGCAGGTGCTGTAAACAACAATTTTAATAATCCCAGGAGACCTATATACTATATTAAAACTGTGGTATAGCTCCTTTGTTTAGCTATTACCTTTTACAGTTACTGAGCAGATATAGTAAAACTGAGCAAGGCAGATTTACATTATTTAGCTGAAAACACAAAGGTGTTTTTTTTCTGGGCATAAATGTGGGTACTAATTTAATCCAATGACAGGCTAGAAAGTTTGCTGCAGATCTTAGTGCAGATCTTAGCTCCAGAAGAGCTGACTGTCCAGGCTGCTCAAGATTAAGTGTGCCTGAAAGCAAGAGAATACAGATCATTAGCTTTGCATATTACTGCTTATCAGCTTATCAAATTGAAAATGCATACATAAGCGGCCATAAACTTACATGTAACTTTGCACATTAATTTATGTAATGAAACAGAATTAAAAGAACTAAAATTTGGAAATAGAAAACCTCTATTGACATTGTCCCCCCCGGCCCCCATGCATCCCTGTCTCTGAATATTATTATTATTAAATTGTTAACCACAGGCCACTTACTATTTCCTCTTCCGGACTTCAGTGTCAGCTGACACGCAGATGTCTTGATAATGAAACGAGGGAATGGGATTTTTTTTATAAATCCCTTTTCCTTGTTCATTTCAGAAACTGACAGATGACTGAGGCAGGAAGGGAAGATGTGACTTGGTTTTCCTGGGAAAAGTAGTTCTATGCCTGTCCCTTCTGAAAAAAATCTGTATTCAATGATTTGAAACTTGGATATTTTCTTCATCTTTGGGTGACTGTTCTGTAGTTCAAGATCTGCTTTGGAAAACATTGAATGGTTTCATTTGTTAGCAAGGTCTAAGGGAACCAAACTATCAATATTTAAGTTATTGTATCATGCTAAAATACACTTTTTTAGCCTGAGGTATTTCACATTGGACACCCAACATACTTTAGTTTGTGTCTTAGCTCTCTATCTCTAAACGGGGATAAAGCCCTCAAATTTCACACAGGTTTTACAATGATGGATGAATGGTCTTCTAAGCACTCAGATTCTGGGGTGATGAGTATCAGTGAAAAGCCCAGGAGGAAATTAATAATTTTATTTTCTGAGGAGGGCTTGAGCAGTGTTTTTTTAAATGAGGCCCAGGGCAATATATTGAATAATGAGGCTAAAAAAAATATTGAACAGCTGTTAATTAAGTCCTTTTGGTGCACAGGTGTCATCTTGGGACAAGTGAGTGATCCTGTAATTAAAGACTACAGTTCATATGAAAATAGTGGCAAAATTAAGGTCATGCTGGTAACCTTAATTCTATCCATTTCTAATTTTTGGCAGGTTAACTTCACAGCCATGACCATATTCTTCTATGAAAGGCAATGTTGTGTGGTTGTAATAGAAGCAAAACCAAATCAATGGCACGGTCTTGTCACCTACTTGGTTCAATAACAGAATCAGAACCTTAAGAACCAGCTCACATTTCTCGTTGGATTAAGTTAATGACAGCAACAGCAGTTTGTTTTCCTCCTGGACCAATGCCAAAATGGGATGAGATACATGTTTTCTTAGCAGATACAAGTTTTTGGGAATCCTAGATTTTATTTCACACTCTTAAGGAAGAAAGGTAGCACAATCTTCCTTATCACCCAAAGAAAATCTATTAGCCACCTCCTGTCTGGCTTGTCTTTTCTGATTCCACTCTCAGTTTTCTTGCCAAACCTGTCCTTGCTCTCTATTCAGTGCTCCTTAACTAATTCATCTTCTACCTCCCTCACAAATGCCAGTCCTAATCTCCGTCTCAGGGAATAACTTCTCAGTTCATGTAATTTAAATGAAATTATGATCAAAGAGATTTATTGATTTATTAACAACAGATCAGGGAACTATACGGTCAAGATCAAGTTCAACAATGCAATTCTAGACACCTAAAATTTGTTAATATACACTTGCACATTTCTAAACATCTTTCCATGGCTAACGCCCCAAAGTTTCAATCTCACACAAGTGTCACAGCCCCTTCCCTCAGGTAAAGCTGGTTACCAGCACAGACATCACTCCTGAGGGTGTGGGTTTCCCTTCTTATACATGCCTCTTGATAGAGATGAGAGTGCTCTAGGTGTGTGTAAATCATGTCATTTCCTACCAGCTGCTAATCTACACACCAGTGAGAAAGTCCTTACTGAGGTCACTTGCACACAACTGAGGTGCAGATCTCATCACACCCGATTGGGACAGTCTGCCACCTGGACGCAGGATTCTCAAAACATCTGATGAGGAAGCTGCTCTGCATGGCCTTGGCAGAAGTTGTGGTGCCAGCAGGGAGACTTTCAAGAGTGTGAAGGCAGGTTTTGCCGCTGTTTTCACTCCAAAGTATCTCTGTACTGTTAAAAGATTTCATACTTCTTTTATACTTTATTTCATCTTTGCTTCCAAAACCTCTTTGTAAGTCTATGGTTACTGTTTAATCTGACTGATGATTGTTCTCCTCTTTAACAAAACAACCTGATCTAGTGACAGGTGTCCCTGCCCGTGCAGGGGGATTGGATCTAGATGATCTTTAAGGTCCCTTCCAACTCAAACCATTTAACAGGATCCGTTTGGGACCAAAATGTGCTCTTAGACAGTTTGGAGTGTTGATTTACATATACTCTCACATTAATGCTTCTGTCTTAACAGCTGTCGTTATTCAGCCTATGTCAACAAGAATGGTTTACTCTAGCAGCTTCTCATCACAACTGTTTTTTTTTCCCTAGTAGAAACCTTCTCCCAGCCTTATTGTACTTCCTCTGCATCTGTGTCTAGTTTCAGTTTTGTAGCATGTCCTTCCTTGTAACCCCATGGACTCCCATTGCTTCCTCATCACTTTTCCTGACCCTGCTCTCCTTCCTTATCCAGAGGCAGATTCTCTGCTGAAAGTTATAATGAAAGCTGCCATTGGGAGTGGAGGAAAGAATCCAATCTGGTGGAAAAAAATATTTCTCTGCATCAGACGGTGAAGGTCCTTCCATTCAAATGATAATGAAAAAGCAGAACAGAGTTAACATCAGCATGTTCGAAGGTACTTAATAAAACAAAATAGAATCCAGGCTAAGCTTTGGGTCTATAGTGCTAATGGCACAACGCTGTCATACTCTTGCCCCAAGTTCAATTTAACTGGCTGCAGTCAGATTATCTGTGTGCATAAAAATTTCTATGAGGTCATGGAGGACCCCTTCTACCACCTGTTTTTCTGTACTGCTCAAGCAGAACAGAAAACAAGATAATGCACTCTCCACTGTGCCCACACAGAAAAGATGTACAGCCGGGCTGACCATCAGCTTTCTATCCTGTTTCCAGACCACTCATTTTTGTGGTCGCCTATAGTAAATAGCAGCAGCTTGACAGCTTGGTTGATACTGTTTTTCCAAAGAGACTGCTCCATGTAGAACTGCTGAAGATAGAAGACATTTAAAGTAGTTTTTTAAAACTCTTTGCATACGACTCCCAGGAATAAATTTATAGAGCTCAGCAGTATCTACCACCAACCTTGATTGAAAGGTACTAAACCTAAATCATTGATTTGAGCAGTGCTAAGCCAGAGAAATCTTCATTGAAGTTGTAGTTAATGAAAAAAAATCTATTTTTTTCTACTCACTTATTTTGTTTTCAGGAGTTCTAGGAGACACAAAAGGAATGGTAATGCATAAAATCCTTATCTGTCTCAAAAACAGAGTGCAGACAAGGCCAGAGACTGCTTTTGTGACCAGTTCGTTGGGTCTTGAAGTTTTGATTTCTGATCATCTCCTTATCTCCTTGCAAACTGCCCTTCCAATTAGTGTCTACTATTTCTATCTTCCTTTTTTTATTATTATTTTGTTTTTAAATTAAGGTATGAGACATGAAACAGTCTTCATTGCATATACAAAAATTGCTTCACATTACACAAAACAACTTTTCTTCTCCTGTTGGGTTGGTAACAAGAAGTTCTCATTCCTACACCAAATACCAGATCATCAAGATACTGATTAAAAAATGGGAGTAGAAAAAATGAAATAAATCCTTTTCCCGACTGGTTTGCCACTGTATTGTCAGCAAAATATCTTTACAAAGTCAAAACACTCCCAAAGGTGAAGCCTTACCTCACAATGCATACGTATTTGCAATGCCTGTGCCTTTTAAAAATATTTTTTTCTCAGTTATTTCTGTACAAATGAGATTTATTGACCTGTGTTTGCAATGTGGGGAATGTGCAGACGTCCCTCTAAATCTCATGCTCCTTGGAGAAAGAGGGCCATTTTGTTAGGAATGACTATTGAAGCTATTAAACTTCACCGTTGTGAAGTTGTAAAAGTATTTTTTCCTTTTTAATACTGTTGATACATTAAAAAGAGGTACGGTCGGCTAATAAATGACATGTAAAATAAAGTTACTGGCAGCAAAAGAGCAAATCCAAAGACTGACTGTATGGAAAAAGTAAGTGGACAATTTAAAAGCTATTTCTTCCTAAATCCTTTAGCCAGATCTCAATGTGTACACAGAGCTTAAAATTACTTCCATGCACTTATATGATACAACTTTTAGAATATGTGTTTTGTGATGTCCCAGTTCTTGCTGATCTCTTATAAAGCATTGTAAATAGCTAGGAACTGAAACCTCAAAAACACAAAATAGTGAATGAGACAGGGTTTCATTAGCTTCTGGAAAAAGTGTGCTTTTTTTCCTGTAGACAGTACATGTTTCAGACAACAGAGGACCAGCTGCCAAACAGCCAGCTCAATTGTGGTTAATAGAGCTGAGTGGTTTGAAATACGTTATTGTGTACTGCTTGACTTACATCTGAACTACTTGCAGCTTGCAGAGGTGGGAGAGGATTATACTGAGCATTTCAGAGCTTCTCAAACAAATCATAGTTGATACTCTATATTCTCATTGTGAACAATATGTAAGAAAATCTTACACAGGAATCCTGCCTTTTTTAGGACAAGTGAGACAGCAGGCAAATAATTTCTTCAAAATATTTTGTTTTCCTTGTGGTGCTAATGCCAGGGTACTAAAGTTGTTAACTGCTGGAAGAAGACTGCAGAAGGCATTTCATAGAGTGAAACTGTGTAATCACTTATGGTTTTGCCCACACAAGAACAATTTTAGCTCAGCTGAAATGACAAGTGAGCTGAATCTTGTTTTTTCCAAGCATGAATGTTCACCAATATCTGACTGTTACGGTAAACTCAGCACAGAGTTGTGTATGTTTAGAAGATATCACTGCAAAAGCAGTTTTCATCAAGCAAGGTATGAACCTCCCAGGTCATGGTGTACATCAGGATTTCAGCTTCCCTCCAATGAAAAATATATCTATATGTAGTAGCGTCAATGTCGTGATTACCCCTTGCATTTGGTTCACCAAAGCCTGATTTCACAGAAGTTTTGGTTTTAATTGGAGAGAAGGTAGTGAGTCCAGTTCTGTGACCTGGTGTTAGATGATTTGAGTGCCAGAGACATCACATCCCCATTGGAAGCAATGACTCCTTGAGGCTAAGTTATTAACCAAAACTTTAATTCCTGTACTTCACAGAAACAGGCATGAAGGCTCAGATTCAGAAAATCTAATAGGAGTTGTCATGCTGAATATTGTAGCACCTGCAATTAAATGTATGGTTTAATTAACATCTGTTCACAGTCACATATTAAGAAGTTTACATACCTATGAACTTATGTATGCATATACATACACATTGACTAGGGAGAATTATGTTCCTTAACATGGCTTCCTAAAAGGCAACCTGATAGATACAGTGCTAGTCAAAAGGAAATGCCAAGATATTAAATGCCTTGTACAAATTTAGGACTTGTGACTGAAGAACCTTATTCAATTTAACCTTTTTGCCAGCTAAGACTGGATCAATCTGTTTATTTCTTTAATTTCAAGCTATACAAAATCCCTGAAACTGAACAGAAACCACAGAAATATATCAGTCACCATCACTGAACTTGGTAAACTCTTTCAAAGACTGAACAGTTTTGGAAGGGGACCTGAAATAATAACTTCTTTTGAATAAAAATAACTGTGGCTCCTGTGCTTTGGGCTGACCTTCATGCTGTCAGGATGTATTAGGTGTACTGTGAAGCTTACCAGACCAGACCTCAGGGGACTTTGGTAGAGGGATGCCTAAGCTGTGAATTCCTGACAAGCTTAGACACTGAGTCATGCAACTCAGCCAGCTTGGTGGCCTATCTCAGCATGCATGGTAGCAAAACTTTAGGCACCTACTTAAGCTTTGTTTTGAAAACTTCTGGTGCCTGCACTCTTCACATTGAAGCACTCTAGCAGCAAAGCAGCTTTTTTTTGTGAATCCCCTCAGAGTTAAGCACATGAACGCAGCCTAAAATGAAATTGAAGTGCCACAATTCCTTTGTGAGGCTCTACATAAGTTCTCTGAGATGAAACTCGCCTCTTTCATTAAGAATGTCTGTCAGCATGAAAAAGATTTAAAGGTCATTGGTTTGCAAAGTGGTATGAACAGAATCTCAAGGCTGGTAGAGCAAGTCCTGCTGAGGAAGCCAAAATGAAGGGGATGAAACATCTTAATTCTCCATGCAGGCATCCTGAGTTCCTCCAGTGCTATTCTGTTTTTGTCTGTGCAACTCTCTTTTGATTAATCTTTTGATTTAAGCATTCCACCACGTGGTAGCACCCATACAACAAAATGGCTATGAATGGAAAAATGTGTGCATGTGGGAGATGCTGCTTCTTGTTATATTTTTTTTCCCCTCACTGAAGTATTTATTTACACTGTGTAATTTTGAGTACTTGTTTGATGAAAGATCATGCACTTCATTCTCAAAAGTAGTTTTATTTTTTTATTCTGAACCTTTTGAGAAGGAACACAACCTGAAGGTTACTACAATGTATACCTAACTTACACTTCACTGCAAAGATACAGGAGAATCTGGAGTGATTGATTTTTATGGGTTATACAGACTAAAAATCATTTAAAACCTTATTGTAGATAACGAAGAAACATTTTAAAGACACAAAACGTTTGGAGGATATGCATATCCCATTGAGCTTCAGTGTTAAGTGAGACAACTTCTGCAGTTTAGGAACTCTCCCTTTTTTGAGATGTTTTAAAAACTGTGAAGTGCATTAGTAAAAATATCACACACATTACTTCACTTCAGATACCATACTACAATACGATAACAGCTCTCTGTGCACACACTAAGGACAGAGGAAAAAAAAAAAATCCTTAAGAAAGCCAATTGTATCCTGGGCTGCATCAAAAGAATTGTAGCCAACAGGTCAAAGGAGGTGATTGTCCATCTCTACTCCACTCTCACGAGACCCCATCTGTACTGTTTTCAGCTTTGGAGCCCCCAAAACAAGAAGGACATGGACTTGCTGGAGCAAATCCAGAGAAGGACCACAAAAGTGACTAGAGGGCTGGAACACCTCTCCTATGAAGACAGGCTGAGAGATTTGGGGTTATTGAACCTGGACAACAGAAGGGAAACTTATAGTGGCCTTCCAGTGCCTGAAGGTGCCTACAGGAAAGCTGGGAAGGGGCTTTTTATAAGGGCATGTAGCAAGAAGTAATGGCTTTAAGCCAAAAGAGGGTGGATTTATACTAGACATCAGGCAGAAATTAATTACTGTGCAGGTGGAGACACTGGAACAGGGAAGTTGTCGAAGCCTCCTCCCTGGTGGTGTTCTAGGCCAGGCTGGATGAAGATTTGAGCAACCTGATCTAGTGGGAGGTATCTCTGCCCATGCAGAGAATGTTGGAACTAGATGATCTTTAAGGTCCCTTCCAACCCAAATCATTCTATGATTCTATGATTAAGAAAGAATATGAATGTGAATACAAAAAACAGCTGCAGAAAAGTATGATGGAAAAAGTATTTTGCCCTTTTCATCTCTCAATAAATTGCTCATAGATTGATGAGACTAAAACCTTCAGTTGTTGTTAGAATATAGTAAAAATATTAAATACTTTACCCTAAGAGCTCGCACTTAATAATGATACTACCCAGCAACAAAATTATGTATGCAGGCCACGAAATATTTTTTTCCCAGCTATTAATAAAAAGAGAAAATGTGAGTATAAGATGAGTCATGTTGCCTGTTGTACTGAGAACTCAGTCAATATGAAAATTGCCATTCCAAAATACAACTCCAGGTGAGGATCTCTTGAGTGTATTCTATTTAGTGTTAAGAAAATCTGTTTGCATAACTGTTAGCAAACAAAGAAATGGCCTTCTAACCCTGATATTTATGTAATGTTTGGGACACACACACATAAAAAAAAAGTTGCAATTTCTCCAAGATTGTGTAAATTATCAAAAGAGTACTACATCTTTCTTCATCCTAAAATTACTGGTGTTCTACCTTTACATTAAGACAGCTTCATTGTTGTTTTTACCCACTTAACTCCTGGTTTTTGGTCAGCCCTCTCCACAAGCAGTTTTGTTGCTTTAAAGGGAAAAGGCAAGAGAGCCACTGAAACCAGTGAGACTTTTATTCTTGATTTGTTTTCATGGGAAGGTGTACCAAAGTGAACTTTGGGTACAAAGAAGATACATTATTTATTATTGCTGTGGGAGGAATGATGAATGTTCTGCTTGATTGTTCCTTCTGATTTAAAACTCGTAGAAAAGGAAAATTTTTGTTGAGTAGTCTCTGTCTTTGCACTGTTCATTTATGTCTGTGTAGTTTAAAATAATTTAATGATCTATTTGTTCCACGTTCTTCTTTGAAAAGGGACCAACTAATAAGAATTATGAATATTATTTTCACAATGGCACCTGAAGATCCAAACCATAATTCCTTTTATAAACAAAGGATGGAAAATTCAGAGACACCACTTAAGCCTTCCTAACTGGGCCATCTCGTGCCTGAAAATCCAGTGATTGGCTCTCTGATTCAGAAAGCTGTAATGAAGTAACTGGGCTTCCTCCACAGGCAATAGGATACTCTAAGAGTCTCCAAAGAGTAATTCACAGTGACTGATAAGAAGCAGGAACTTCTGAAAACTGAGCCACAAAAACCAGAAAAAAATAGAGAAACTAGGAATCTACCTACAACTTGTAGAAGGTGATTGAGAACATAAGACAATCGAGCTGATTCTGGAGGCTGCGTCTGTACCTATTTATCATCTACTCTTTTCTGAACAAAAACTTCTGGCATCTAATGGACTAGAAACAGAAGAGATTAAGATCTTCTAAAGACAGAGAATTGGGTTACAGGTTTGTCTAAGTAGCTTACTTTGCTCCCTGATGAAGCTCCTAGTCAAGTCTCTGTAGATATATGGACCCATGAAGAGATAAGCCTTGGATTCACAGCTTCAGCAAAAGGTTCAGCCTCTTTTCTATTGTGTTCTGGTGATTTTCCGAGTGTATTATTATTTGTTTTTTATTATGCTTTTGAGGCATAGAATTCTCACCAGTCCCTGTAAATTATACTTTGGAAGCCATTAGATTTTAGACTACGAGCCATTAGTAGTGCTTAGAGGACAAATGCCTGACTCTTATTCTTTGGATGACCTGACTGGGACCAGATTCTTAGTTTTCAGGCAGTCCAATACCTAAACTTTTTGAATTGCACCCTTAGGCTTATTCAGGAGCAGTTGAAATTTAGAAAAAAATATGAGATTTTGTGCTTAAATAATTGTTGGGTTTTTTTGTTGTTGTTGTTGCTGTTGTTTATATTGCTGAAATAACCTTCACTGAGGTTAAGCGTTTTATCACAGTACATTGCTTTCAGTTTTCACCAAGAATAAGGGCTGACTCCTAAATAGAGAAGGATTTTGCCACTGCACATAATGGGAACAAGATCAGGTCATATGTGAAAGATAGATAACACTATGCAAGGAACAAAAATGCTAATGTTTTCACTGCAAAAAGGTCTAGGTTTTTTGAGAGTTTCAGTAGAAACTGTCTTCAGTTAAATAAGGCACCATCAGAAGACAATAAATGAAAGAAGCAAAAAGCTCCTGAGACTGAAAGGCAACAGACACTGGAATGACCGATGTCTTTGGAGCTGCTCCTGGTCATAAAATGAGAGCAGACCTTGTGAGCTGAAGGCTAAGGTTGACCTGAAGACATTAGGAAAGTGAAAAAGGGGTCTTGGCATATAGCTCTGTTGAGATTTAATAACAAAGAAAGGTTGTAGGATGGTTGTGGTTTTTTATTTTCCTAGTATTAAATTCTGGAATTTCAAGCAGAGGAGGAGGCGGAAATTCCATGTGCTAAGAATAACGGCTTAAGGTAGAAGAAAGGGTGTGCAACATCAGCTCTTATTGCAACCATGAGGGGGAGGGAGAGTTTGGCATGTGAACTGCAAGGACATTTAAGCCAATTTTGCTAGAACCCAAGGCTCTGGACTCTAGCAGATCCTAAATCCACCCAGAATTATAAAAATGTAAATCTGAAAGGGACTTTAGGCTATTTACTTTATCTTTCCTTTTGACCATGGTTTCTTTCTGGCTAGCTTCCTTTGCATGACATTCAGCAAAGGGTGTCAACATATGCTCAGTTTTAAGCACATAATTTGTATTATTCATCCCCTTGACTCTTTTGCTGAATCACAGCTAGAACTGATTGTTACCAGGTCACCCTCACAGCAGAAGTTATGAAGTTAGCTTTGGGCTAGTAAAGCTGAACAATTTTAAGGAGCAAAAAAACATGCATATGACTGTGTATTTAAGGCTCCATCTCCTGTATCAGTTCTTATTAATTCTTCCTGATAACATGTGGTACAGCAGTGTCTGACAGGTGGCATATTCCATAACTGTGCTCTGTGATACCCATTTTGGGCATGGGTATGTAAGTGTCATCCCTGCATTCTTTGTTAGTGCTATAGAGAATTCTATTAGCGACCACCAACTCCTGAGCATCATTTATAACAAAGATGAACAGTGAGTTAAGCTCATGTTGTTCATGATGCTATGGCAAGTTATACTACCTTTGAGACAAGGGATAGCTGTTGCTACTTTCTCCTTTATCTCCCTGACTCATCAGAGTCTGTGAGCTTTCCTCTTTTGTACTTTTGTGTGTGTGTGTTCTGCTCATTGCTAAGTGCCTTTCAGAGTTCAAATGTGCAAAAAGAAAGCTATAATGAGATGTTATTTTCAGTGTGCATATGCCAGGGACTGAAAGGTCAAAAGTTTCCTATATTAATAGCGTCTGAAGCCTGAATGTTTCCTGCACAAAGTAGTCCAAGTAATTTTGTCTAAAAATACTTTTGTCAAGACCAATACTTCACAATTGAAACAGAGGATACATTTTTGAAAACACACATCTAACAGAACAAATAAAATCTTTTTTCTGTGTTCTTTGGTAATTATTTCAACAGTTAACTGTCTACTCTTAAAAAAATATCTTAATTCCAGTCCAAATTTCTCTAGCCTTAACAGCCAGTCACTTACTTTTATTGTGCTTTTGTTAGATTAAAGTAAATATAAGTTTTCTTTTGTCAAGTCTACAAATAGATTGTTTCAAAATCACGTCTTGTCCTTCTCTTTGGGAAACTGTTTCACTCTGATCCTTATTTGCTGGAATAGCTTTTGTTCACCTTTCCTGAAACTGCTATATTTGCAGTATTCTCTTTGAAGCACACACATCAGAACAACATGCAGCTCACCACTGGTTGTCTCTTCAGCCCTGTATACGTGAGACTATATGTTCTCCCTCCAGCCAGCTAACAACCCTGTTTCAGATTCAAAAAGTGCCAGATTCCTGCTCATCATATCTTTGCACTGAGACTTCATAAATAACTTTATTACTCCAAATCACTTTCCAGAATCATTGCTTTTCAGATTGAAGTTCCACATCCTTTAACTATGATCTGTGTAAACAATATATTTAGCTTTACTTCAGGTAAGTTTTGTAAGGAGGAATATCTTTTATGAGATCAGCAATAAAGTCAGAAAAGGGGGGAAAAAAATGAAGCCTTGGGCACATGAGCTTTTCTTCATTTCTGTGTGGAAATACTGATCAAAACCAGACTGATGCACACCTAAATATTGAATATCCCAGACATAGGGGCACTTACTCATTTCAAAACAGGAAGGGATGCATCTCTCATATCCCTCATGACAGAAGTAACTACTAGGAAATTGTCTATTCTGTGGCATCTTTCCTCTCTCTTTGGTTGCAGTTTGCCTTTTTTTTTTTTTTTAAGCTGTCTTTTACTGAGAGCTGTCCTTCAGCTAAAGAGGGCTTTGTGCACAAGACCTGGAGTTGGAGTGATTTTCCAGTTAAACCTGTTGATCCAAAAAGAAAACAACACCCCTTTCTACAAACCTTGCCTTACTTTTATACTATTAAGCCACTACAGCTGCAACAACATTACTCCTTTCAGCTACAGCAAATCTTTGTTGTGTATTTGGAGCCAATTTAGTAAATTATCTGAATAGCTGTCTTTAGATCAAGTGCAAGCCTTAGTGCGAATTTTTTGAGGATTTCTTCAGAATTGTATTTAATAATATCTTAGTATTATTAAATATTTCAAGATAACAATTTGTTTCTCATTTCATCAAATAGAAAGTGTAGACTGAATACAATAATCTTTTTCCAAATCTCAAGTCATTTATGGTTTTGGCACATGTTATTTTAATTCCCCTGGTAAAAGTAAATAAAAACTAATGAAACTTGTTAAAGAAATTAATACATTTTTGCAGCTCCCTAATGTTTATTATGATATGCTGTAGAAAAGAAGTCTTTCTTAAATATGTTTCATCTTGTCTCTTTCACCACTCTGAAGCTATCCTTCCTACCAAGAAAGAAGGGAATTTTCTCTCCTCCTTCTTCAGCTTCTTCACCTTCTTCACCATTTTGAATTTCAGAGTTCCTAGTCCTTCAGCAGTTTAGCTAATAGCTAAAGAGATCATTTAATCCAGTATCTGACAAATCATTTCAGTACTTGCTTAAGTCTACATACCTGATGAGTCCAATGACTGTGTGTAGACCTGCCTTGTTGGACCAGGTGTGTTGGCAATGACAGAACACATTTTACTTCAGTGTTTCTCATGGACTTAGCTCACAACCATTGGCAAAGTGAATCTTCCATCTGCGCATGAGGTTAAACTGAACTTCTTGAGCTACTTAAACCGGGTCAAACATCATGAGCTGATACTGTGAGATACATAGAAAAAACATGTAGTATTTGTGAGTCAGTAGGAATTGTTAGTTACTCAGTAGCAATCAGGGCTGTACCTTGCTTGTTTCTGTATTGAAATTACTGAGGGATACACCCATCAAATAAGACTTATGCGAGTCTTATAAATAAGCTTCATATTCAATACTAAGAAGCCAAATCTGTCTTTCCTTCCAGTGATGTCATACAAACTATTTCTGACAGCAGTGTTTAGTCTTTTGATCAAATGGTGTGATGTCTCATGAAGAGATTTATTTGCATCTGATTACAACCAACCTACTCATCAGTCAAGAATAAACTGAAAATGAAGATTATTAATAGCTCTGATTCACACTTGGTATAGATGTAAGCTTTATTTACGAAGAAGCAGTTTGGATTTTATACAATTCTTTTCACAATACAAAAACATTAAATTAATGGTGTAATTTTATTTAGGAAAATGCATAAGGCATTGCTAGGTAGTGGGTATGGATATTGCTGATAATAAAACAGGAACAATGCTGACCTAGACAGAAAATCATTGTGTTCATTAAAATATACACACATTGTAATAATGTAATTTGGCCAACTTCTTTTATGTGAGAATAGTATGCCAATGCCTAGACTAGTGTTAGTGGCCAGTTGTGTTATTATAATTTAATACCTTCTATATTAACACTGAAGGAGAACAAAAAAAGACATCAAAAGCATGAGGAATAAAAGTTAGTATCACCAAAAACAAACAAACGAACAGACACAATTAAACAACCACAAAACAAACCACAGTTGAAGAAGCAAAGCACCATCCCTTCATTTTTTGCTGAAACTCTCTTGATAACTCCATGTTCTGAGCCAAACTCTTCTTCAGTCATAGGCTGTTACAGTTCTTTTAGGCTGTTTCCAGCTTTGAAGTTCTATTTCCAATAAGGAGAAGTGGAAAAGAAAAAGCCAGAAACCCTTAAAAAGAAGATGGAACTTCTAAGGACATACATTTGAAGACTACTTGTATCTTTGCTTTTTTTTAAAAAAAAGAAAAAAATTAGAGACCTCAGCTTCAAGAAGGACCAGAGATCAGCTGAAGAGATGGGAGGAAAGAAAACCAAAATAAATTAATTCATTGTCAGAGCAAAGAGCACCTAGAAGAGGCTGAGCAGAAAAGAAATTGAGGGGTGGGGAAGGTAAAGGAGAGAACACTATAAAAGGGAAAGTAAGTATAGAGGCAAAAGGAAGCACTTTTAGTACAAGACATTTTTCAGGTGTTCCTTGTCCAAAAGGTGCTTCCAAACAGATTGCACTGTATTTCACCATTATACACTTCAAAATTTTAAAAACAGTGACAAAAACTAGTAGTCTGGGTAACCGGTCCTCTGATTGTTCTAACTACACAACACATTTGTTTTATAAACCAATTAGAAATAAGTTATTTAGAGCTACTTTCAGTGCTGCTGATCTGCCTCTAAAGAAAAAGCTATGTAATCCATGGAATACCTAGATTTTCACTGGTTTAGAGGTCTATCTCTTTTTTACTGTACACCCTGTCCATCTGAATCTCAAGTGTCCAATGTCAGGGAATCCACCACTACCCTGAGGACATTATTGCATCATCTGACTGTTCTTAAAGAGAAGAATTTTCCTCTTGTATCCAACAGGAATCTCCCCAGGAATAATTTGTACCCATTACCCCTCATCTTTTCAATGTCAAAAAGTGACTCTCCATCTTCTTTTTAGGCACCCTTTAAATACTGGAACATGGCAATAAGGTCTCTCCTAAGCCTTCGTTTCTCCAGGATGAGCAAACCCAGTTCTCTCAGCCTTTCTTCATATGTCAGGCTTCCCAGTTCTTTGATCATCTTCATGGCCTTTCTCTGGACCCATGACAGCCTGATCTTGTAATCTTTTGCATAGCAAGGTCCAGAACTGAATACAATATTCCAAGTGTGGCCTGACAAGTGCAGAGTAGAGTGTGTTGTGGTTTTGGGCCCAACACGAAAACAAAGCAACAGCCCCATGGCTGCTCAATCAGCTCCCCCCACCAAACACACATTCCTGGATGAGGAGGAAAAAGCTCATGGGTTGAGACAAAGGACAAGGAGGGTTCTTCACTGATTAAGATCCTGAGCAAGACGGACTCAACTTAGAGAAAAACAATAATTTAATATAACACTAATGAACACAGGACAAAAACAATACAAAGAGCAGTGCTTGCATAGGTTACCCCACCTCTCCCTTCTTCCTAGGCCCAAATCACTTTGTTCCCAGTTTCTCTCCCTCCTTCCCCCCAGCGGCACAGGGGGACAGGGGATGGGGTTTAGAGTCAGTTCACAGGCTGGTGGTTCATGCCATTCCTTCCTCCTCAGGAAGTAGAATTCCTTACAGTCCTTCCCTGCTTCCCCAAGGGGTCTCTCCCACGGGAGAGAGTCCTCCACAAACCTTTCCTTCATGAGTCCTTCCCACGAGGTCCGGAGCTGCTGCAGCCCAGGCTTCCGAGAGTCAGGGGCTGCTTGGGGAACAGCCACCTCCTCTGGCACCAGGGTCTTCCACAGCTGCACAATCAGAGTCCACAGGCAGCAAATCCACTGGCCACAAAATCCAAGTCCACTGGCCAAGTTCAGCCCTCCTGGCATCTTCAGGGAATGTTCCACCACGTTCCTCCCAGAGTGCAGGGGAACAGCTTGCCGTCTTGCCATGGGCTGCAGGGAAACTTCTGCTTGGGCACCTTCTTCCCCTTGTTCTTCACCAACCACCAGCACTGTTCTCCTCCACCCGCACAGCTTTCCTCCCCCAGCACAGCTCTTCTCCCCCTCTCCTAGCTCTGCTCAGGTGTTATCTCAGTTCTATCACACGTTAGTCACTGAAGTGCATCTATTTTCCCTCTTAATGGCTCCTTGGCTGGTTTTGGGGCAGTTTTCTGGTTTTGGGAGCTTCTCAGCTTCTCACTGGAGCCACCCTGGGGCCCTTCCAAAAAACCATGCTACCAAAAAAACCACCAAACCAGAACAAGTGAGATAATAACCTCTTTATCCTTGCTGGTAATGCTCTTGTTGATGCAGCCCAGCACATCATTGGCTTTCCTTGCTGCTGCAGCACATCGTTCACTCATATTGACCTTGGTGTCCATGAAGACCCTCCGGTCCATTTCCATAGAGCTGATCCCCAGTCAGGCAGATCCCAGCCTGTGCTGCACTCCTGGATTATGTTTTCCCAGGTGCAAGACCTTACCCTTGTCTCTGTTGAATTTCATAAGGTTTTTTGCTAGCCCATTCTTCCAGCCTGTCCAGGTCTTTCTGCAGGGTGGATCTCCCTTCCAAAGTGTCCGCTGCCCCTCCTCAGTTTGGTATCATGAACAGACTTCATCAGTTACACTTGATTCCATCACCCAGAACACTTATGAAATTATGAAACAATATTGGGACCAATAAAGATCCTTAGGAGAGCCCGACTGTGACAGGTTGCCAGTTTGAAAAGGAGAAATTTACTACCACCCTCTGGGTGCAGCCTGTCAGCCAATTCCACACCCACCACACTGAGCAATTGCATAGTCAGTAATGCATCAGGTTCTCTAGGGGGAGGCTGTGGGGAGTTATATCAAAAGCTTGGAGAAATCCAGGTAGACATTGTCCACTGTTTACCTGCATCAACCAAGCAGGTTACTTTGTCATAGAAGGTGATCATGTTTGTCAAACACAGTTTGTCCTTGGTGAATCTTAGATGGCTTTTCCCAATCAGGTAATTAATTTGACTTGTAACAGCCCCCAGGAGGATTTGTTGCATAATTTTCCGAGGAACTGAAGTAAGACTGATGGGCCTGTAATTTCCTGGATCCTTCTTTAAACCTTTTCTATAGATGGGGATGATATTAGCTGCCTCCTGGTCTTCTGGGATGTCCCCCAATTTCCACAGCTTCTCAAAGATTATGGAGAGTCGCCTCACAATGATGTCAGCCAGCTCTCTTTAACACCCTTGAGCACATCATTACACCTCCTGCAGTAATTTCCATACCAACTCTTCCTTCACTGACAATTTGCTTCCATGTTTGCATCAACCTGGATTTTTGTTCGCAAGGCCCAGCTGGGGTCCAACAGTGCTGGTAAAGACAGAGGTGAAGAAAGTGAAGAAAGGATGGTCAGTAAACTAAATAGTGGATGTACCTGTGTAACTGTTGCCCAGAGATGGCAAATTAATAAGGATAAAGGTGGGGGGTGCGGGGTGAAGGGAAGAAAAAAAAAACAACTTGCATTTGATTGGATGGCTAATTCAAGACCAGGCTTAGGAAGGAGACTACTTTTGCTAGTTAGAATTTTCTCAATGTTTTTGCAACTATCTCTATCCTCAATACCCTCAATTGAATGGGTAACTCAATACCCATTCAATTATTATGCAAAGTAGTACCTTTTACAAGCCATCTGGGAGAAAATAAGGAACAATGAAATCCTGATTCTGCACTGCTAAAGTCTGTATGAGTTCTGCTGTTGACCTTAGTGAGCATTAACATGTAGTTATATATGTCAGCAGTGATACAGTCCCCGTGTTCTTTGACTCAGCTCAATTTCAGTATAATCAAGACTGCAATGAAAACTGCTCTCCTTTCTATCTTTTCTAACAAAAATCTGTCATAAAAAAATGACAGCAGTCATTTGGTATAATGAAATTAAAGTCATTACATTGCAAAACATAGTCATAGATTGATATTTCTTGCCTTAACATAAAATGTTTTGGCTTTACTTCTACATTTTTTATAAGGTAAGAATGCTTTGGTCTTGGAATTTTTGTAGAACCAGACTGTTATGCAACGAAATTACCCATGTCATTAGAATGAGTTACTCAGCGATAGGGTCAACTGTAGCTTTTAAAATTCGAAGTGGGATTTCCTCTGTCTTTACAGTTCATCTGTGAGGTCACAGGACTTGTTTATTTGTTCAGCCTGCAAACAGATCCTTCAAAAAAAATTATAGAATCATAGAATCATTAAGATTGGAAGGGACCTTAAAGATCATGAAAATAAAGCAATAACAATAAATGCATCATGGAGATGAACTAATTCAAAAGAAAACTTTTCTCCACTGATTCATGAAAAGTAAAGAAAAGAAAACTTTTGTTGAGGTTGAGGAATTACCAGGATATAGATGCATAACCTTCAGCAGGGATTTTTTGAGATTCTCACTATCAAAGGCAAGCAAACATGTTTGGACGTTGTCATGGAGGATGATGGTACATAATATACCTCCACGTGCCTGGGACAACATTATACAATGTTTTACCTCACTGTAAGCGACAATTCTATTCAAATAATTTCTAATACTAAGGCAAAAGCTGTGTTATCGTACCTCCACATAGGCAGCCTTTGGAAAAAGAGTCTCTGGGGACTGGAAATAAGATTTGTTTTGTTTTGTTTTCACACCCTAGTAACCTTTCTTTCACAAATATCTCCCTTGTGTGGCTGGGCTGTGGCCCTGAGAATTCAACTTGTGACAGATTCTGAAACACCAAAGAGGTCTGGAAATATTGTCTTGCTTTTTTAATCCCCTGGATATGGGATAACCCTCCTGCCCTTATTCCTCTACTGGCAACACAGATCCCCCCATTAGTCATGCATATTTTATAGCACGTCCTTGAGAGAAGAGGAAGAAATACCAGAGTGGTGAAAAGGGTCTGTGTGTGCAGCCTTCTCTATAGCAAAGCCCTGACTCTGTGAATGGGAAAGAGCAGCCCTGGTAGGAGCAGAAGCGAGCTGTACAGCAGAGAAACAAACTGGAAATTATTGTGGAGGCTGTGACAGGGTAGAACAGAAAGCTAGTATTGTGGCTACATGATAGTGTGAGTGCCTAATCATTTTAATATTGTTTGGTATTACACTTACATAGATTGGCGTAAAATCATAGAATATATCTGTCACTCATCATTACTGTCAATGACTCTATGTGTCCTGCCACTGAATAAATTTGCCATAGAAGTTTATTTCTGATTCTAATAGGGAAGGTCCATGTAGCCATAGTGAAGAAGGGCATCTGAACTGCTAGAACAATTTGCATGATCGGCAACCCCTTCCCTGACTGTGTCACAGCTGTCTCTGTGAAAACAAGCCATGGTAACACTGTGGTCTGCACTGGTTATGCTGATGGGCTGGATGTGTCTTAGAAGCTGCACAAAAGCTGTTGACAAAAGGTAAGATGAAAAATGTTGTTAAAAAAGTGAACAATTTTGACAGGATAATATATATTTTTTTAAATCATACTTCAAATATTAACAAAAAATGTATTTGGATAATTCCTTTTCTAGTTCATTTTTTTATCTCCCTGTGAGATCACTATACCTCCGAAATATCTTGAGTGAACTTGATGAAATTGTTCAGGATAGGTAATGGGAGATACATTCGTGTTACCGTGGTTTCATGGTTGTAAGAAACAATGTGCAGAGCAATCCCAGAATGATCATGGTCCCTATTGTTATGGAATCCATTTCATGGTCATATTCTGTCTTTGCCACTTCTTTTCTCCTCAGAGCAGTGACCATGATATCCCAGAGGTAGAGAATGTGGGAGGATATACTGCCACTTTGGACACTTTGTATTGTCTTTTATGATATAGAAATCTTCAGGATAGGCCTTGGTTTCTCCAGATCATCAACCAGAAAAAAAGAAGACAAATGGAAATAATGCTTATTGAAAGAACAGAAGTCCAAAGAAGCTTCACCAGTCCTTTCTTAAATAAATAAGTAAGTAAATAAATATTCAAACTTAGTATCACTGCTCCAGACTTACACTGTCATAAATAAGAGCAGAACTTAGTCCTATATCTCTGCCTTTATCTCATGGATTTCAGGGAAATCTAGCTTACTGAAAGTTTGTGGCTTTTTTCTTTTTGTCTTGCACGTATCTCCTTTCATATATTGCAAGGTTCATGTGGGGCAAAATCCTCCTCTTCTTGCTAATGTTTTATTATGAAAATATAAATACAAAATTCCTTTCTTGATCTGTCTAGATCACCAAATCTGCATTTCATTTTAACTTTGCTGAAATATCTTTATTTTCACCATTTTGCAGTTACACTTTCCCTTAAACTTGCAAAAGTACTTTAGGAAGAATCATAGACCCCCATCTCAATGGGAGACAGAAATCCAATGTTCAAACTGCATTCTGCTTGGAAGGAGAGAGACGCTTTGGAAACTTCCCAGCATCCTCAAGAATTTATACAAGTCAAAACCAAAGTCTGGGTGCTTTTCACGTGTATGCTTGTGTCTGGAGTTGTTAAGAAATAAATGACCTCAAGCTCTGCTACCATTCCTCCTTCTCTTACAGAAAATATCAGCCAGGAATCTTGTTTCTTTTTATTAAGAGGTGCATGACCTACTCTTCACCTTGTCAAGGCACTCTATATGGAACCATGGAACCCTGTAGAAAAGGTTACCAGCCCTGGTAACTCAAGGACTCAAGATGTATTAGGTAATTGAGAGCAACCTCTGGATAAACCTTTGAACATTTATCTGTTTACTCAAATTGAATCTGAATGTTGAGCCTTCTGAAGTTCACTTGTCCCTGTTTATTTGAAAAATGGGTTATGATAAATTACTGAGTCATCACTGACGGACAGGAAGAGTTCAGTGTCAGGCAATCCAGATAAAGTCCATGGGAAATACAGCATAAATTACTGACCTCTAAAATTGTCACTTTGATATCAGTTGACAATGTCATTTTAATCAGAAGATCTGCTTTTGTGCTGTCTTTGCTGCCAGCTGTAAAGCTTTCTTACATTTCTATATTTCCAGTAAGATTTACTAGACTGTGTCTTCAGCAATAGCTGGAATTTGTATTGCACCTGGCTGGTGTTTCTCTTAGGCCGTCAGCAGGGATCCCTAGCTGTTTGGATAGAGTCAGTACAAAAATAAATGTTTTATTTGATGGAGCTGTGAGGGGATAGTTCAAGTGATTTTCAAGGAAGGAAAGGTGAAAACTAGAGTGCTCACAGGTCCTGTGGCAGGAAATACTGTAATTCAGATGGAGACACAAATTCAGTATATGTAAACAACTGTGATTTCTCCCTGTTTATCTCAGGACTAACTAGGGAGGTATCTGGAAAGAAGTGATTTGCATAACTTCAAGTCAAATTATGTCATAAGGACAGCTGAGCTAAACTGGCATTTACTGTAAAATTAGGATGTCTTGCATTCAAACAAGGAAACAAAGAAGCAGTGGAAACCTGTCGACTAGAAAGCAGGAAGAGCAGCATTAATTGATAGAGTGCAGAAGCTGTGCTAGATGAAGCATATCAATGCATGAAGCACAAGGAATGTAAATATGCAAAGGCCAACACATTTGCAGAAGGGGACTCATTTGAGAAAATTGTAAATACCATGGTTTCTGCTGGCTGCCTAACTGTCACTTTGTCAGTGCATTTTGTCATGGTCTGTAGTTTAATATTCCAGGGGAAAAAAAAAAATCACTGTTTTTTCATTTAAGGAAGACTGTTTTTTACTTAAAGTGAATCCAGTCTAAAATTATCTGCTAATCCAATATAATAGTAAATCTGGAAAATACAACCATACATGCTTTTGTTTCTCCTTCAAAAACATGCAACACACTGGAATTTCTTCTTTTGAAGTCCATTTTTATCTCACTTCAGGTTATCGGACCTTTTTGCCTGTCTCAGGCCCTAAATCTGACAAGCCCTATCTGGAAGCCCTGGAAGATCTGAAAATGAGTTCCAGGTAGCCAAGGACTGGGACATGTGATTTTTCACATGGAACCAAAGGTTCAAAGATACTTGTCAACCTGTTGCTTCGCTCAATAGGAAGAGGATGTCCTTGTGAGCTCTGACATTCATTTGCAATCTGTTTCATGTAGAGCTAAGGCTTAAAGTTAGACCTGGACTTTTTATAGGGCCTGACAGAAGATGTATGCACAGATATTAAGTTTAACAGAACTAAACACAAAAGGCAAACATTCTCTTGTGGGAAATTTGAATGCTTACACCCAATTATCACACAGCTACAGAACCACAGCAGTTCTTTGAGCAAACTAAATGGAAGATTGAAGGAAGCAGTTAGGCAGGATCAACCAGAGACAAATTAATGCCTGAAGACAGTGTCCCTCCACAATATGTACTTCTTCATAGATGCAGATCTGTGATACTTTTTTCTTAATGAGGGTCACCCAGTTCATAAAGATTCGGTGCTTGGCATCTGGTAGCAGTTTTATTACAGATGTTATTTGGGCAATGCAGATTATCTGTCCAGTCCTACGCACAGACAAAACAGTCTCAGTGGTGTGGTTCTGGATCTCTGATATTATTTTCACCTTCAGTGAAAACTATTCACAAGGATTTGCATAATGAGTTGACTCCCATGTAGAGTCAACTTTTTCACCAATACAGCTATTTTGTAATTATTTTTAGGTTTTTTAGAAAAAAGTTAGCCCTTTTAATTTTGAAGCTGGATTATTCTTTATATTTAAATACATGACACTCATAGAATCATAGAATCATGGAATTATTTGGGTTGGAAGTAACCTTAAAGATCATCTCCTTTCAATCCTGCTGCATGGATGGAGACAACTTCCACTAGACCATGGGCAGGGACACCTCCCACTAGACCGGGTTGCTCCAAACCCCACCCAATCTGGCCTTGAACACTTCCAGGGAGGAGAGCATTCACAACTTCCCTGGGCAACATATTCCACTGTCTCACTAGTTTAAATCTACCCTTTTCCAGTTTAAAGTCAATACCTCACGTCCTATTACTACCTGCTCTTATGAGAAGTCTTTCCCCAGCTTTCCTGTAGGCCCCCTTTAGATTACCAGATGGCTGCTATAAAGTCTGCCCCTGCCTTCTCTCCAGGCTGAACAACCCCAGGTCTCTCAACCTGTCTTCACAGGAGAAGTTCCTTCTCCTCAAGTCTTTCTCCCCAAGACTGTTCTCAATCCATTCTATCCAGCCTATATTTGTGCTAGGGATTTCCCTACCCAGGTGCAGAACCTTGTATTTGGCCTTGTTGAAGTTCCTGTGGTTTGCCTGGGCCCACTTCTCAAGCCTGTCAAGGTTTCTCTGGATGGCATGCCTTCCCTCCAGCATATCAATCACCCCACACAGCTTGGAGTCATCAGCAAATATCCTGAAGGTGCATTCAGCCCCACCATCCATATTGCTAACAAAGATATTAAACAGCACTGGTCCCAATACCACAGAATTACAGAATTACCTTGGTTGTAAAAGACCTTAAAGATAGAGTCGAACCATCGACTAACGCTGACAAGTTAACTAAACCATATCCCTAAGTTCTATGTCTATACAACTCTTCATCCTCCAGGGATAGTGACTCTACCACCATCTTGGGCAGCCTGTTCCAATGCCCAATAACCCTTTCAGTGAAGAAGTTCTTCCTAACATCCAATCTAAACTTACCTGGGCACAACTTGAGGTCATTATCCCTCGTCCTATCACTTGTAAATTTGTTGGACAGACCGATCTCCACCTCTTTTCAACCTCCTTTAAGGTATTTGCAGAGAGTGAGAAGGTCTCCCCTCAGCCTCTTTTTCTTTAGGCTAAACAACCCTAGCTCCCTCAGCCACACCCTTTAAGACACATGCCCAAACCTTTCATCAGCATTGTTGCCCCTCTCTGGACATGTTGTAGTAGCTCAATGTCAGGAGCCCAAAACTGTACGCAGTACTCGAGGTGCATGCAGCCTCACCAGTGAGGAGTATAGGTGTAAGATCACCTCCCTGGCCCTGCTGACCACACTATTCCTGATGCAGGCCAGGATGCTGTTGGCCCTCTTGGCCACCTGGGCACACTGCTGGCTCATGTTCAGCCAGTTGTCAATCAGCACCCCCAGGTCCCTCTCTGCTGGGCAGCTCTCCAGCCACTCCTCCCCAAGCCTGTAGAGCTGCTGGAGGTTGATGTGGCCCAAGTGCAGGACCCAACATTTGGCCTTATGGAAACTCATGCCATTGGCCTTGGCCCATCCATCAAGCCTACCTAGATCCCTCTGCAGGGCCTCCCTACCTTCAAGCATATTGACACTCCCACCCAGCTTAGTGTCATCTGTAAATTTACTAAGGGTGCCCTCTATGCCCTCATCTACGTAACTGATAAAGATGTTAAACAGGAGCAGTCCCAGCAGTGAGTCTGGGGAACACCACTCATGACTGGCCATCAACTGGATTTAACTGGATCTAACTCCACTGACCACAACTGTTTGGTCCTGGCCATCCAACCATTTTTTAACACATAGTGAAGTGTATGTGCATTCAAGCCACGAGCACCCAATTCCTCCAGAAGAATGCTGTGGAAATACCCAATACCCCTGAGGAATGCAATTCATCCCTGGTTTTCACTTACACATCTTGTACAAAAATCTTCAGTGCAACCAGCCAGCCAGCTCTTTATCCACCGAGTGGTCTATCCATCAAGTCCATGTCTGCCCAATTTAGAGACAAGGATGTTGTGTGAGGAAGTGTCAAATGCTTGGCACAAGTCCAGGTAGGTAATGTTGTTATCCCATCATAGAAGACCACGAAATATGTCAGGCATGATGATTTGCCCTTAGTGAACCCATGTTGGCTGTCACCAATCACTTCCTTATTTTCCATGTCCCTTAGCATATTTTCCAGGAGGAACTGGCCCATGATCTTGCTAGGCACTGAGGTGAGACTGACTGGTCTGTAGTTCCCCAGATCTTCCTTTTTTCCCTTTTTGAAAAAGGGGGCAATGATTCCCCTTTTCCAGCCAGTGACAACTTCACCGGACTGCCACGACTTTTCAAATACAATGGATATTGGCTTAGCAGCTTCATCTGCCAGTTCCCTGAGGGCCCAAGAATGCATCTCCTCAGGGTCTATGGACTTCTGCACATTCAGCTCCTTCATGTGGTCTCGAACCTGCTCTTCTCCTACTGTGGGGTATCTTCTTTTTCCCAGTTCCTGCCTTCTGCAACTTGGGAAATGTGGCCAGAACCCTTGCCAGTGAAAGCTGAGGCAAAAATGTAATTGATTACCTTAGCATTCTCCATATCCAATGTGGCCAGGTCTCCTGTTTCCTTCTGGAGAGAGCCCACATTTTCCCTAATCTTCCTTTTATCACTGACAAACTTGTAGAAGCTTTTCCTGTCCCTGATGTCCCTGGCCAGATTTAAATTTATCTGGGCTTTAGCGTTCCTAACTTGATCATTAGCAGCTTGGACAACTTCTTTGTATTCCTCTCAGTCTATCTGTCCTATCAAGCACAATTTTAATATAGGTCATTCATATACAGATTATACAGTTTCAACTTCTTACTTAAATATGCATTTCATTTATTGTGGGTCCATGTATGGGTTGAAATATTATTTTTTTTTTGAGGAGGACCTGACTGATATGGAAACCAGTGAACTGAGAAGCAATATAACTGTATTCAAACTAATCCCTAGCTATGTCCAGGTCCAGAGATTGCATTTCTGCTTTATTCTTTAATTTTATCTGTCCCAAAACCCACATTCTCTTAAGTGTGAGTTTGAGGGATTTTTTTCCTTTTTTCCTTTCTCCCTCAGCAGCTTTCTTATAAGCATATAAACATGTGTACCTAACATTGTGGGAGCCTAAGTTCTTTGGCATGAAATTTGTTTTCTCACAACATTTTTAAGAAAGTATGAGGAAAGTCTCAAATGGAAAAGTCTATTCCTATCTTCTTGTTTGGTCAATGGGTTATTTCCTTCTGTTGAGAAAAACTTGTATATATACCTTCAAGTAGCCATTTTTACTTAAGCTTAAAAAGCTAAGACAAATTGGTAGTTCAAATTTCTGCATAAAATTATTTTCTTAAACTACATTTTCTTTTCAGTTTTACTGGAAAAACATTAAGAAAAATTGAGAGGTCCTAATTTCCACTGCTTAGATTGCTGGGTGATCCTACTCAAATCAACAGTAGTGTTTTAATTTAAAATCATTTTAGTAACCAGACACTAATGCAAACTAATTAGATCATGGATGTTTGAGAAAAGGGACTAGTTATGTAAGACCAGTAGGCCTTAAATTACTGAATATTAGAAGATTGTGCAGGAGAAAATATGATATTATGCTTTCCTGTGTTTTGCATTCTACTTTAAAGTGTCATTACTGGTTTGCTTTGTCAGGTTTTGGTTTGTGGGGGAGAAGCCCCAGGAGTGGCTCCCATAAGAAACTGCGAAGCTTCTCCAGTTCCAAAACCAGCCAAGGAACCGTTTGAGGGAGAATACTTGCACCTCAGCTATTAACATGCTAAAGAACTGAGATCAGAGCTGAGCAGAGGGGGCAGCTGGAAGAAAGAGCTGGAGAGGCAGAGCAGTGCCTGTGGTTGCTGAGGAAGAAGGGGAAGAGGGTGCCCAAGCAGAAGTCTCCCTGCAGCCTGTGGCGAGATGGCAGCTGTCCCCCTGCCCTCATGGAGGAAAGTGGTGGAATGTTCCCTGAAGGTGCCAGGAGGGCTGGACTTGGATTATGCAGCTGTGGAAGACCCCGGCACCAGGGGAGTTTGTTCCAGAAGCAGCCCGTGACTCTGTGAGAAGCCCAAGCTGGAGCAGCTTGCTTCTGACCTCATGGGAAGGACTCATGAAGGAGAGGTTCATGGAGGACTGTCTCCTATGTGAGAGACCCTGTGGGGAAGTAGGGTAGGACTGTAAGGAATCCTTCTTCCTGAGGAGGAAAGAGCAGCAGGAACCACCAGCCTGTGAACTGACTCTAAACCCCATCCCCTGTCCCCCTGTGCCGCTGGGGGGAAGGAGGGAGAGAAGTCGGGAATAAAGTGATTTAGGCCCGGGATGAAAAGGAGAGGTGGGATAATCACAGAATCTTAGGGGTTGGAAGGGACCTCAAAAGATCATCTAGTTCAACCCCCCTGCCAGAGCAGGATCACCCAGAGCACATCACACAGGAACGCATCCAGGTGGGTTTTGAATGTCTCCAGCAAAGGAGACTCCACAACCTCTCTGGGCAGCCTGTTCCAGTGCTCTGTCACTCTCACAGTAAAGAAGGTTTGTTTTGATGTTTACATGGAACCTCCTATGTCCCAGTTTGCACCCATTGCCCCTTGTCCTATCACTAGACATCACTGAAAAAAAGCCTGGCTCCATCCTCCTGACACTTGTCCTTAATGTATTTGTAAACATTGATGAGGTCACCCCTCAGTCTCCTTGTTTCCAAGCTAAAGAGACCCAGCTACCTCAGCCTTTCCTCATTAGGGAAATGTTCCACTCCCTTAATCATCTTTGTGGCTCTGTGCTGGACTCGTTCAAGCAGTTCCCTGTCCTTCTCGAACTGTGGAGCCCAGAACTGGACACAATATTCCAGATGTGGCCTCACCAAGGCAGAATAGAGGGGTAGGAGAACCTCCCTTGACCTACTAATCACACCCTTTCTAATACACCGCAGGATGCCATTGGCCTTCTTAGCTCTCCTGTTGCCCGTGACTTACCAAAGATGATAGAGAGTGGCCCAGCAATGACCTCTGCCAGTTCCCTCAGCACCTGCAGGTGCATTCCATCCAGACCCATTGATTTATGGATGTCCAGATTGCTTAACTGATCCCTAACCCAATCCTCATCTACCAAAACAAACTCCTCCTTCATCCTGACTTCTTCTGGGGCTGTAGGGATCTGGGGCTCCTGGGGAGAGTCTGCAGCAGTAAAGACAGAGGCAAAGAAGGCATTCAGTACCTCTGCCTTCTTGATATCCTCTGTCACCAGGGCACTCACCTCATTCAGCAGTGGGCCTATAGTGCCTCTAGTGTTAGTTCTATCTGCAATGTATTTGAAGAAGCCTTTTCTATTGTCTTTGACCTCACTAGCAAGGTTTAGTTCCAAGGAGGCCTTAGCTTTCCTTATTGCCTCCCTACATCCTCTGACAACAGTCCTATATTCCTCCCAAGTGGCCAGCCCCTCCTTCCATGATCCATAGATTCTCTTTTTCCACTTGAGTTTGCTCAGCAGCTCCTTGTTTAACCATGCTGGTCTCCTGGCTCCCTTATTTGATTTCCTACCCATTGGGATGCTCTGATCCTGAGTTTGGGAGAAGTGGTGCTTGAATGTTGACCAACTATCTTGAGCCCCTTTACCATCTAGTACCCTGTCCCATGGGACTTCTCTCAGCAATTGTTTGAAGAGGCCAAAGTTGACCCTGTGGAAGTCCAGAGTTCTGGTCCTGCTAGGTATTCTGTTCCTCCCACACAGGATCCTGCACTCCACCATCTCATGATCACTGCAGCCAAGACTGCCATTGACCATCACCACTTCAACCAGACCCTCTTTGTTGATGACTACGAGATCCAGCAGCGTTCCTCTTCCAGTTGGTTTATCCACCATCTGTACCAAGAAGTTATCATTAATGCACTGGAGGAACCTCCTAGACTGTGAATGGCTGGCTGTGTAGGCCTTCCAGCAAATATCTGGGTAGTTACAATCCCCCATGAGGACTAAGGCCTGTAGTTGCAAGGCTGCTTTCAGCTGCCTGTAGAAAGCCTCATCAACTCCCTTGTCCTGATCAGGAGGTCTCTAATAGGCCCCCACAACTGTATCACCCATGCCAGCACTGCTCTTTGTGTTGTCTGTGTCCTGTATGCATTGGATTAATGTGAAATTAAATTATTATTTTTTCCCCAAGTTGAGTCTGTTTTGCCTGGGACCTCAATCATTGAAGAACCCTCCTTGTCCTTTGTCTCAACCCGTGAGCTTTGTCCTCCTCAACCTAGAGTCTGTGCGATGGTGGCACGTGTTAGGTCCAAACCATGACAGTGTCTGCTGCTGGCCCCTGACCAAGCACAGCCACTGATCTGCATCTAATCTAATCCAACACTGGTTGTGTTGTAACTCAGTCTAGTGCCTAGTGAAAGCACTAGGAGAAGGAAAGACCTTCAAAACAATCCCAGTGTGACTTGGAAAGATTCCTTCCAATCTCTGTATTTCTCTGTCCATTCTCTGCATGTGAGAAAGAAATTTATATATTTAAAGATTTTTCTGTGTCTGCTACAGTCCTGTTCAGGGAAACTAGACTTTCTACAGTGTGTACAGCGCATACAACGTTCCTTAAGACACTACAATACCTCCAGGCTGTGTTACATACTAATACGCAGAAAACCTTCAAGTCTTATGAAGACGCAGCTTCTGGTTTGCTATTTACCTCTTTTTACTTTCCTTCTATTTTCACTCATTTACTCCTATTTCAGCTGCAGCCAAGCACTTTGACTCCATCTGTGAGGGTGGCAATTCCAGCTGCCTCTGCAGCTGCTGTCTCAGCTATTTAGTGGCCAGCCATCAGGGAATGACTCTTCCTTTCCCAAAGGCACATTTCAGCCAGCTTCCACTTGAAAGGCAAAAGAGGGTATTTAAACACTGCATAAAGGCAGTTTCCAGCCCTGAGTCTATAGAACAAAACATTACCTCAAGAAGAGAGGTAACTGGCCTTGGAGTCTAGTCAATATGTTTGTTTAGTATTGTTAAGTTTCAGGTTTCAAGTCAGTGTTTTTTTTTCACTTTCACATCTGTTCAGAACTTTGACACAGGCCTGATCTAGATGACAGGTCCTGGGAGAGCTCTGCGTGTTCCAGAATCAGGTACCTACCATGACTGCACCCTGACTCCATGGCACACATACCCACCACCTATCTGCTCTCGAGTTTTCAGGCTGGCAGCAACCAGGATGCCTGCAGCTGAGTACAATTAGTCTGCATTGTGGATACAACTAAAAATGCAGCAAAATATAGCCAAATCTAAACAAGAATGAATGTTATTAATAATGCAGTAGAAAATGGGTAAGATTAGTTATCTTAATGGGAGCCAATAGAAAATCTGTGACCAAAACCTGGCCACAGCTGGCAACACAATGCTAAATTATCTAGCTCCCATTAGGTTTGCCACTTGCAATTGCTTTTACCCAACACACCATGAGAGATAAGAACTGCATTCTAAACGACTCATGGAAGAAAAATAAGTTTTTCCAAACTTTGTATAAACTACTTCACCTGTTATTTAAAGGACACAGGTAGCTTGAATTAATGTCTTAAAATATACCTCCAATGATAAAAGGTAGCTGTGGGTTTTCTAGGCAGGGATGATGGCTTAATTTGTGTTTTTATAAGATGGTGAACAAAATACCACAAGTGCTAAAGATGTTTTGTTACCATTAATTCTTTGCTAAGCTTACTCAAACATTTTACTGATCCAATAGAATCACTACTCTATTGCTGAAATAAGCAGGGAACATTAGCTTAATGTTATTTTCATCATGAACTTAATAGCTCTACTGAATTTAAAGGTTTCTTATATCAGTTTTTTCTATGAGAAAAATAAAACAACATCATTAAAGTGGAGCATAAGTAAGGCACAGCTAGTGCCAACAATTATGAAGCTCGTACTGATATTTCTTTTTCCCATTTCCTGCTAATTTGCCAGAACAGCTTTTGGCCTATCCATAAATAGGTCTATGATAAACCAGACATTAAATTGGAATTACTTCCATAATTAGCGAGTGCAGTTTCATAGTCATATGCTTGCAAGACAGTCTTGGTTAACCAAAAAAAACCCAACATGCTAAAAAGCATCTATCTACAGCTTGGGAAAGCACATGTTCTGTAACCTAATATTTCTATACCCTAGAAAATAAAAATCTAGAAAACATTAACTTGGCAGAACAAGCCTATTGCCCCTGGGGTTAGTTCACAACCTGTTAAAACATGCGTGGTCGAGCTGGGCAGCCCCATCACACAACAGCCACATGAAATCCACTGCAAGTCCAGCCACACAGGCAACTGTCTGGTTTCCCTGTCTGCAGCACAGAAGGAAGAAAACAACCAAGCAGAGCACTGCAGCTCATGTCTGCAGCACCCACAGGCAGCTAGCTACAGTTTCAAACTCTTGCATTTTGGAGAGGTGAAGAAATTTTTAAAAATCTGTAATAGAATAAAACAAACGTATGCAATGCTCTAAAGATATGGGGTATTCCTTTCTGATCCCATAGTGAGAAGCAGTGAAATCGAGTATTTTACAATTTTACAAATATAAACTTCTAGCTTTCTTAAGACATTTCACCAGTTACCAAAACAGTCTCTAGCCTTTCATTTAAAATCCACTAAAAGAATCTAACTTCAACTCACACTTGTAACTTGTCAAGAAAAGAGGTGGAAGTTTTGTTCATGTAGGTCTTAAACCTGTTCCTGTGCATTCAAGTGTCTCCTTCGCATATAATTACAATTTTAAGATAAAAATGGTGCTTCATTTTTATGTTTGTGGTTCTCAAATTAAGACTGCATTCCTGGAAATACGTATATGCAAATAAACTTCTGTACTTACACAGAGTGCCACTGTCTGAGTGCACTTCCCACAAGGGAGTGATTTTTAGATCAGGGCAAACTCAAAAGCCTCAAATAGCTGTTTTCTATAAAAGCATAAGGAATATTTATGCTCAAGTCTCAAAGACGACTACAGTGCTGTCGTTTGAAACTTATCCTGTAACAATTTAAATTTTTAGATGTCATTTTTATTTATTCCATATGTACCTGGGCCTTCTTAAAAATTTACTGTGTCTAGCAGAAGACTGAAGAGGACTTTGGGTCAAATCAATTGCACAGACCATTTGGCTTATTCAATATTTAAAACATCCTGTTTTCTAAGAAAGTGTAATAAATCTTTAAATATATTGTGGGTATTATCAGCCCTAATGTCCACTTACATGCAGAATCCTGACCTCTTCCAAAATGTTGATCTTCCTGCCTTCCACTCATAGGAAACCAAATCAATGCTGCGTATCATTTTTTTCATGCAGTCCATGTAACATTGGTAAATACAGGACACAGCCACTTTCAAGTTCTCTCTTTCCTCAACTGCTAGGCTTGGGCTCTTCAGTGAATCATCCAATAAATTTCTGACAGAGCTAGCCAGGCACACTGACACCAATGACTGAGAAAGAACGTTGACATTATTCCTTCTGTTAATTGTCAGTCTCACTAGAACGTCTTGCCTTGTTATCCATCCTGCTATAGATTCCTTAATTTGCCTTTCAGGCTTTGGTTCTAGCAACAATGGAAAGACATTTGTTTTAGAAGAACAGCTGAAGATGAGGAGTTTGGGACTATCCAGCTCTAAATGGGCTTCAGAGAGAGTCTAACAGTCTGTCCAAACCAACGGTATGCATTGCAAACCATACACATGTTACTAAGATGAACTACGTAGCTTCTTTTAAGAGTATGCCTTCAGCCATACTGTGAGCTGGTTGAAAAAATGTGGTGCTTTGGGCCTAACAGAAAAACAAAGAACCAGCCCCGTGACTGCTCACTTAGCTGCCTCCTCTTCCCCCCACCCCCCCAAACACACACACACAGGAACACACTGGGATAGAGAGGACAAAGGCCAATGAGAAGCTTATGGATCAAGACAAAGGACAAGGAGGGTTCTTCACGAGTTAAGGTCATGGGCAAAACAGACTCAACTTGGAGAAAAATAATAATTTACTATAACACTAATGACATGAACAAAAGACAAAAACAATACAAAGAGCAGGGCTTACAGACGTTACTCCCACCCCTCCCTTCTTCCCGGGCCCAAATCACTTTGTTCCCAGTTTCTCTCCCTCCTTCCTCCCAGTGGCACAGGGGGACAGGGGATGGGGTTTAGAGTCAGTTCACAGGCTGGTGGTTCCTGCTGCTCTTTCCTCCTCAGGAAGAAGGATTCCTTACAGTCCTAGCCTGCTTCCTTATAGGAGACAGTCCTCCACGAACCTCTCTTTCATCAGTCCTTCCCACAAGGTCAGGAGCAAGCTGCTCCAGCTTGGGCTTCTCACAGAGTCACAGGCTGCTTCTGGAACAAACTCCCCTGGTGCCGAGGTCTTCCACAGCTGCATAATCCAAGTCCAGCCCTCCTGGCACCTTCAGAGAACATTCCACCACTTTCCTCCATGACTGCAGGGGGACAGCTGCCATCTCGCCACAGGCTGCAGGGAGACTTCTGCTTGGGCACCCTCTTCCCCTTCCTCCTCAGCAACCACAGGCACTGCTCTGCCTCTCCAGCTCTTTCTTCCAGCTGCCCCTTCTGCTCAGCTGTGATCTCAGTTCTTTAGTATGTTAATCACTGAGGTGCAAATATTCTCTCTCAAATGGTTCCTTGGCTGATTTTGGAACAGGGGGATCTTCGCAGCTTCCCACGGGAGCCACTCCTGGGGCCTCTCCCCCACAAACAAAAATCTGACAAAACAAACCAGCACAAAAAAAGACATTTGTAGGTAGTCAGAAAGTTTTTTAAGTGGTTTGTTCATGCTGAAGTCAGTACTGACGCAGCTTGCAGACAACCTGCACTCACCTCTTTGGACTGCAGGTCTCACCCTGTCACTGCTGAAGAATTCTGACTTCTAAAAGAGCCAGTGGAGTCTGCAGTTTAGTCATTAGGAAGAGGGAAGCACGTCCATGGTTTCTGATTCACTCCTTCTGAATGGAAGAACATGAATGCTTAAGGGCTGTCTGTATGGCATGGCAGCTTCTCCAGTGGCTCGAGAAAGCAGAACCAGGAAAACATCAGAGGTTCTCCCATGTGTTACGTCCCCATACTGCTGCTACTCTGAGAATAACTGGCAGGCAAAAGGATTTAAAGCATGTTCAGACTACTTGTTAAGTACCTAAAATGAGTAAACCAGTGAAAAGAAGAGAATGAAAAGGAAATGAAGAGAGGTCTGTTGGAATAATGCAGCTTTTCCCTTTGACAATTTAATACAATTTAGCATTAAAAAGAGCTATTTGTTTTATCTTACCTGATTTACTTTGTGCATGACTTGAACACGATTTTTGTCTCAGAGGCCATGGAAACTACCAGGGTTAGCCAGTTGCCATAAATAATATTTTCCTTATTTACAAATAAATATATTAAGTTTAAAAAAAAAATAAATAAAGCTCTACAGCCATTCTATCCTTAATTCATCCTTAATTCATCAGTGTTCCCTTCCCATAAAAAGACATACAAAAATAGGTATAAGAATAATTACCCTACAAAGTATTGTTGAAATGCTCTGAAATACCAAGCAGCTCAGTCAATTTATTGGACTTGATTGAGCTCTGCCTTCTCAGAGAGCATCCTCTCAGAGACCACTCCTGTGTGCTCCTACCTGAGCCACACTGAGATGTAAATTCAATTATGCAGGATCATATCCACCCAATAGGGTTATCCCAAAGAGAATATGGAAAATTCTAGGGGTGGCTTACTCAGCAGTGAGCTCCTTACAAATTTTAGAAAAATAGTGGGAACTAACTCCGGGAAGGTATGGAAGTGAGAATTAAATTTGAAAAAAAGTCACAGAAAATAAGCGTTGCTGTTACTGACAGAAGGAAAACCATAGTTTTTTTTACAAGTAATTCTGGTTAAATCTCTTTGGCTATAACTTATAACTGTACTGTCAGGCTGGATCCCTATCAGGGGAAGAATAATACAAACTGTGATGTTTTCATACTTAAGATGGCATCTGAAATTTATGTTTTCTAATGTCTTATATGGAAACTGTATGGTTAACTAGTGTTTCAGGGACTTTAACAGCCTTATATTCCTGTCTTCAGACCAAATTAGCAAAAGTCTAATTTCAAAGCCAAGCAAAAGATTTGCAAACACTTAGGCTTTCAGCCTTTTTTTTTTATTATTATTATTTTTTTTTATTTCCCCAAGAGTCAGTGTAAGGGTGCCAAGACACTTATCTTTGATTTGATTTGCAGATATGTGTTCAGGAATGTAAGAGACATGCTGAATTATGCTAAACATGGTCTGTCTCCTGCAAGAACCCTGCCTTTTTTTCCATCTGAAGAAGGGATATTGAAGTTTTTCAAAGAAGCTTTACTCTCAAGGAAAAATACCCCAATGGCAGACCAGATGTGGCACATTCCACAAGGTACACATATAGAGGGTTGCATATATTGTACTTAACAGAAACTGAAAATTTCATTGAGTTTGTAAGATAAGATGCTAAGAAGTACTGTAATTAATGTTAACAAAGCAACTGTAACTTAGCTCTTTTTTTATGAGTGCATGCTGATAAATTACATACTCCTTTTTTACTAATGCCCTGAACCATCCAGGGCAGAGAGTACCTGATCTATCTTTCTCCTTTTCTTTTCTTTTCTTTTCTTTTCTTTTCTTTTCTTTTCTTTTCTTTTCTTTTCTTTTCTTTTCTTTTCTTTTCTTTTCTTTTCTTTTCTTTTCTTTTCTTTTCTCTTTTCTTTTCCCTTTCCTTTCCTTTCCTTTCCTTTCCTTTCCTTTCCTTTCCTTTCCTTTCCTTTCCTTTCCTTTCCTTTCTTTCGTTCGTTCGTTCTTTCGTTCTTTTTCTTTCTCTTTTTAAAAATATTTTTATAAAACAAACCAAAACAAAAAAAAACCACTTTATATCTCGTTATGTCCACATATCTCATTACTTCAAATTAGTCAAACTGCATTGGAAGCAATATTACTGGTCTCTGTAGTGTTTATCACCACATCATCTAACTGCCTGAAAAAACAATCCCTGCATTTGCAAAAATTTACACAAGATGGAATTGTGTGTGATCTTCCCTAGGTGTTTCTGCCCTCCTTGTGATCCAGCTGCAGCAGAGTGGATGCATCCAGTCCTCTCAGAGTGCAGAATAAAATTTTCCTTAGCCTCATTCTCAGAAATAACTGATTTTATGCTAAGAATTTCCAAAAAAAGGACATGAAATGTGGGACAGACAATGACATGCAAAATTTTGATCCAAATGGTCACACAAAGTCTTGAAGCTGTACATTAAAAGTACAAGATAAAACAATGTATCGATAAAAAGAGCTAAAAAGGCAGTATTAGACAACCTCTTAATAAGCCTTGTGAGCAGAGTGTGGTTAGTATGTTATTGTGGCTACTATTAATAGTGGTATTAATAACATTAATAACTACATTAGTAGTAGTATGTGCAGCTATTTAAACACTGCAATATGTATGGAATATTCTTGTCTTCCCTAGGTATGTGTAACAGACAACTACACCATAGCACACTGTATCAGACTGGAGACAGAGATAGCTTTTTTAAAGCTGTCATAACTGCTGTGCTGCTCTCTAGGTCAGTCTCTCTGCTGCCTGGCTCCTGGTCTAATCCTGCAGACTTCAGTAAAGTGGTTGTGCAGTTTTGCTCTTCCCACTTAACTACATCACATTCCCTCTTAGCATTCACCATGAAAAACTGTAAATAGCTAGGTGCTAAGCATGGGAAAATCATGCTTTCCACCTGCATCTGGGCGTGTCCTATTCTCAGATTTACCTAGAACAGCTGATGCTGGGGTAATAATCCTGAGGTAGCTGGGCATGAGGCACTTCAGCCTCATGGCAAGTTATATTAAAATGGCCAGTAAGAACATACAAATTGGACAAAGGCTTTCCTGCGTTGACAAGCTGTCTCTTCTCTGCTGAGTATCATAGGCAAGTGTGTCTTCCCTGCAGGCAGCAGAGTTGCATTAGTTTGCACCCTCTGAAAAAACTGACCTGTTGTACGAAGAGCATCACCTCAGATATATATATCTAAAGATATATTATCGGTTAAGAATCCTACTTAGCAAAGAATTATACTGTCACAATACCAGGGTAAAAAAGTGGGTTTTCATACACTTTTATGTCAGAGCAGAAAAGTGCATGGAAGTGGAAATTACCATAAAACTATTTTGAAACTTTTAATTGTAATGCCATTGAAAGTTTTAATATGTATTGCAATTGAAGTGAGTAGTGAATTATTAACTAAAATATTCTTAATTTTTTAAAATGACCTTTTAAAAATTAAAGCACTATAAAGTTACAACAGAGGGCAAAAAGACATTTCGCATTTACTTTCCCTTTCTGCTTCAGTGGAGAAGTATGTATTTTAATTACATTTCAGATTCAAACTAAAAGTGTGATTTTTAGACCTGTAAGTGAAAACAGATTTTTTTTCAACATATCAAAAGAATATTTGAAAGTGAAAGGGAAAAGAACAATGATGTTGCATCTTGTACAGACATTTTTACTACAAAGTAACAAAAATGCAATAAAATTATTCATTAAACTCATCAATAGCTAATGTATTGTCTTTGAGATCCTTAGTATCCTAATATAACCCCTTGGAACTGTTTTACTTTTATATTGCTCTGCTGGGATTCTAGCACATATTGAGAAGCTACACAGAATATAAATGCAGTGTCAAAGATTACAGAAACCACAGGGGAAATTAAGAACTGTTTCTTATATGGTGTTACAGGCCTTAAGCTATTTTGTTCTGGGTATCTTGTCATTATTGTTTTGTATTTAAGTCTTTGCTGGTGGTAAGTGATGCACTCTGAAGGTAGAGCCTCACTCTTGTGAAATCCCAAAGGGATTATATTTAAAAGATTCTTCATTTTTTGCGACAGTTTTCCTGGAGATCTGCAGATTTAAAGAGACAAAACTATGGAGAGGTTCTTGGCATTTTATGTTGGCACATAACTGCATTACATTGTAAGACTGAATCAAAATCAGGTAATGTCAGTAACAAAATTTCTATTAGTTTCAGTAAGCATAGGTTGTTGGGTTGGGGTTCATCCACACCTCCATGGTGTGGTCACTCATGGTCACTACCATTAAAAGTTCGCCAGAGTCATGCTGACTGTGGCAAAATTATGCCTTGAAAGGTTTTCTTGCAGGCTTTTGGGGATTTTTTTTGGTTTGTTTGTTTTTTCCAGGAAGTCTGACATATGTTTACACATTTCATGATCACCTTTGTTTCTTGTATTCTGTTTTGTGTTTTAATCTTTTTCTGTATCTTTGCTTTATAGGAGTGGACTTGTATTTCTTATTCCCTGTGAAACTATGAATAAGAACCATTTCATATTTCTAGTGGAAATTGAAAAAGAAAATATAGGAGGCTGTTTCTTTGTCTGTCTGTCAGCCATTTAAAATACCCAAAGTTTAGTTTCAAGATCTCTGCTATTCAGTTGGGAACTGGGGTTGTTCAGCCTGGAGAAAAGGAGGCTGATGGGGTGACCTTCTTGCGCTCTACAGCTACCTGAAAGGAGGTTGCAGTGAGGTGGGGCCGGTTGCTTCTCCTTAGTAACAAGTGATAGGACAAAAGGAAACAGCCTGAAGTAGCATCATGGAATGTTTAGATTAGATATTGGGAAAAAAATGTTCACTGAAAGGGCTGTCAAGCACTGGAGCAGGCTGCTCAGGGAAGTGATGGAGTCACCATTCCTGGAGGTACTTAAAAGAGTGTAGATGTGGTGCTTAGGGACATGGTTTAGTGATGGACTTGGCAGTGCTGGGCTGACAGTTGTGCTTGATGATCTAAAGCATATTTTTCAACCAAAATGATTTTATGATTCTAAGTTGAATGGCTCTTAGGAGATGTGACTTACGTGGCCCTACCACACTGAATTTACTATTCATGTTCTCCAGTCTAGGTAGTTGATTACCATTCTGATCATAAGTTGTTACCAAATTTAGCATCTTGACTGTGCTGAATACATTCAGAATAATAAAAAGCAGTGATGACTAATGCCTGTTTGCATGTAAAGGATATTTAAATGAACCTTGGGAGTACTGTCTTTGTTTACAAAATCTCTGTGTTACTTGGTTTATTAGAGTTCCTGTAGTGAGCTACCTACAGCTGAGGCCATACTATGTCACCTCCAGGCTAGTGCAAAGGAAAGCTGTAAATCTTCATGCTTTCTGTTGAGCTGGCAGCACATGGACACAAAAGGATGGCAGTACCAAGATCACGGCATGTGGGGCTGAGGGGAGTTGGAACCTGAGGGGATTTCCCAAAAAGCCGAAAGAGGAAATCAGATATTGACACTGGATCTGAAAATCTGGGCAGCTTGCAGAACTTCACAGAAATAAAAGAATTATGAGCATGGAGAATTAGCACAGCATTGTGCTTTCACATAGCAAAGGAGTGTACTCTAATTGTGGATATAGTTAGGAAAAATGGTCTGCATAGCATACAGAAAGGGGGAGAATAGACCAGAGAGATTTCCCATTTCAAAAGCAGAGAAGAAAACTCCTGATCTGCTTAGGTGATCAAAAAATGATAAAAGTCTAAGGAAACAGAAATTGCAAATGCATGCTGGTGTTGAATTGTCTCATTGTCTTTGCTGCTTCTGGTACCTAACAAAAAGAATTCTTGGTATTTTAATATGTAAAGATTTTGTGCCTACTTGCTTGTGGTAATAAGCATCCCTGAACACTGAACTGCAAGCCCCAAAAGCCTAAAGTGAAAAATACTGTATTATATTGTGAGAGAATCTGACTCTACAAAATCTGTAAACCAAACAAAATGCATGATTTAATTTTCTTCAGGGAGTAACAGGCAAACTGCATATGTCCACAAAAGGAACAACAGAATATGGGGTAAAGAAGTGTTAGTTACCTACTGAAGTACAAAGGTCAAGTGTTTCAGGGCTCAAAAGCATTATTGCATAAGTGTATGCAATGGGAGCTTTATTGCAGTTGGGTCAGCAGGCTTTATCCCTTGTTCACTTTTTGTCACCTTCACATTAGTGCACTGCATTTGATGTTAGATCATTTAAAAAGCTTCAGTTTTCACTGTGTCCCATGCCCTGAAGCGTGCCTCAGGAGATACTCAGAAGGGTGACATTATTCTTCAGTGATATATGTTTGCTTTTTAGTGGATGACTCCCAGCATAACCTAGGGCTGATGCACATGAAAGCAAGTTTTCACAGATTAGTGAAGACAGCATCTTCCATGTGAGGGCCTTTCAAGTTAGGAACATACTGTGACCAAAAAGCCTCTTATTTGGTGGCATTCAAGGCACATAGCAAGCCTCATGTGACCCACCTGATTTTTGCTAGTGAGAACTCATTCTCATAAAACTGAGAAGCAGTGCTAGTTCTGCACCCTTATATGTGAGCCAGGTACTGTGTCTTCTACACAGCTGTGTGGCGAGTGTAGTTCAGTATTTGTTTTAATGGTGATTGTTTCCTATTCTTCTCCATCTGACTTCTGAAGGAAGTTGACCTATGACACCACTTAAGCATAAACAGTTTGTAAATCTTCTTCCCAGGTGCTTTATGATTGTTCTTGATAATAAGTGCTGTTGATGTAAACCACTGTTATTATCATCAGTGACTCATTAATACATTGGTTATTGATCTATTAAACCTTTTTCATTTTAAATTACAGGAATAAAGACTGTGTTGCAAACTGCATTCAAAACCTCTATTAAAAGTTTCATGAAATGTGTGTAATTTTGCAAGGGAGTCAAGATGCATGAGATGAATGCACTATGCATTTGGGTTTTAACTCCCTGTTTTTCAAAGTCCCCCGTTTAGATGTTGGTGGTTTCTTTCAATCTTGGCTACTTATGTCATCACTCAAAGAAAAAGCAGCAAGTCAAAAAGGCAATTCAGGTTTTTTTCACCATAGAGGGATTGTACATGAGTAAATTAGGTGCAACAGCTAACTCTTAGATGCCAAAAATTAGGCACGATGAATTTCATTCTAAATACTTGACTTTGAAAAGTATACTCAAGTCAATTCCTAAGCCAGCTTTTCTTATAAACTAATTAAATACTGAAGTGAAATAAAAATCAACCCCTCATTAATAGGGAAAAGTTCCCTTAGCTGGCAAAATATTATCCCAGAAGAAACTTTCAAATGTTCTTGTGTAACCACCTGTAAAAACAGGGGCAGCTTATAAAAGGAATGCTGATACAAAATAACCCTGGCAGAACTGATGAGGGAAGCTGAAAAAAAGCTGTAGAGAAACTGAAAACAATACAGGAAACGTTCTGAAAAGGTCACAAGTTTCAGTTGCTGAGGCTGCCTAGACCTGGAACATAACCTGCTGGTACACTTGGAGTGAGCAGGTCCAACCTCTGCAAGAGATCTACCCTGTCATTAAACACAAGTAAGAAAAAGGCAAATGGGGATGAAGGCTTGAAGTTCTTAGAAGCTGTTAGAAAAAAGAGCCAGATAAGCACAGCTTATGTGGAATAGCTATTGTTTGCTGCAAATATGCTTTAATAATAGGGTAATTTGTTTCTTCCACTGAATTTGCCAACGGATGGTAAAAACAGTTCTGTAAAAGTCATCCAGGCAAAATAATGAATGGGAACAATTATTCTTCCTGAGTAGATTTTCTAAATTAAGACTCCATGGAAAAAGGCTGAGAATGCTTGCTTTAGCTAATACTTTTTTTTTTTTTTTTTGGCTGTAGAGCACACAGTTTTGCAGTGCCACAGCTGCTAAATTGTGTTTCTAGTTTGCTTAAATCTCTCGGGCTCTCTCTCCCCCTGTATAGACTGATTTAGATAGAGAGATAGGTTGATTGACTAACCAAATTGTTTGTGAAAGCAACAGTACAGTTAGGAAAAAACAGTGCTACTGTTTATTTTAATTCAGGCATTCGCATGTATATAGGCACACAAATGTTTATCTATAAACATACTCTTAAACTTCACAAGTCCCCTTCTTTACTCGAGGTCAGTGTGTTAGGCCTACAAGGAAGTCTTTCCATATACTGCCATGACAGTAGATACCTTCAAGTAAATGAGAAGTTGCCTGATCTGACTTGCAGTATGTAGAATACGGCATATGGGGAAGCTGGCAAGGAGCTGGTGGTAATGAGCCTTTGACTTTCACAAATGCTTCCTTTGCTATTAAATTAACAGTAGTAACACACTTATCTCACAGTATTTCTCAAATCACCTGTTGTGTTGGTGAGCCTTATCCAGACAGCTTTGAAAATATAAATCTTAATTAATTCAATTCTGGAAGACTCACAAGTCAGGAATTTCTACAGGGCTTCAGTGTTAGTTTTATGTCCAGAGCTCAGAAATACAATCTTAGCTGAGCACCTAAGTCACTTAAGTGTTCGCAAATATCTGTATAAATATGTATTTTACTGAAGTATGAAATAATTGTTTTAATAGATGGTAGAGTTACCCATGGCAGGTCAACCTGACCTAGTTTCCATATATACAACAAATGAAACAAACCAAACAGTACTTAGAAACACTTATTTGTCTATCCTAAGGGAACATAAGAATAATATCTCAAAAGGAGATGGCAACACTCTAAGTGAGCTGAACATTGCCCTGATGTCAAAACTTAATTTTACAAGATGTATTTAATTTCTTGAAGTTTATTTCACTGTATGTATTAACAAGAAAAATGCTTTTGACCTTTTCTGGGTGAGTACTCCGAACCTTATAGGACTGAGCAATCCACACTGGCTTAATCTTCTACCAGAAGAATCAGAGAACCAACACTCCAGGAACAGCACACAAGCTGGTTCACTAAAACCCACCAGGGAATAGAGGATTTGAACATCCCTGTGGTCATTGATTTCTTGGTCTCTCTATTTAGACAGCAAGGAACAGTGCTTTTTACTGTTAGCCATGCTGGCACTTGGGAAATGCCACTAGTTCCTTCTTGTCCTGCCTGGTAAACTGATGTCAGAGCGCAAGTCTTTCGAGGACTTTTGAGGCTGCCTCATTTGAACTTGTTCTATATAAAAGAAAAATCCAGCTATTAATCCTCTGCAAAGCTAATTTGTAAGGAGGCATTTCAAATCACAGTGGGAATAAAAATCTGTGTCGTGGTTTGTGTGGTACTGCTGTGTGATAATGAGCTGTACTTGCATCACTTGACATGGTTTCAAGTATATCCACATGATTTGGGCACAGACTACTATCCCTGCAGTACCCACGAGGGCAGATGGGGAAATGTGTTTATAGGAATCACTAGTTTTACAGCGTAGGTAGTGAGGTCTCATTGTTACAGGATAACACAATTTAAGAGGTCATCTTTGCTGTGTACAAAGAAACCTTGCTTTCAACCTGAGCCTTTGAATTTGGGTAAGATGAGCACCAAAACCTCTGTCTGAATTGTACCTTGTGTGGAGCACAAAGGCTGCTTTTTAGGAATGTCAAAGTGAATAAATGCTTTTCTGCACAAATCCCTTCCGTTCTACAAAGCTCCTAGAACTCCTTCTCTCTAAGAATTGTAGAGGTGCCAGCAGTGAGATGTGGCTGGAGAAACTTTTTTCTTCTTTTTTTTTTCTTAAGTTGTCTTTTGATTTTGCAGTATATACCATCATCTTGAAAAGTCTTCATAGGTTAAAAGAATTTCTTCCCCAGAAAGTTAACAATATCAAAAAAGGACAGGTTTGTTTTGGTTTTTTTTGTAAGACAGATCATAAAACAGAGAAGTCAGCCTCATGACAGATATGGTATTTAAAATGCTGTGTATCTTCTTTTGTTTTGTTTTATTTGTTTGGGTTTTTTATTACGTAATTTCCTTGCTCTTGCTAATTTTGGCACTATTATTGTAACTATGTAAATTTTTGTATACTTAGCTCATGACCCCTTGAATCTTGGTTGGTCTGTATTTTTGCAAGCATAGATTTCAGCTAAAAATTCATTCCACTTCCCTACTCCCATTCTCTTTCTCTCTTGATTTTTCCTGGTGCATTGGAATTATTTATGGATCACTGGATATTTTCAGACAGTGTTTGGGATTTTTAAGCTGGTTTTTTGGCTCAATTACTTCAGTCTTGCAGTGCAGAGTTCTTGATGCTAAATAGGATTGCCTTTAAATTGTACTGAGTTCCCATCACTTGCAGAGACATCCTGCAAATAAAATCCAGCATTTCTGAGTACTGAAGAAAAGCTTTTCTTGGTCCTCCATCAGGGTGTCTAGCTCAGAAAATGTTGTTTTTATAACATTTGGCACCGAAAGCTGTCTTATGTGAGACAGGGATGATAACTCTAACAGATCTACATAAAAGCCATAACAATCTATAAATCAAAAGAACATTAAATAATACTCATTCATAAGTGGGGCTAAAATCTGCTTATTACAGTCACATCCCTCTTTGAACACGAATTAGCTATAGCCTATTAGCCATAGGCTCCATTCAGTCTGTGTCTTCAACAACTGCATACCTGGGCTTCTGCTTGGTTGTTTCTAATTTGTTTCCTTCAGAAAACAGATTCCCCTGTTAAATTATTTTTTTTCTTGCTTACTGGTTACATTTATGGCTTTCAATACCTTAGCAAATGATTAAAAAAGTCAATTGAATAAAAATTAAACCAGTTACTTCTACTTGAAATAGTACCTTTCACTTAGCTTTCAGCTCTACTCAATCCTAAATAATTTTTCTCTGTATATATTTTTCTCCAAATGTAGTCTGGATTTGTTTTTTGACAAGAACTACTACATGACATTTTTATATGAATCTTGTCATGTGTGAAATATGAATTTTGTAGATGACACCAAGATCTGAAATACCTCACAAGGAGAAATGGAAAAATCCTCCTTGCCAGTGTTTTTCCTCAAATGACTATGGCGATTAAAAATACACTGGGCTGATAAGGCAGAAGAATGGAGTTTGTTTATCTGAGACCTGCCCAGCACCAGAAATGACAGAAGCTTCTTCCTTGTTTCTGTGCTGGTGCATTTGACCCTGTGATAAAGTACTCAAGTCTAATGAAGCATCTCATTAGTCACTCTAGACATAGCTTTCTAACGTTATTGCTAAAAAAGGTACTGATGTTTTCCTAGTATGGTTATTTGACAGTAGTGAAACTTCAACAGATCAAAAACACATTTTCCAGAGTAAGTGAAAAACCACTGGATTGTGGCAAGTTGCATTAGCATTAGTGATTTAGGGAAAGAGGATTTTGCATATCAGAAGCATTTTTCTGATCTGTCAGGCAAATTAACTTTCTCTAGAGCTAAGCCTAACAAACTTTGTTAAAGTCATTAATAAATATAACTAGTGAATCTGAAGTGGAAAACTCTCAGTCAGTGGTGTATCTTTAGGCCATGGCAGACCTCGAAAGGTCTCATATTCAGCCTGAGCTTTAAGAAAACATCAAATACCTGCTCATTTTAGGTATATACTTGACTACATTCCTGTTCAGAAAAGCATCTGTAATTTACTTGAATTCCATTACAATCAATGGGAATATTCACATACTCAGGTACAAACTGTAGTCCTTCTGTGGACCTTAGAGGGTCACAGTGGAGTGTGGCCCCTGAGAGGAGTACACCATATAACAATCTGATTTGGCAACCATTTTGAATATTCAACTTGAAATTGTAAACCTGAAAGAGAGGAGGAAACTTATTTTGTGAATTTGTTTAACAGCCTGAAGGTCACATCCTGGAAAAAAATCATCACCTGTTCAGTGGTCTGGATGATTTGATTTTTTTATTATTGGTGAGCCACTGGAGTGTTAAATGAAAAACCCACTGCTGGAGGCAAGAGGGAGAAATTCTTGGCTGGGGGATAGAACGAGAGACGAACTCTTTGATTATACCCAAGGAAGAGCTGGCCAAAGAGCTATTCTGTGCAGTACACTGAACTTGTTTAACAAGGTTACAACTCAAAAAGTGACTAATTTATTTATCACCATGAGTACTGATTGCTTATAAAGTCTAGAGACCCTATGGTCATCTATAATAGGACAGTCTGAGGTAATTGTTTTCCAGCCGTCTTTCTACCCATTTTTTAGACTTTAAAAATATGGTGTTATTTTTCACAGAAAATCATATGGATAAAATCTCAGTTGTCCATATGCATTTATTCACCCACTCCCACCCTTTCACCCCCATATGCATAGCATCATAGTATCTGTGGCTTCGGATCCTCTCATTTCTAAATAGAATACAGAGATACATGTATGTGTATATGCATTTCAATGGATATATAAGTATACAGGTAGGTGTGCTTTTATGTTTGACCATACAATGCATGCATATATATATATACATATATATATGTATTTGTATTTATATTTATGTTTCTGTATATATCCTTCTTATTGCTGGCAAGATAAAAATTGGTCAGGAGACCCACTTGCTGTCACTAGCTAAGTGACATATCCTCTCATGCGTAGGACTTTGCCGCTCTATAATCAAAGTTGCCAGCTCTGTGTAACACAGCTTGTTTTCCTGCATTGGCACTGGAGACAGAGCCTTGAGGGAGCATGACTAGGTTTCTTCTCAAACACTAAGAAGCTCCTAATCACAGTTGCCTGAACGGATCCATGGCTGCATCCATCCTGTGTTGAGGGCAGAGAAGTGATCCTGCCTGGGGAACACTGTCATGGGAAGCAAGCACAGTACCACAAAGCACATCAGCTTTAACTCTGTAGTGTTTTACAGTTCACTGCCTCTAAATTGGTTACTGTCATTTGTTTTGATCTAAAGAATTCATAGAGTGACAGAATGTACCTAGATTACTCATGGCTTTTTAGCACTCAGGTTGTTTTTTGGTTCTGTTTTGGTTGGTTGTTTTTGTTTGTTTGGGTTTTTTTGTAATTTTGGATTGTATTTTGTTTTCACATAGTTAATTTGGATCAAAAGTGTATTAGTTTTAACTGAAAAAAAGAATTTGGAGGTAGCTGTATGCATACTTGGTCTCACCTTATTACCTGCAGTCAAAAACCATGAACTTGTGACTGTATCTTCCCCTGAAATGGAGTAAGATTAGTTTTCTCCCCTCTCTACCTACTCTTATTTGTTTATCTTTTACCACTGATGGGAATAATACTGTGTATTAATTGACTTGATTCTATTTTGGTTATACTGAAATAATTTTATGTGATAAAGACACCGAGGGTAAACACTGATAGTATAGTATTGAATACTCATAAAAATTTTATTATAAAAAATAACAGCACGAATTTGGCACATGATTTCCATATGTGTTCAAGTGACAGAGGGACTGCAGTCTGCACAGACACTTTGGTATTTAACTCCTATTTAAGTGCTAACTCCCATTAAAAGTGGCAAGGAAATAACGCACAGAGGGAAGCTACATGTTGTTAGTGCTTTCTGCTAAGCGCTGGAATGGAGATGGGTTGCACCTGTGTGTCTTAGAGCATTCATTGTAGTGTAATATTGAATCTGCTGTTAAAGACTGTAGAGATTTACCCAACAAAATGGCCTTGCTAGGGTTGGACAACCGACTGTCCTCCTTTTGGAATGCAGAACCAGGCAATGGCAGCACGAATCCAGCTTTTATGTTACAGCCTAGAGACTGAAACCTTTTCCAAAGAAGCAGACTTATATTTTCCTGAACATGAGATTATCAATATAAGCAGGCTGACTTCCCAAGGCATCACTCTACTAAGAAGGCTAGAAGAGTCAGGCATTCTGTGCAGGCCATTGCTGGGAAATTTCTGGACCCTAATGATAAACAAGCTCAAAGGATAATTGTGGTTTAACCCCAGTAAGCAGCTAAGCCCCACACAGACATCTGGGGGAGAAAATCGGAACAGCAAAAGGGAGAAACTAGTGGGTTGAGATAAAGACATTTTAATAGGTACAGCAAAGCAGCACACACAAACAAAGCAAAATGAGGAATTAACTCACTGCTTTCCATTGGCAGGCAGAAAAACTGTCAGGAGAGCAGGACTCTACTACGCTTAATAGTGACTTGGGAAGATAAAGGCCATAACTCTAGATGTCTCTGCTTCCTCCTTCTTTCTGACAGCTTTTATAGATGAGCATGATGTCATATTGTCTGGGATATCCCTTTGGTCACTTGAGGTCAGCTGTCCCAGCTGTGTCTCCTCCAACTTCTTCCTACATCCCCAGCCTGCTCACTGGTGAGGTGTGAGAAACAGAAAAGGCCTTGACACTGTGTGAGCATTGCTCAGCAATGACTAAAACATCCCTGTGTTACCAACAGTGTTTTGCTCACAAATGAAGAATATAGCACCATACCAGCTACTGCAAAGAAAATTAACTCTATCTCAGCCAAACCAGTAAATTAAGAGGACTCTCTAGTCTAGAGATGAGAATAGTGGCTTCAGATGGGTCAAGATTTATCTGCCTCTTCCCAGGACTGCTTGTGCATTAGGAAGTTACTGTAGGAAGCATCTGAGAATGTTGGGAGGATGGACTAACAGTTGCCCGTCTAGTCTTCTTTCTCAGTCCTGACTTTTGAGTTGCCTTCTTCATAATGGCCCAAATTCAGAGATGTCTTCTCTAGACTCAAGAAAATGAAGGCATGCCTTAAAACTCTGACATTTTTCTATTTATTAGAGGTGAAATTCTGATAAGTCTCAGCATCCTTGAATACTAACCAAGCTGCCTTAAATTTTGCTCTGCAATTGAAGTGGACAGTTCATACAAATCTGTTGGAAAATTAAGCACTTAAATCAATGCTCTTCCCCGTTTTGTTTATAGTCTTCATGCTTGTGGTTCACAGCTGGTTTAGCTGAGTCACATTCTACTTTTCTGCTTTTTGTGAACAGTTATGCAATCTTGGAATGAGTATTCACGTTACAGATCATTGTGCTATGCAAATTTCCTTGTATATGTCAACATTAAAAATGGACATGCTATTTTTCCAAAAGAGCATCAAGTAAAATGAGTCACTATGATTAAAACAGAAGTGTTGCCTTCTGAAGACACTCTTTCTTATGAGAATTTTTCAGAATGTGTCCATGAAACCTTGTGATGCTAAACTGGATTTCAGAGGCAGCAAAGTTTTCTACCCAAAATGACAAAATTTCATGGAAAACTTTTCTCCTTTGCTTTGCTTCTCAGCCAGAATGTTTTAACTTCTAAAATTATTTGGGATGAACTGTAACAGTCTGGGTGGTGTGCTCTCAGTTGCATGGTATGTCTTTCAATAAAAGCAACACAGATCAAAGTCTTTTGCAGGAGGACAGGGCCTGGTAGGAGAGAGAAGATTTCTGGGGCTATCGCAGAAAGGAATTTGGAGACTACCATTCTACCCCAGCAACTGGAACACCTAATCAGGCAGACAGCTAGGTCCCTGAAGTGGTGGATTGAGGAATTTTCTAAGGCAAAGAAAGGAGACCATAGGTTTTGCTGCAACTCAGAAAGCCACTGAATTGGCTGGAAAAAGACTGAGAGCAAAGACCTACCCTGAAGGTATGCAGTCTGTAAGGTGGAAAGCTATTTGCAAGCTTATTTATATTTTGGTTCACCCTAGACAGACCCATCCAAACATTCTGATGGACAGAGGTCCCACTGCACAGTGTTTGGTCTGTTCTAAATATGGTTTTTAAAAAACTGCAGCGAGTGGGAAAACATTTTGCATCAGATGCTGGTGACAATAATTCTGTCTTACAACTTCTGCTTGTTCAGCAAAAGTGTTTGGTTCTTCCTTATTTGCTGGTGATTCATGACCCTATAGCAATAGCAGCTGTAAAGACATGAAGCGCTTGAACGTCCTGGCTATCTGGATAGCTGGTGATGATGGTGTCAGCACAGTCACGCCATGAGAAATGTGATTATTAAGTTCCCGTGCTTCTGCAAAGATAAATCATCTATACTTCATCCTACAGCCAGACAAAAGGGACTGCTACTACCTCGGATAATTTCCCTTTATTTATTTTGCATGCAGCCACAGAGGAAACTATTTTTCTAATGGAATTTGGCTTTTTTTGGCTTAACAGTGTTTGACCGTTCCATGTTCCAGATGAGAAATTGGGTAGTGGTCACATGTTGTTTCTTACTCGTTGGTTACAATTAGTAATGCTGTTCCTAAGTGATTTATAGTTTATTTGCTTTTTTGTGTTGTAGCTACGTAAAATACAGGTTGCTTGAGAGCAATGTTGTTGTTAATGTAAGTGGACAAGCACAACATTTTAATTCACAGCAGTACAACTGTGCCTCATCTGAATTGGGCTTACAGATTGGTGGAAGAAATGTAAAAAATATATTGATCACTAGTTTCAGGAGAAGTTTTATGTTGGAGTGTGCATTAGGGAAATACCTTGTAGTTACTTAAAATTCTGGATACTTGAAATTTCTCCAGCCCATCTCTACCAAGTCAGTTATTTGGGGGGTGTGTTTGTTTTTCTTTGCTTTAAGGAAACCCCAAGTACCTTAACCCAAGATTTGCCTCAAAACTCCTACTTTAAGGGCTGGCAAAGAGGAATCTGCCTTCTCTGAAGAGTCAGGTCTTCCTTCTTTCTGAAGTTAAAGAGGACGATCTGCATCATTGTATTTCCTTTACTAATTACTAACAGCTGTAATAAAAGGCTCCCTTTTCCAGTTCAGGCACAGAACCTTTTGTAGTCTGCTGTAAATCTCCCCTTTCCAGAGATTTGCCTTAATATCAGGAGTTTGGCCCATCTTTGCACCACAGGATCCCTATTCTCCCCAAGGAAAAGCAAGCTTGCTGCTCTGAGACCCAGTGTTCCTCACATTGTCTTTTTCTTTCCCTGTGTTGGCCCTGAGAATACACGTTAGTCATACAAACAGTCCTAGTATTTGAGTATGATAGCTGTTATTTAATCTTTTTTCTATTCCTTTTTTTACTTGGTAGGGCTATGAGATTGGCTCACTGCCCTGTAGGTACCCTGCATCTGATCACAATAGCGCTGAGGGCAGATTAACGCCACAATACTCTTCACGCTATCGAGTGTCACATATTAAATACAGCACACTGCTGTGTCACTTCCTTTTTAGCATTCAGGCAATCTAAATGTTTACTTCACTACAGTGGCAGCATCATAACTCCACATTTTAGCATCCACAGCTTTCAGATTTTTCATCATCAATGAATAAATTGAATAAATTAATACCTGCTGAGAGAGATGACGAGACATTGCTGCCTTAACTGCTGGTGTGTAGGTTTGTGGCATCCTGAATGCTCTTTTCACTTCATTTTCTTATGACACAGATGGAGGAGGTGCAAGAGAGGAAGGAGCTTATTTTCCTGCAAAATGGGTTTTTTCAAACCTTTGGCTTTAGGCAGTTAAAATCACTAACTGCAGGCTAGTGCATTTATTTTCCTGAACTCAGCTGAAAATCTCAAACCTATTGTTTATCTGAGGGCCTAGATGGCATCTGCCTGGTAAAGGCTGGACATGTTTTTATATATAAACTGTAAAATTTAGAATTTGAATCCACTCATTTTGTAAGTATTTATGATCAGTAGTGGTTTTCTCTTCCTCTAGGAAAAATCCTCCCACCTTGTTTTTCATGTACCTGGCTAAAGGACAGACAGATGCTAGTCACTTTTCCTTTTTATAGTTATCTTGAAGAATGTCAAATGGTTAATTGTTGCTTCCTCTATGGTCCCTGGTGTGTGAAGGGAGAGAGAAAGGAGGAGCTGTATCTTTCTCTTCCACTGCTGCTTTTTGCACAGTGGGTATTGAAAGACACTGTCAACTGCTCGCCCAGAATGTATTGGGTTTTTTTGTATATCCCAAGAGTAAATAAGGAATCAGAATGAAGATTAAACCTTGGTTCCTACCTCACTGGATAGTGCAGCAGCATTCCCTCAGGCCAGTGGCTCTAGTGCTGCAGCATCACAAATGACACAGAGCTCATCCAGCAGCTTCCATGTTCATAGAGTTCCTCTCATGATTACTTCATATGCTATTTATTTTTAACACACATATATGCAAAGTTATGTGATGGGGCAGCATGAGAAAAATACATCTGGAGAGTGGAAAAGGCTTTTTTTTTTTTTTTTTTTTTAATCTTTCAGTGGCTTCTTTGTTTATACACAAGACATGATTTCCTGCAGATTTCTGCAGAAAACTGAGTGGTGAATCCCTTGCAGCAGGGGTGCTGTGGTGAGAGGAAGGCTCAAGAAAATATAGCCTCTACAAGCATCATTAAGAATATTGGCAATACAAATTATGAGAGCAATATTCAAGGCATCTAGGATTAAATCCATGTTCCACTATTCGCCTTTTACATGAATGGAAGAACTCACTCATGTGAACTGATCTCCTCTGTCACATATGAAAGAAGGATACAGTAATCTTTATTTCATCTATTTTTCAACTGTAATCCCTTTAGCACAGGGACTGTCCCTTGCTCTATATCTGTGCTGTGGATAGTATAATCAGGAGTCCTGCTTTTTAGATTGGCTTCTCCTATGTCATAAAAGAAATGCTCAGTAATCCTTTTTTCCACTGTGGAGGAGGAGGAAGCCATCAAGTGAGGCTCTAAAACGAGTCAGGTGCTGTCTAAGAAAAGAGCATGTACATGGATGGTGTCCAGGTGTCTTAATTTGGCACCTCTGGCCGAAAAAACACTTGCCTTCTCCCACATCTGTACCTGCCTTCACAGCATGACTGCATCTACCACTAATATACCCAACACAACCCTTAATTTATGAAAATTTTTATCTATCAGATTAGCATCCAACTACACAGTTACTAATTTCAGGCCCCATTTAATCTTCTTTTACTGTAATATCCATCTAACTGTATTAGGGCCTGGTATTCCTAATGCAGATTAAACAGTTGTAAAACTCTGATTGACTTCAGTCTTTTGCCAGCCTGGAGAATTCCACATATATCCCATATCTTGCACATCTTTCAGTGGAGGCACTTTCTTGTATGTATTTGCTCTTGCAGAAATGTGGCCGTGTTTATATTAGTTGATACATAAAAAATTAAGCACTTCTTAATGTGCTATAGAATAAACGTGCACTTAAGTGTTTCTTAAAAGACCATCAAACATGCTGTAAGAAGTCCCAAAATGTGCCACACATAACTTTTTTTCAGAGTGTATCTGTTCTGAATTGCAGATACACAATGTAATCCATAATAAAACAATTATAAGAAGTATATTATCAAGGTAGCTTGCCAAATAATTTTCTTCCACAGGTAAGTTGTCAACTAAAGAAAGATAAAATATGACAGTGCTGTAAATACTCATCTTAGAAGCTATGTGAATTCATTGTCTAAATTTGTCCCTGCACACATTCAGCTAGGAAGAGGTGCTGTGACAATAGCTGTATTTTAGCCATGGTTTCTTCTACAGTCTTGCCTTTCTAAAAGAGTGCTATATTTTTCTTGCCCGTATAAACATTACTTTTGTCCATGAACTGAGTAGGACTTGTTAAGTACTTGAATGTCTTCTCAAGTATCCAGCTGTTGATGTTTAAGAAAAAATGACAGTGTAGAAGCTAAATATATTTGGTTACCAAAGCACTTTAATCATAGATACATACAATTTTATTAATCTCACAACCCACCTATTCCACAGGAACGAGAGTGCTGATCTTAGGGAGGGCTGGGTGAGCTGGCATGGTGGCTCCTCCTGTGCTAAGCACAGTCCTGGTGTGGGGTCGTGGACTCTTTTCTGGTCCCTGTCTTCCTGAAGGTTGGAGAGATGTTCTCAGATCCTGGTGAAGGGTTGTGGGCCTTCCCTCTCTGGAGCATTTTTCAGAAACTCTCAGTTACTCTTATGAGTCCTTAGCTTTAGGACTGGGTAGAGAATACCTTGATGATGCATAGGCTGTACAACTTGAGTGGATGTTTTCTTATTTGCCACAGGCTGTACACCTCTAGACACTGTTGTACTTCTTGATGGTCAGTGGGTTGTCTGCTTCCTAGAGCACATCAAAGCTATTCTGTTGATTAGGATAGGCCACAGTTGTGTCTACTTCTGCTACATACAGAAAAAAACACAGTTAAAATTCAAGGGCTTGTACTAGTAGCTACACTAACTAGACCTAGTTTATTCTAGGTGATACATTAGAATATAGCTAGTTACTCTACTGAGATGATAGATCAGACTTGCAACCAGACAAAACATACTCTACTCATAAGGTAACTGCAGATGGATAAATATAAATTGTGATGATGTATTTATTTATATTCCTTTTTGAAAAATATTTGCTTCTCTGGGGTGGTCACCTGTCCATCTATAATTATGCATCTGGCATATTTGCAAACATATATTTTGCATATCTATCTCCTTTGGACACTTGCTAGAGCATCTTACTAGCTACAAGTTTAGTTCTCACAGCTGTGTACTAAAGTAATCAGGTTGGTGGTGATCCTTGTTTATAATAAATGTCTAGACTTTCAAGCCCTACAAAAACTAATTTCTTTTCAGCAAAATAGGTGTGAAGAGACTCCTCATAAATTCACACGAAGAAAAGGGTGTTATCTGAGAGGTGTTCGTTTCTTTAATTGGGCATATAGGTGTTTCATGGTGTTATCGATTTTCTCACCTTCTCTATCATGAAATCTAAGCAGCTCCTTTCTTTGATGTTTATGCTTTTTACTATTAATGGAGAGTCCTCATTAATGGGAACCCACTTCGTTCTTCTGAGTTGTAGAGCTGCATTACAGTCAAGTCTTAGTTTCAAGTCTTCATTGCTAGGTTCATACAGGTATCTTAACTGACAATAAGGTTAAATCAAGGCGTATCTATAGCATTAGCATGAGAAGAACAGATCCTAATGACCTGAGGCAGAATGTTTGGGAAAAAAGCCAAGTATGCCTCAGAATATAGTCAACCATTGTTATTAACACATAATAGAGACAACCAGGCTTGTTGAATGACGGAAGATAGTGTATCCAAGCAATCATGTAGTTTTATCACCTTCACTCACATGCTTCCAGACTTCTAAATTCTTGGTCTGCTCATTATCTTATAATGTGGCTGCTGTAGAAGCTCTGGTTCTGTCAAGGCAATTTCTGTGTCAGTGCTTAGCCCAGAGATCTTGGAGATCTTCAGCCTCTGAAGGTCTTTCTCACAATCAAGATTTAACATCAACTACAATTTAGCACTGGCCTTCCAGCTGCAAAGACTGCTCTCAGGATTGCACAGTGTCAGTCCGGAACAAGGGAGCTGATATGAAGCACCATGTACATCTCTGGACTTCTCTAAGGGGTGGATGATGTTGATGTCAGGACCTAATGATAAGGAAATAACTTTTGTTTTCCTAGTCTATTTTGGATATGTTTTTAATTTGTTTTCCCAATCTGTATTGAAAACTATTTGGAAGCAAGAAGAGGGTAAGAGTAAACATGTATCAGCAAGGGATTAAATTGAGATGTTGTGGCAAATTAGTTTATTATACATGATTAAAATGATAAAATACCAAGCTTGGCCTTAGAACATAGAAGTTAGTCTGAGTAAATATGCAAGCCTGAGGGGTTGGGTTCATTATCTTTTGGGTTTAAGTGCTGTTTATATGAATTAGAAATTGCATAGTGACATCTTTGCACATATGTTGAGTGGCTGTGATTTTTTTATTCTTTTGCAGAAGGGGAATTACAATATTTTTAGTTCTCTCACATGTATATGGCCTTGAATAAGGATTTTTTTACCTATTTTTTTTGCTATTGACAGAAGGTCTTTTAAGCTTAGGTTATTTTTGTATAATGTGATATATTACAGTTTGTGTCACACAGAAATGGCTTGTTCATGAAGTAAGCATGTTTCATCAGACTGGCAGAGTCAATGTTAAAAGTAAAAATGTTTTCACCTGTCTGTTTGGTAACACTTGCAAAAAAAAAAAAAAAAAACAAACCGATGACATGAATTGTTCAAGCTTCCCATTAAGGAAGTACCAGTCTTCTTGCTTCAAATGAACTGATACTTCTGAACTGATGAAACTATGAGTGACATTTATTCTCAGTGCAGAGTGAAGTTAATGCAAGGAGTGTTTGTTGAGATTATTTTATGAAAATGTACCGCATTCATAGTTCATGTTGGCAGCTACTCCGATTTTCCTCTTAGAGTCAGAGTCCTGGCAGTTGAAGTACTTTGCATATCTACTATATTAAACAGTGTGGGCCAAACGTCTCAGTCCATTAGGCCAGAGAAAGAAAGTTTAAGCAATTTTATTTCCACAGAATTCCTTTGGATTTTTTACTAGTATTAATTAGATGCAATTTAGTCACTCAGGATACAGCATAAATTTTGTCATACATTAGCATTTTTTCCAAGCTGCCAGTTTTACTCTTATTTGACTAGTTTAAAAAAAACCCAACACAACCCTTAATTTATGAAAATTTAATCAAATATTCTTATCCCAGTATGTCTAGGGATTGTGCTTGTTTACTTCAGGCAAAAACAATTTCTGTCAATACACCTACAGAAGACTAAAATTTCATTTTCATAGGTGATTCTAAGTAAACAGGAAAGAGAAAACGGCAGTGCTGTTTTATAGCCACCTTCACTGAACAGTATTTCTGATGCTACAGTAGTGTGTTGTATTGTGCTGTAGTATTCTAAGGAAATACCTCTTCAGCACTCAAGACGACTTGTAGACTTCTTAAAGAGTGTTAGTATAGTTTGTTGCCTATTATCATTACAAAACATAAATGGTGAAAGATGCATTTGTTTGTAGTACTGGAAGACTCCATTGAATAGATTACCCATTTGTGGATAAATATGTCTTAATTGCATGAGTACTTTGAAATAACTTAATACATTTAAACATTAAAATCAGAGTTGTTAATCATAAATATTTGAGCTTCCAGTCTATGTGATCAGGCGCAGTGACATACTCAGTTGAAATCTAAATTCTGTCTCCTTGCAGCAGTCTAGGCATCTTGTGTGAGGACTAAAATCACTACTCTTATATCAGGAATAATTTTACTTCACTGCTAAGATTAAATTCTTTTACAGTACCACAAGACTAGAGGTTGTATATGTTAAACACCATCCTAAGTCATAGAACTGCCAATTCCACTTTTTTACCAAGCAGAGATGGTGATGCTTAGCATGAGCTTTGAAATGGTGACTGTCACATCCATGTTTTGATGGTCTACAGAAAACAGTCAAACCTGTTGTAACATGCATCTATGTACTTCGAAAGAAGAGATATTTGAACTCTATTATAATATTTTAAAGCCTGCAGAAATACAAACTGAGATCAAAAAGAGCACGGTGAAATCTGGTTAGTGTAGATGCTAACCTTCTCAGTCTCACTTCAAAGCTGAATGAGACTAACAGGCTTGTGGAAGGCATCCTGCTGAACTGACTTGGACTTTATATAATGCAAGTTAGAATGAGGAATTATGCTACCATTGCTTCTATGTCTCCTTTGAATGTGGTAAAAAACCTTCTGTTACGTGTTGGAGAAAGGTGTGTTGGTTCTGAACATACAGTCTTTTATGATGTTTTTGTTATAATGGAATTCCTGTCACTGATTATAATGTAATGGAAAAACAAAATGGAATGTATCTTAATCCATAATAAGATAAACACATAAGCAAAAAAGAACTTCAGTGATCTGCAGTTTCTAAAATTAAATGTTTCTCCTTAATTCTCAACCATCTACAGTTACTGTTACAAAGTAAGGCATATCAATAGTTAAAGATTAACCAGTAAATCACACACCTCACTCCTTCACCTTTTTTTTGAAGAAACACAGGTGGCCAGAACAGTAACTGAAAATAACTCAAAAAATATCTCTTCCCACTTTCTTTTTTTTATCTTGAAGCTTGAACAATACCGGTGTCCCTTCAGTCTTTCTTTTCATTCTCCTTTCTAAACCTTTTTTAGTCTTTGTCCTTCAATTCCATCAGAATGCGTTGTCTCATCTCATATTCAGCTCTCCCTTTTCTGTTACTTGTTCCTTTATGTTTTATCTTTTTCTGATCTATCCTGCTGTTCTGTTCCTTTGTGATGTTTAATGGAATTTACAGTAGAACAACTTTTGTCAATTTTTGTATTTGATTATTGTCTAATTATAACAATTATTTTAAAATTTTACAGAGAAATATGTTTGGTTAGTTATATTTTATGAAATTAAAGAAAAAATACACTTTGCAGCATGCTGTGTGAACAGAACAAAGGAACAACTGCAAAGATAAATGTACCAAAGTCTCTTCATAAGCGTCGCTTTAAAAGTCAAGTTTCTCAGGCAGCCCAACAGGATGTCCAAACTCAATCAAAATGTGTCAGGCTGCACAGTTGACATTTCAACATTGAAAAGAGCTTACCCTGGTTTTAACACGCAGAAAATGGATTATGTCACGTCACCAATGAAACATGGAGCTGAGTGAGTGTTTGATTACATGCTATTATAAATCTGGTAGTGAACCGACTTGCAAGGTCAATACTGGTGGGCAAATTAGTAATTCTTAGCCAAAGGCATGGGGGCTGCTAATATAGGAGGAGTTTCTTAGCTAGTTCTACTTTTGTACACATAAGACTATTAGAAATAAGTTGTTTTCATTAGATAAAATGACCTCACTTTCTGTGAGGAGCAATAAACACTACCTCATGAGCAAAATCCTGGGTTTATAACAACCCATCACTTTGCAGGTGGGAGAGGAGAGACCAATTATGTTTTCTTTTCTTAACATTTTTCCTCTAAAAAAATAATGCATATGCATCTATAGTGATGAAGCACTGAAGCAATGCCTGAATTCTGACAACATTAAATATTAGAGTGCAATTTCTTTCCCTATAAAATGTTTATCAATGTGAGGTCTCCTTTTGCATTTCAGACAACTCCCAGACCTTCTCTTCCTCTGTCCATCTGACTGTGGAGAGGACACCCGCCTGCTCCTCAAAGGCTTCAATTGTTGTTAGGCTTGGTAATCATTCCGCTCATCATTCTATCTGGAAGTAGCCTCCCATTCAGGGCTAGCTACTTATCTGTCCAACAGTGATAAATGTAGGCCAAGAGGGTAAAGAGTAGGATTGTGCTGTTTCTCCCACAGGCAAATCTCACTGCTGAAATGCTTTGCTGATGCCCTTTCAAAAGCATGGCAATCCACAGGGAAGACCTAATGCTAAATGCTAAATCCAACTAAAATACTTAAGGGACTCCTAAACCAGCCAAACACCATACATGCAGCTGCCTATGGTCAGCTTCTTTATCATATCTGCTTGTGTCCGTGATTTGAAAAACTGGAAGGCATGAAACTAGGAACTGCTGAAGGCATATAAGCAAAGCAGAACTACTATTAAAAGAGACTGGAGAAAGAAAGAGGAATGGAAATAAGCTTTTTTTGGTGGAAGCAGTTGTTTCAAAGCGGAATTCTGTAAATTAATCATAATGTTATATCCTGATTTTATCTCCTCACTGCTTTTCTCCTCTGTCTTCCCCTATCTGCACACACATGCATACGCCATTGGTGTTTGCAGTGAAATAAACACACAGCTCTTACTGGGCAGGAGCTATTTAAATCAGTTATTAACAAGGGACCAAGTTTCAAATCAGAAAACAAAGAAGCGTGGGGAAGGTGTACGTGCTTATTCTCAAAAATAAGAAACTCAGCAATCAAAAATCTCCAGTTATGGAATCCATCTACACAGGTCTGAACAGTCTGTCTGGAATGTCACCTCGCAAATGTGAAGTGCCTTATGAATTTGGAGTTTCACTTGTCGTGATTCAGCAAAAGCGTAGTCTTTACCTGAACAAAATATTTGTGATATATAAGTCACTTAAAAACCTGAATGATCAGGATAACCTTTAAATTCAGCTTAGCTCTGAAAGAACGATAAAGCAACCAGCACTTCTCCTAGTGCACACTTTGGAAAAAAAAACATTAATGCATTAGAGGGTTTACTTAGAAAAAAAACTTTTTTTGTAACAGAGCTTATTTATGATTAGTCAAGCTGTGATTTATATTTACTTCAGTGACAGCTATTTGAATCATCCTATTATCCTACAAAGAGGTTTAAAATGGTCTAATACAATATTTTGGAATTGCTTAAGTACTGTGTTGTGCAAAATAAGTTCTGATGGAATGTTTTCAGTGCACCTTAATTAACATTTAGATTTGAAATATTCAGGATGCAATCTAAAGGTTTTTAGGCCATTTAAAGGAATATAAAACAAGATTACTAGTGAACGTACATAATTCTTTTTCCTTATGCAACCAGGCCTGAGTTTAATGTTTCTAAAAAGCATAAAGTGTAAAAAAAATTAAGTTTTGAGCAGCACAGTGGTAAATATAGCATTCTTTCAGAGCTCCTTTGCAATGAGAAAGGACACCTCTTGTCCTTCATAAGGTAACTAAATTTACTTTTCTATAAGTAATTTTGGAGAATGTATTTATGGGTAGCAGGTGGGGGAAGTTTGGAACCAGTTATAATTCTCATATCTGTAATTGTGTGTCCCCTTTCAGGCATTTTTTTTGGCCACTACTTTCATGACAATAGAGAAAAAAAATAGTATCAAATTATTCTATATATCTTAGCTCTTTTTAAAATGTGATCTGAATGTTCTGTGATTTCCTCTAGTAACTTTTGAACCTAACACAGCAAAGAAAAGGGTCATATATATAACTCCAGATGATGGCAATCAAATACATGATATATATTTAATAATTATTGCCTACTTTGACATAGGGTTCCTTGAAACTCAAGTTTTCAATAAGATTTATTTGCAATTGAAATGCTTTGAAATGCCCCAGAAATATATTTCAGTCATTTTATCTATCTCTGCTTAAGCTTTGTATGTGATGGAGAAGAGGAGGAAGGGAGTAATTTGTATGTGAGGGGGTTCTGTGGTTCCATGGTATTCCGGGGCAATCCTTGACACATTACCACAGTTTGCATTACTCTTCAGTGGGAGGACTCTATTTTGTCTGTTTTAACAAAATGAGAACTTTTGAACAGCTCTCATCTTTCCACAGGGACCAGCTAAATATGTACTGTAAGTCTGGCTCAGAATTCCTATTCTCCCAAAAAGATTTTGTCCTGGTACAGTTCAGCATGATCATTCTGTGTGGTTGAAATGACTGACTCTTGTTTTTCAGTCTCTGGAAGGAGGAACAAGAAGGCTGCATTTTGGCACTTCAACATAGATGCAGTCATTCAACAAGCTCCAGACAAACAAGCTGATTTTTTTTTCCAAAGAAATAAAGATTGTAATGGATGTACATTTTCCTTTTTTAAAATACTATTAAAACCACTATTAATATTTAAAATTGTTTAATGGATTGGGTTTTTTTTCTATAATAGAATAACAGTGAACGCAAATATCTGTGATCTTGGTGAACATTAATAACTATTATTATGCAACATATGATACACCAAGGAATTAATATTGAAAGAGTGTCAACCACATCAAACATGAAGCATGTTAATGGGTTCCCCTCTGAATACAGTAAACCAATGCGCAGGAATCACGGAGACTAGAAGATACACAAAGGGCTGTGGCAACAGAAGCTTGAGCCTATGCATGGAGCTGTGCATAACTGTAAACAAATGTAAATTAAATTTCTTTAAGATGCTTGCTGTATGAGCTCATCTTAAACAGAACACCTATCTCAGGAGAAACCTGAGAAGATTTTTATCTCGCTTGGAATATATTTATCCATACCCATTTAGAAAAGAAATCATAAATATCTCTGTAAATTTTATACTAGAAACTGCCATTTTCCTTTCCAGCCTATTCAAAACAAAATATTTCTTGAGTATATCTGCAAAATATTCTGGGAATTTGATGATCAGCTGCAAATGAAACAATGGAAAACTGTAAAATCCAGTTTTAATTGAAAACCTTTTAATTGATTTTAAAGTAAAACCACTCTATTTCTGTTTACAGTTTATGTTTACAATTTGAATACCTGTTTTTTTCTGAGGTTTTTTGTGGGTTTTGTTTGTTTGTTTGTTTTGGGTTTTTTGTTGTGTGTTTTGTTTTTTTTTTTCCTACAAAGAACTTAAAAACAGCACTTCCCAACATCTTCCTCCTTCTTTACCGCTTTGGTGTTACAAACAAATAGCCTTCTCATCTTTTTTACAGGAAAAGGCTTGTATGGTCAGGGTTTCTGTGATGCCTGCCTTCCTCCCTCAATATGTTCAAATCTTTACACAAAGTGCTTTCAGGGATGCATGGTGCCTTACTTGATGCGTTTTTGTTTTTTTTTAATGAAGAGTCCACAGAATAAATTCTGTTTCATTCTCTGTGGGGGTTTTGTAGTTGTTTGGAGGGGTTTTTTGCTCCCTTCCCAGTCTGGGAAGGGCTTTTACTGTTAGGAGTTTAAATCCTTCTTCTCCAAAGGGAAAGGTAGAAATGGCATCCTGTGGAGACATCATCCACAATTTAATTTTGTCTTGAGCATACTAAGATTTAATTACTAGCCCTATAAATAGCTGAAGTTAGGAATGAAGTGGAGTAGAGTCACTGTAGATGTGCTAAGTATTCAGTGGACAGAAAGAGAAGAAATAAATGACCATGATTCTCCCCTGTGGTGGGAGGATCAGGAATGGGATTAGTCTATCTTCATTGCTTCACAGAAATTGCTAGAATCAGGTACATTTAATCTGGTTCTATATTGCCATAATTATTCTCAGTATTATTACCAGGTATAACTAGTGTCACTGCTAGAAAATTATGAACTCTCTCAGCCTTAAGCAGTACATATCTACATGAAATGTTGATTTGCTGTACTAGGCAAAATGGATGACATTTTCTTTTAAGCTGAATATATTATGGGTAATTACACTAATGAAAGTGAATTTAGTATAACATGAAGCCAACTTGATAATAAAAGAACTCATTGATTTCAAAGTCTGTGATTCCAAAGAAGGGATGAAATATGCTTTTAATGTAAAACAATATTTTAATTAAAGTGCTTAAATACCGAATTTATGCACCTCTTAAAAATTCTAAGCATTTTAGTATGAATGGTGTCTGTACTCAATTTTTTCCCCCTGCGTAGTCTCTTCTCCACTCTTCCAGCTTCAGTGGCACCTTTTCCTGGTTTCTGATGTCCATCATGTCCATGCTATGAATTCTGAGTCAGGATGGCTTTCAAATGTACCGTGGTTTCCCAGAACAGCCTCTCTCCTTTCTTGAGTTCACATGGGAAAGGCAGGCCTATGGCACCAAAGAGGGAAGGAAATATGAATTCATGTTCATTTGTTAATATTTTTGTTCATTGAAGATTTTAGAGGTAAGGATAGGTCAAGAGGATTTTTGGATGTAAGAATAAAGAGCTTATTGTCTTTGAAGAAATAGGAAGCTGAAAGTAAATATTTCCGTGGAGGAGAGGACCAACGGAAGACTGTTATGCCAAAGAATATGGGCATAGGATTGTGGCATTAACATGGAAGAACAAGGCTAGAGCCAGGGAAGCATGGGGCAGCTGGCTTTTGGCTGAGCTTGCTCTCTGACAAACGCAACGTTTTATGAAGGGTTTTAGGCTCATCTACAGGTTCATTCACTGTTTGTCTGGCAGCTGCATGACAGAATTGAGTGCATGAATAAGGAAAAAAAGGGAAGGACCTTCCATTGGACTGACCCACTGCAACATCAGTAACACAGAGGGGCTAAAGCCTTTCAGAGAAGGGTCTGTTGAATGTGTTGCCCTGACCACATTCCCATTTCCATTTCCATCAGGTAGGAAGACTGAGTGTTGAAGAAAGGCAGCTTTCATGAGAACCACTGCAGGGGAGGAGGAGTGGGTGTCCTGTTTCTGCCAGTGCAGCAGGATCAACATTACTAGGCCACCTAAATGAAGCAGATAATGGAGGAGCAGAAACGGAGATTGGGACAATACAAAAGGTTTGTGCTGAGTTTAAATGTTTGCATCTTATGACCAGACATGAACTTATGCAGTAAGTGTTAAATCAGTTTATAAACCCTCTGCACTTAAGAGGTTACAAAATATTTAAGTAGAGGTAAAATATGTCTAGGGTCACACTGCTGAAATATTTACTTAATTCTTTATCTGGCAAAACACCCAATTAAATTAGCAAGATTTGTTTCAGAATTAATAAATAATTACTTCTAACACAAAAACATTTAACATGGTAATTATATTTGAACCATTGTAGGTGTAACTGTTAATAAAACTCAGCCTTTTGTCTCTGCAGCAGAGAAAGTAAAGTCTCTGTAGCTGCCTTCTCCTTGCTTCCCCAAGAGTTTGCTATTTAGAGTTTGCCAAGTCAAACAAATTTAATTGCAGTGCCTTTTTCTCTCTTATTTCACTCTAAACATGGACTCACAAAGCAGCACAGAACTATAAGACAAGAATTTCTGGGCATGTCTCTCTGTTTCCCTCTATGACTCGAGGGAAACATAATAAATGTTCAGCTTTTCACCCAGGCAATGAAGATAATAGTCTTTATCCACCTGCCTTTCAGAGCTGTAATGTGAAGTAATTAGATGTTGGCAGTTTTTTCTGTTTGGGAAATGTGGAATTAATTCTCTCCCCCTTACACCTCTTGAGGCGCTCCCTCATTCACAGGCACTCTGACTAAAAGAAAAAGAACTACACATAAGGCAAGCATATTATAGAGCTCTCAAAATGTTATGTCTTTTTATTAATAACTACAACTACACTTTTTGGTCTTGCTAAAAGAAAGAAAATTGCAACTGCTTGGGCTTGAATTTTTCTTTATAGTCTCCTTGTAATTTTGAACGAGGCTCATGAGAGAATTAGAATTTTTGTAAGGCAGACTAGCTTTTGAAATATGCAGAACATAAACAAGTACCCAAAATGTCCAGTTCAAGCACTCAAACTGAGAAATCGAAGCATGCAATTTCCATAGCTCCCTCTTCACAGACATTGGAGAGCACTGACAAATCTGCAGCCTCAGACATACTGTACTCTAGAGCAGTGACCATGTGAACATCACCAATCCCATCTTCAGACCATCTAGGTCCTCAGATTGCACTGGTACTCCAATGCAAAGTTGCCATTGCAATGCAGCTTTGTCAGCCTTTCTACTCGTTCAGGCTTCAGAGAACAAACATGCCTCTTTTGTGACAGGAGTGCAACCTTTCCCAAAATAAGTGCATTGTAACTTTTTTTTTTTCTAGTCTCAAGCTGCTGTTTGATACGCAGTGCTGTGTCAGCAGCCAGCATATGATGTGTGTATCCTGTGATTCAGTCAGTCAGATAGAAAAATCTGCTTTGATCTCATTTCCAGCTGCTGTATAAATTGGCTACTCCTGGAATATAATGGCACTGGTTTATGTTTCATATCATTTCATGTACTGGAATTGCTACTAGATATAACTGTCATATTAACTTGAAAGCAATGATAGCCATTCTTCCTTCCGTGGAAAAAAGGTCACCAAAACTTCACACGAGTTTCATTCCCTAGGCTTATGCCCACTGAATGCATCAGGTTCAGGAAAAACTTTCATTCCTAGCTAGTTTCAGAGTAGGACTGAAGGCTTTAAATGTGGATGTGTACTGAGTCTTGGGATGTCTGTTACCTAAGTGCAGTTTGGGACTGTGATGAGACAATAAGCCCTCTTTATTTAACATATAAAGTTATATCTTTTTGAGTCCTGAAGAAAAGCGAAAGCTAATATCCCCAAAGCAACAACTAGTCATCAATTTATATGCATCATTGATAGTCATGCTGAAAAAATACTAAGAGACTTGCAGGTTTCCTGATCAACAATATTGAGTCATAACTGAGCTAACAAAATAACCAATTCAAATAAAACAGTAAGGAAAAGAAAAGAAAATCCTTCCCCCCTCACTTTTTGTATTACTGCCCTTAAATCCTCCACATATAGACTTCTGTGCTGTTCCCATAACGCCCCCTTGAAGTTCCCAACAGCTTTCAAACTGTATTTCACCTATTGTGGAATAGCTAAATGCATACTCACAGGCCCATTCTCATGACACGGACTATCTGTCGAAATGACTGAATTGCAGATTTGCTTCAGCAGAGCACAGCATGCTACCTGGGTGCACACGCAGCGATTCAATCAATGTCTTTCCAGAATTTTCCCTTCTGCAGCTTGTGCTCTCCTCATTTCCCCTCAAATCCCATGCACTCTGAACAGCACAAATCATGGGACTGGTCATTGAAAATTGAAAAAAACTGTTGTTTGTTCTGCCTGACTGAACGACAATTTCAGTATAAGTAAACAACCTCTCTCCCAAAATACCAAACAACCATTTTATCTAAAAGCATCACTGTGTCACTCTCAATATTAACCAGTTCCTGTAATGTATTCTGAAGTTGTGGCTAAACTTTCAAAATTTTAGAATGTGTTTGAATGTATTAATCATCTTTTCTGAAGGAGGGAACAAAACTGGCAACACTTTCTTTAGGGTATCCATGAACCCTTCACTAGGTTCTTCGAAATGAAGTTATGACAGGGAATCAGCCATGAGCAATAGAGTAATAAAAAAAAAAAAATAGGGTTAAAAAACCCTTGAGAGACAGAATTAATTCTATATTAATGTATCAAACAAAAGCATGTGTTATTCTGGAAGAAGAGAATCAGCATGCATTTGATAAAGTTATTTAGGATGGGAAATAATTATGTTTAAAACATTATATTGGTCCACCCATACTAACCACTGGGAGGGAATTTATTTTTTTCCCTTGCCTGCATGGAAGAGACATGAATATTTAACTCTCACCTTCTGAACTGTCCCTTACGGCTCTGAATTAGCCTTAAGCAGACGGGAAAAACACCATCCTTTGCCTTCCAGTCTCTTAGGGCACAACAGAAACTTCAGTGTTCAGTGAGTGAAATGTAAGATTGATGAACACAAGCTAATACATAGCTGAGTAAAATGAGACTTAGTACAGTTAATGTAGGAAATTGTACTAAGACTTAGTAAGGGACTTATGCAACATAAACGCAGGTTAAGATTATGCTGAGTTCTGTAACACAAAAGTAATGAAATGTGGCGTAATTGGGAACAAAGTAATGCATTTGTGGATGTGAGTAATGCCTTTTACTCTAGATTTAAACTAACATAGACAGGAAGACAGATGAGGAAAATAAGTGTGGCTATGGAAAATTCTTCCTAAAAAGAGATTCGAAGTGCATGGTTTTTTACTGTGGAAAGGAGGCAACAAATATGGTAGATACACAAAAATATTTCTGTGTACTAGTGAGGAAAATCAAAGAAAGAGTGATTCCTGAGAACCTGGATTTTCCTGTACCACAGTGTAAAGAGAAGACTTTCCACACAGTAAGAATTTGAAAAACTTTGCAATAAAGAAAACAATACTTTTCCAGATGGCAGACAAATACAGGGTGGAGCCATCGACATGAGCAATTGATTAGGCCGGGGACTTCGGTATCCAATCCTTTATTTGCTGGTCTGCTAAGCATAAATAGGAGAAACAGGAAACAAAAGGGCAAATTACATTTATGCCACCTCTTGGAATTCTTAGAGCCTTTCCTGAAAAATATGGGATTTCAGGGCCCTTGGTTCTGATCCATAAAGGCCATTTTCAGCTGCTGATTATTACGGCAGAAAGCCAGGTTGTCAATCATCAGATGGAATCTCTTCTCAGTTTCTGCAGGAGTCACTCTCCTCAGGGGACACCATGGTAGCAGGCAGTGCTATGACCTTTTGGGGAGGCCCCACTGCAGAAGAGGGGTGAAGACATTGCAGCAGGAGGGCTAAAGGAAAGGACCTTTTCTCCATTAGCAATAAGCTTATTTTTGATTGGCTTGATGCTGTGTTCTTTTGTGGGTTGTGTCAGCTCTGGCCCTTTCCAAGAAGAGCTAGAGACAAAGCAATTCTTGGCAATAGCTTCAACAAATCCTGTAGGTTAATCAGTCCTCCTTAGTAGCTGATTTAAACCCATGTATGCATTCCACTGTACAAACTTAACCAGATCAATTACAGAAACAACCACAATAACTATAACAATTTGCCTGCATTTTTGAAAGGGAAATCACAAGAGAGTGATTCATTTGTATTTGTTTTGAAGCGCTTGAAGATAATAGCTGGTTGCATTTAATGATATTGTTTACTTAAATTCTTGACTGTTTCTTTTCAAGCCTGTTATTTTATGTGAATACTGTTCTGTCAACTGACAATCTTTAACAACACTTGCTTAGCACTTAAGGCTACTCTCCCACCAACCACAGGTATGCCTGTGTGGAATTTCACAGTTACCAATCTCTGCAGAGTGAGAAATCCTTAAAACCATGAGGCTTGGTCTGGACTCCTTCACTCAAACTGTTTCAATTTTGTTCTTACCTGTTGTGGACTCTCCTTTTCTGGAGATATTCAAGACCCGTCTGAATGCAGTCCTGTGTGATGTGCTCTAGGCAATTCTGCTTTAGTAGGGGGTTGGACTAAATGATCTCTAGAGGTACCTTAAACTCTGACTATTCTGTAATGCTGTGTGTGAATCAACACGTTAAATCAAATTCTCTTTGATAGTTTCCAGAGCAGCAATCATTGCACTAGCTTCTTAATGAATCACAGTTTCTTGTATAGAAAAACCTCCTTTTAACTGGTTTTATTTTTTTAATATTAAAATAAGTATGCTCACTAAGTAGATGTAGAATTACTATCCTGGTTTGCAGAAAGCTGCTATATTTTGGTCATGTATCATTGGAGCATTATTTAAACTGCTGTAAATTGGCATTAGCCCACTTGATTAGTTGAGATCTGTCTTGATAATTTGATTTTTGTCAGCTATCACTGCTATATTAAAAGTGTCTTAAAGCTTCTTTTGCCATGCCAAAAAGTAAGAGGCTTCCTGCTTCCCTAGACACTTTTTAGGTATTATTTAAATCATGTCACTCACAGAAATAAAAAATTATCCATGGTATTTCTTCTGCATTGGCACAGATTTCTTTTCCTCTAACTGTAAACAGCCGAAACAATATTGAAAATGTGATGACAGTCACAGAAAACAGATGCTACAGAATGACCAGCCACATACATATTTCATAAAATCTCTCATCTAATCCTGGAAGCCTTGCAAAGTTAGAGTTCAGCTGAATATCAGTTTGTCTCTCCTTTTAAGCTCAGATGTATGTTTTCACTTGAAAGTAATGAAATCATAATACTCTTTTTTCCAACTGGTGATAAATTTTGGCCATTTCAAGTAGAAATGCAAACAGATGGACTAGCCCAATGTCCAAGCAGTGGTGTATTCTGCTACGCAGGTTCATCTCTCAGGGTGCAATTCAGGCCTATGCAGAGGGACCATGCTAGCCAGGTAGTGCCAAGTTCTCCATTAAACCAAGGACAGAACCTTTTTCTGACTCACTGCACAGCAGGCTACATTTTGTTGTTTTACCTGGGTTCACCTCTATCTCCAAAACTAGCTTGCATTTATAAGTATGTTGTCCCGAGCAGTCCCATCAGGAACAGAGCATCAGACAGATGGCAGCCCAGGACTGGGAAATTAGGGCATAGCTGAAGAAAAAAAATAAAAATAAAAATTAAGATAAAAATGCAACAATGTGTAGTACCTCTCACAATGGGTCCTTGATCTTTTCTCCAGTATAGTTATTAGAGGAATGTGATAATTTTCTAATATTCTGTACAAATTCTGTCTGACATGGATATTGTTGTTGATAGCATTCTTGCTTTAACATGAATCCTTTCTTGTACTTCATTTGTTGTTTTTTTGTATCCCGTTTTATGTGGAAGTTTTGAAGAACACCTTGAGCTATAATTGAAGCTCATTCCAGATCTCTAGAGCCTGTCCACACTAGTAATGAAATAAAACTGCTGTTAGTGGGACATGTGAAATTAGTTGGAATAATTTAGTCTCCCCAGTGCATGTGTGTATGTTTCAGTAGACACTTAAATTGTCCCCAAAAGGCAGACTGATGTTTATCCGTATGGGTTGCACAGGGATCCATGAACCCTGTGCTCTGCTAGCAAACGCCATTTGATGAACACATAATTCACATAAACTATATTCCTATTCTTTGAACAAATATGATGTAATAGACAATAAGAGCCTGTTGTTTAGACAGCCTGTTTAACCTTGGCACTTGCTTTCATGGGCTGTTAGGTTCCTGGGTAATGATTGCAATTCTTCATCTACTAGCGCTCATGGTGTTGTAAACACAGTTGAGTTAATAAGTCACAATTTTCCCCTTTTTCTTCCCCCTTACCTTCTAAGTGCTTGGAACAGACAATTGTGGCTTTTTGCTGGGTTTGTATAAAGTATTGTGTCATATCTCTTTTGCACGTACTTTAGCACTGCACAAGAATAGAAGGGCACTGGAAGGGCCATTTATAAGTGTTTAATTGATTAGTGATATAATTAGACTATATCTTTTTAAAAAATCTGATTAAGCAAATAAAAACCCTTCAACAACAGGGTTAAAAAAAATTGATCTTGTTGTATGGTAAACATAAATTCAGCACAATATGTGAAAGCTACTTGACATTTCTGATGTGGAATCTTAAGAGGAAACTGAAATGAAGCACTAATATTTTGGAAGAAGGCAGCAACTTTGTTTAAGGCACTGGCCTGAAATTTGGAAAGTCCACATTCAGTTATCAGTTAGACTTTCTAATGGAACAGCTTATTTGCGTTTAGTTCCTCATTGGTTGGGCATGATGGACATTTATTTTCTTCTACCCAATATTTTTCTTATTCACTTGGAGTCTGACCATCCTGCAGTCAAATGCTGCATCTTACTGCCCGTGTGGTTGCCAAAATGGGAATTCATTCTTCATTGGAGGCTTTATGAACTGTAGCTGTAATAGACCAGAACAGTGAATAAATTATTATTTAAAAACTCATTAATGATTAGGAAGATGTGACAGTTTCTGCACTGAGATATGCTGGCCTTTTAAATGAGGAAGAGAGGGTCTCAGGGTTATGCTATCCTATATCACTCATGTTCTGGCAAGAGCCAGAAAAACTGCTAAGCCTAAGCAAGCTGGGTTGCAGAAAAAGTGCAGTTAAATAAATGCATGTTGCTAGAGACTGGCACCACAGAAAAGAGTGATGGCACAGCTAAGACTTGTAGCTTACACTAGGTGAAGCATGTTGGTGGAAGAACAAAAGCACCATATACTTTGTATTTCCCCACAGGAGAGGAAGTAAAGCATTATTACATGCATATCTAAAAAATCTTGAATCTATATTTGGTAATCTGAAATTGTAGGAGATGTGTTTTGCTTTTCTTTTTGTTTCTTTGTTTGTTTTGGCTCTTAGAACAAAATCTTTGTGGCTTTTGATTTAAACAGTGACTGTGCTCTGTCGGGAGTACAGCCTTCCAAAAGAAGCCTGGGCCTGCACTGCTCTCTTCACTTCAGCTTCAAAGAATATTCAGATTCCTGCTTTTCCATTAACAGTCTAAATGTGCCTGCTATCACCATACATAGCATCATCTCACCTGCCACCACACATTTCAGAGGAAACGTAATCTATTGCTTGCTTCTGTGTGTTTTAAAAGTAGTAATTTCTAATAAGGCCAGTGACTGTCAGGCCTGATACAGCTTTATTTAGTTGAGACAGTTGAAAATAAATTATACAAAAATTATTTTTATCCCCTCTTCTGTTATGGGTATTTTCCAAGAATAACTACTTAGATAGCTAAAGATCAGTCTGGAAATGAGCTTACAGCATCCTTGGTAATTCCTGTGTCTAAAAAAACCTGCACCCCATGAGAGCATATGGTATGCAGTGGACACTTGTGCCTCTAGAAGATAGAAATTGTACCTGGGAGAGGGAGCAGCCTTTGTGTGTGCTCATGTGTTCCCTTCTCTGTGTTCATCCAAACATTTGCATAATGTGAAACTTCAGCACAGGACATCTTACAAAAAGCTAAAACTTATTTATGTGCTAAGAAATTTGGACAATACTGTGAAACACAAACACTGAGTGGCTCTTTCTGTAGTAGATGACAATGCACTGGGGGTCCAAATGCTTAAACTCTCCTCAGTCTGACAAATACGATCCACATTACATGAAGTTATATTTCATAAAGCCTTTTGAAAAAAAAAAAAAAAAAAAAAGCTCGTGCACACTAGAGCTTCTTGCAGTGGTATACTCCGTAAGCAATACAGTCTTTTAAAAGCACATATTATCAGATAATTGTTCATGTTAAGTGTCTTGTCTCAAAGCCAAAGGCACTTGATGTCTAAACAAGGTCAATTTCACATACTACTGCTTATTAACGATCTCAGTGAGACACATAAAGCCTGTGCCTATTAACTGCCAACAGAGTAAAGACTTACCAGCCTCCTTTGCCTACAGCCCAAGGAAAGAGCAGACTGATAAAAATGGAAAACATTGAGCTGGTTATATCACTACATATATAAACTAGCTCACTTGTAGAACTGTTATCTGCAGTACTGTGTCCAATTCTGGAGCCCACAACATAAGAAGGACATGGAGCTTATGGAGGAAGTCCAGAGGAGGGTCACAAAGATGATCTGAGGGCTGGAGCACCTCTTCTATGAGGACAGGCTGAGAGAGTTGGGGCTGTTCAGCCTGGAGAAGAGAAAGCTCCAGGAAGACCTCACAGTGGCCGTCCAGTACTTGAAGGGGTCCTACAGAAAAGCTGGGGAGGGACTTTTTACAAGGGCTTGTAATGATAGGACAAGGAGCAATGGATTAAAACTGGAAGAGGGTAGATTTAGATTTGACATTAGGAAGAAATTCTCAAGTGTGAGAGTGGTGAGACACTGGAACATGTTGCCCAGGGAAGTTGTGGCTGCCCCATCCCTGGAAGTGTTCAAGGCCAGGTGGGATGGGTCTTTGAGCAACCTGGTCTAGTGGGAGGTGTCCCTGCCCATGCAGGAGGGTTGGACCTAGATGATCTTTAAGGTCCTTTCCAACTCAAACCATTCTATGATTCTATTAATATATGAAATATAAATTGCTGATTGCATTTTTTGGAGTATTTTTTTTCGTAAAAGGGTTTGGTGATTTAACATACTGAGGATTTTAGTTTTAAGTTGCTAAAAACTGCTGCAGTCTCTTACCTTGGGTGACCACAGCCGGTAAGTGGAATAGTACTTGCAACACATGTAACACTGGGGAAAGGTGGAATGACTTATGTAAAAAGTGAAAAAAAACCCAAACAAATACATGATTCTCAGGCAAATCATCCAACATTTTTTTTTCCCCGGGGATTTAGGAATTACAAGAAGCCATGAACTAGGTCTGCAAAAGGTCATATTTAATTTACTTTCACTGATATGCAAAGGTATGACCTTGTTGTATTTTCAGAGCAGTTCATCAGTCTCCAGAGAGCAGTTAAATAAAGAGGAAACTTACCTCTGGCAGCTAAATCAAGCCGTTTAGATTTTAGACCATCAGCTCCAGCACACTTAACAAGATTAATATGCAGGGACTCCTCCCATGTCTATTTGAAGCTGAGGAAGAAAAGGGCAAAGGAGGAAATGAACTAAAATCACTAAAGCCTTTGAGAATGAAAGGCAAGCATTCCAAGTAAGCAAGAATTTCGTAGCACATCAGGCCCGTTTTAGAGCTAATAAAATGTCTTGTTCACTAGCAATGTCAGAAATTGTTTTTTGAAAGACTGGCTTCTGTTTGCTTGTGTGTCACCCACCAAACCAATCTTCAGCTCCTGGCCACCATTTCCATGTGAACTGCTTAGGAACTCTCCCTGCTTCAGCAGGTGAAAGTTACAGCATAACGGTGTATCTTACAGCAAGCTTACTTTGACCTTAGAGTAATCAATAATAAGGTTGACAAAAGCCCTATCTTTCCAAATTTGGTCCCAGATGATGTTTCACAAACAACTTAACCAGTTTCTGCAATTACCATTATATATTGATTTCTAAAGTAACCTCTGAGTTTATCAGAACACTTCAGCAGAGTGAACGTCAGACAGGACAAACAGTATGAAATTAAAACAAACAAAAAAAACCCAACCCAACCCAAACCAAAACCAAAAAAAAAGGAAAGAGAAATCTTTTAAAAACTAACTACAGATGTGAACAGAAAACACAGTCTAAAGATCAAATGGATGGGAAACTCACTACTTTTGAGCCACAGCTGAGAGCATTAAACTGGATACCATACACATGGGATAAAATACAAAGAATCTAGGTCACAGTAGAATGTTTGGGCTGAAATGAAACAAAATGAGGAAGTAGAGGCAAAGTTAAGACCCTCTGTACTCAGTGCAAATAGAGAGTTTTGTTCTGAAATCTCCTAGGGGGACAATTAGAAGTCCAAAATTCATGGTATGTGTGTTCATATTGGGAATGAGACTGGTGAAAATATCCATGTACTGTAAATACATACAAAATATTGTGGTGAGTCTGACTTATAGTCCATTTAATCCAAGAGTCTGTCTCCAACAAACAGCAAGAGGAGGGTTTTTTTTCCTGTCATTCTCTTCTGGCATCCACAATTGTTCTGTTAGACACGTTAAAAAAAGCAGTCCTGCCTAATCCTTTTCATGTCTTCATATAGACCTGCAGTCTGTTAATTTCTCTAAAATTTTCTGAACCTACTGATAAAAATAATCTGCCTCTGCAATCCTCTGTGGCAGTACATTCCAGGAAATCCCTCTTTTCTCTGCAAAAAGAAAGTACTTACTGTGGTGGTTTAAACCAATCTTTTACTAGTGTAACTTTAGTTCTGGTATTGCAGGTTCAGTGAGCAAGAATCCTGTGTTCATTTCCAAACCTAAAGTTTGGAATTAATTCTTTATGACAAGAATAAAAACCCCTCTTCCACTCCATCACTTAGGTTAAGATGGACAGCTGAGAAAATGACCGTGGGCACTCACAAGGAGTTAATAGGAGAATCACTTTCACGGTGCTCCAGAATTTATAATTAAAAGGTACATAATGTGTCTGAAAAGTGATTGTCAAGATAACAGGAAAGTAAAACTTGTCATATCTTGCCAGTTTGGGAGGCAAGCTAGGATGAACATGGACCATGAGCCTTAGGTAAAGAACAGCCACAGCAGAAGCGGTGTGTTGAGATTCAGAGTTGAGCTTTTAGTTTGAAAAAACAACTAGTGAAACCCCATGGACATCTGAGACCTTTCAATACTGCAATGCAAAAGAGATTGCAATATGTGAAGACAGTGTGGCCATATAGGGCATCAATAACCACCATTCAGATGTTTGAATGTTGTATTCTTCTGAAATACCCATATATGGGAGGGCAGGCTGCCACTCTGAGGAACAAAGCCAGGCATTTTGTTACATGCTGGGCCAAATTATCCATGGTGTAGTCATTGTAGTTGTGCTAGCTTAATCCAAGAACACATTTTAACCTCTCTTTAATCTCATTTTGGAGCTGATTTTTGAGCTGATTATCAGTAAGGATGTACTAAATTGGAATTCTGCTCAGCAAAACCAACTGATGTGAAGTACATCCTCCCATGCGTGTAGTTAAGAAAGCAAACACTGCTATACGACTGGATTTAAAGTAAATCCTGCCCCAGTTTCTCCTTGTGACATCTGAGAGCAGCATGGATCAAATTCTGCTGGTGATCAGTGCACAGTGCTGAGGGAGAGCCAGAAAGATGGAGTAGGTGCAATGAACCAGGACATCAGCTTTCAGTTCAGTCATACAAAGTAGGTCTCATCCCAGGAACACAAAAGAGGTGTTTATTTCATTAGATGGAGCTCAGCTCACCACTAGGCCATCTCCTGATGCATTTCATATCCTAAATTACTAAGGAAAATGTGGATCTTCCTTGTTAAATTTGCTGCAAGGGCAAAGCATCACCTTCAGTGTGAGAGAGTAACAGATCCTTTGTCAATATAAACAAGACAAAGCAGTACTTCTTCATATCTTTTGGTTTTGTTCAACTTTATAACTGAACTAGTTCTTCTTCAAAACAGGTCAATGTGTGATTAGGTAACTGGCAATACATTTATGGTATCATCGGCAGGAAAGTTTGTACATAACCACATTTGGTTTATTTTTTTAGTGATTAATTCCTTCAAAATATTCCTGATCCAGTTATGTAATTTCCTACAGACGCTGTTTTATAACCATGACTCTGATTCACCACTGCATCATTCCAGGTTTATACCAGCACCAGTCAAGCTGATTGATTTTAAGAAGAGTTATGTCAGCATAAAACTAAAGCAATGAAGTTGTGAATCAGGCCTAAACAGGAGCAGGTACTCCAGGCAGAAGAATTATTTGAAGAAACCCAGTTGTTAGAAGCCTTGAAAAAGGCCGTATTACATCTAGATGACTTTCTATCATCTCTGGCTCAGCAAAAGCACTCCCCGGGTCCTGCAGCTTTGCAATTCCAGTGAAGCTACAGCTGCAATTCCCAGTACATGAGTTTCTCTCACCCACATCCTCTCCAACTTGGCTCATTTTTAGCCTGTTTCTGAGAAAGAGCTGAAAGAATTAATCCTAACAAAATTTATTTTTAAAAGGTTGTGTAATTTCAGAACAACCATGCTGCATTACTTCAGATTAGGGTCTAGCCTTCCCTAAAAATGCTCATAATCATAGTCTCCAAAGCAGAATCGTTTTGCTAGATACTACATGAGGCTGGCAGATTTTCTATCCCTACATTGTATTTGCAGAGTGTATCTCAATACCAGAGTGTTTCTTGGTATCAGAGTTCACTTATTATTAATTCTGCATGTGCTGTGATAGTTGGGGGTCAGGGATCCCCTGTCTGCTGTACCTGTGGGCTGAGAGGAGACTCTCATCCTGCGGGATGCTGAGCACTCTCCACTTACATTGTAAGGACCAACAACTGACTGCACTGTGGGATGGGCCTGGGGAATGTGAGATCATGTGTTAGATTACAAATCACTTTCTTTTACTTGCCAATCTATGCTGTGAAAAGATGGATTTAAAATGTGCTAATATGATCAATCTTATGCTTTTTAAAGTGTCTAAGACTGCAGGTCTTAGGAGGTAAGGAATCATGTATGTTGCAAGCAGCCGGCAGTGACTATGTGTGGGTTTTTTTCATGTTTACCAGGTTTGCTTAAATTTGCTTCACTTTTTTCTGTTTCTAACACAAAGAATTAGTAAATAATTTGCCACTCCAAGTGAAAATGCTCTACTGAAAGAAACATTTCCACTGAAAAAAAAAAAGAAAAGAAGCAACAATAACAAAAAATTGCTTTTCTGTGGTTTAAGAAACATGAAACTTAAGAAAACAAAGAAAATGGACTCTCAGTCAATTTTCTGCAATGTTCTCTTTTTCTTCACAAGAAAAAAATCCTGTGTTTCTAAACTTTCTGATAGCTTTCAGCTGTTGGACGTGCCAAGAGCAAATGTTTTTGCTGCCTTTATTCCTGTCATGGGAGTCAAGAGTTGATCTAGCTAAATACATGTTTCCTGTGCACAACAATCTGTACTAGTCAGAAAAGGACAAGATACCCACTAAATACTCTTCACTGTAAAAATATTTATCTGCTTTTGATTTGCTCACAGTACACAGTCTGTGCTTCCTGCTTAGTCATTATTTGTTTCTTTGTAAATTCTTGTGTTATTTAAAAAATTCAGTGAAAAGTTTCCTTTCATGGCTAGGCTCCTTCAGCTACTCTGCTTGTCTTCTTTGTCCATACAGTGGATGTATTCTTCAGTGGAACTCTAACTTTCCAAGCTGAATTACTCTCTAATTGATGATCTTTTAGGAAAAGGCTCAATTTAATTTTCACCATTTCTCAACCAGTCTGTAAGGGTCCACTCTGTAATAACTGCTGGCGTGCAAAGACAGCTACTTATCTTGTAGTCCCCCATACGTCCACCTCCATCTGCTATAGCTTGTCTTATTCGCAGGTTGTGAGCTCTTTTCATGTCTCCCATACTTCTGCTTTAGGTTTCTGACTGAGAAACATATGACCTGGCACATTGGAGTGCATGTAAAATGAGCACGGAGCTCAAGATCCTTTGAGGAGTGCTGCACAGTTAACCTGTGCATGAGCAGCAAAGTTAATATAAGGCAGCATGCTGTTTTTACTGGACACAGGTGGCAAGGATCAACTTCATAGTCTCACTGTATACCCCCTTTGGGGTTTATCTAAGTGGATGCAGTGGCTATATGTCTGGAAATTGCAGTACCTGTGAATCAGTAAATGGCTAATATTATCTTGTAGTGCTCAAAATTGGAAAAAGAGGGTTTTCTGGGAAGACTCAGGTGTATCAAAAGCTATTTTCCTTGTGCTGTGATGTACAGCACTTCCAGTGAAGATCCCAGCATCAGGCTGGTGGCAAATACTAAAAAATTTAAGATGTAAAATTGTGAGCTCAAAAAGACAGCAGCTTACTTGTTCTGTCCTCAGATGCAATGGGGCTATTCCTCACCTGGCCAACTGACAGTCTCAGAGCCTCGAAAGTGAACACAGTAAGCAATGTGAATAGCAGTTGCATTTTTCACCTTCTTTAATGAAATAAGCATGTCCTGCAAAGTAAGTTGCATGGCATCTCAAGATCACCTTTTGGCAAAAGGCAAAAAAAAAATGTAATTTTTGTCACTTCCTACATTTGCAAAATCACTGTTGTTTTAAGTAATCTGTATTTTTCTTCCCTATTTGAAAATAACTTCACAGTTGTGACCAATGTCAAAGCATGCCTGATTGTACGTAGAGTGTTTGCATGAGCTTTTGCAGACTGACATACTCTGAGCTGTCCTTTCCCCTGTTCTGAACAGAACAGCTACACAACACCTTGCTGAAAGCCTTGATGGTGACAAGATATTAACCCGTACTTTGTGCTGCTACCCCTTACAATTCCTGTTTATCTCAAAGGATAGGCAGAGCAAGCTTGTGTCTTTCTGCAATTTTGTGTGAGGAACCTTCTGCAGCCTATCTGTCTGCTTTCCCAAAAAAAGCTCTAATTTAATCCAGGGAGGCTCAATCTAACCCATGGAAATGGATAGAAAACTTATAAAATAAAATACGTTATTGCACATTTGTCTCAATAGAGGGCTCAGAGAAAGTCAGATCTACTGAACAGTGAGATGTGTTCCTTCTATGAGGTCTGAAATTGAAGCTGAAGCAAAATAAAACTAACGGGTTGTCTCTGTTCACAATTTTAGAGTAATAGACACTGCAGAATTTCAGCATATTCCTGAAGAAAGACTCCCTTCACATCATGTTTGAGAAAGTTTTCCATTCGGAAGCTTAATGTATTTATTTTCTGAGATAAAGAGGGATAAAATGACATGCCATGTGAAACTCTGCCCTCAGTGATCATATATAAAATTTTTAGACGATTGCCTTTGTACAAACTTCACTTTTTATGTTGATTCATAAAATCAATTCATTTTGATAAGAAAAAAGAATTGTGCTGCTTTACATTTATGGTCTCCTATATTCTCTGTAATCTCCTTGGAAGTGTGCTCTAAAATCTTTTGAGTGTTATTACCTTAAGTACTTTGAAACTTCACAGGTTCACACCGTTGCTCTTAGAACCATTGCAGTGGGAGAAGAAGGAAAGAAGGAGGTGCACAGAGGAAGTCACTAACTTAGAAGACAAGCATCACTTAAGTAGTTAGCAAGATCACCTAAAAAAATAGCTGAAAGTCAAAAAGGTACTTGAAAAGACTTGTGTAGCCTACATGGCATTTTTGGACAAAGGCATTTAAATGCCAGTAAAAAAAAAAAAAAAAGTAACTGCGAAACCTTCCCAGCTCACCCTTAATTTATTCCAATTTGGTGTCAACTGAAGAGAATCCTCTTTGTGTTTCCCTAAGGCCTTCCCATGAGGTGAACTAAAGCTCAGTAAGAGGAGACAATACAGATTCAGTTCAAAAGCACAGTCCTCATCCAAACTATGGTGCTATGAAGACTCACCTTTAGTCCAAATGGGATCAGAAAACCTGTAAAATCTTAAAGGGATCTACATTCAGGCTTCATTATCAGAGCTTACCTGACAGACTCCGGTAAGATCTGGCCTGCAGAAGGTGCAATTACAGCTCTTGCTTTCTGATGTAGCAGGGGCAGTGTTGTGATGGTGCCACTCTCTCATTTAATGACCCAGAAGTTTAGTCCCCAGCTCTCTCATTTACCTGCTCTGTTCAGCTGCCATTTCCTGAAAGGACTGAAGCCTGCATCTACTGACAGACTACCTATCTGTCACCTCACTTTTACCATAATCCCTTGAGGATGTTGTTATGATGCTCTCAGGCCTGAAATGGGGATGGTCTCAGAGATACCATGATGTTCAAGCCCTTCTCTTGCCATCAAGAGAAGGTACTAACCACCTCCCACTGTCTCCCAGGCCATGGAAACAGGCTTGACACCTGTAGTGTGGTTGTAACAACAGGTTTGTTGTCCTGCTGTACTTGCAGGACTGCCTGGCAGTACCCTTAGACAACCACAATGACACCTTCTAAAGATTTTGTTATCTTACTTTCCCTCTCTTAAAGTTTTCTTTCATACCCCTGCCCCTCTCTTCCCCCCCCCCAACACACTTTCCCACAAACAACATACACCTAACTACCTTTTCACTATTGGTTCCACTTTTCCTGTCAGCCATAGTCCCATTGGTATTCCTCACCCCATTTCTTAAGAGGTGATCTCAGCTTTATATCCTTTCACTGGTGTGGCTACTAAGGAGCTGTTGATACTGCCCAGGGTCCTAAAACACCCTTTCAGGGAGGTCTGGCCACAGATCACAACACTCCCTCTGAAACACCTGTGAAACCCAGCCATTCCTCATCTGTCAGCTTCTGCCATCATTATCTGTCAAATCCAGCAATTTCTCACATAATATCCAGCAGTTTCTCATGTCATTTCAGTCAGCAGAACCTGAGGCCAGTGCCTGGTCAGTGGCCCATGGCCCAAACCGTCCTGGCTGCTTTCACTAGCAGGGATGATTTACCAGTTCCTGCCTTGGATTGCGGTGCAAGGGTTGTCCTTTTGTTAAAAGTTTACATAATGCCCATCAGTCTAGAACAGGAGCCTCAAGCCATCATCACTTTACATCTAATGAAAAATATGAATTCCTGAGACTCTGGACTGAATGAGCCTAGGTGGATGGGTAAAACTAGAATGAGCCTTTCTTTTTGCTTATGTCATATATAGTAGATTAATAATTTTCTATTGTCCTTATAAGCATCTTTAGTATCTTGCTACATCATAGGATATTCGTTAGTAAATTCAATAGAAATATAGCCTAATAAAAGTTTACTAAAATACTGGATTTGCTATACTAAGGGTTGCTTTCAAAACAGTGTGCTTTGTGAAACTATCAGTCAACTATGCCAAGCATCCTGTAGGTTGTGATAACATCAAGTCTTCTAAGAACCTGTGGCGCCTACAGACAACAGTTATGTGGATTGTGACCCACCTGGGCAATCTACCAGCGAGACACTGGAGACAGGACCAGGACGAGAGACCAGGACAAAGATGACAAAGGACTAGAATCAACAAAGACCCCCACAGGAGACCCTCGAGCATGCATAATCACAAAGACAGCCGATTCCAAGAAATAAAATGACTATGTAAAAGAATTCTGGGAACTCATTGACATGGAACTGAATATGCATGGTTTTGGTGTGTGTTAGTCGGGGTGTTTCACTGACTCGTTGGAGCTCTCATGGTGGAGAATCCCCAGTGCTGCCCAGCACTGCAATAAAGAATGCCTGCTCAATAACAGCTTATTTGCTGTTACTGGGTCTTGATCTCGGAATCCTTACCCAGCTGCACCAGCTTCCCACTTCGGTGAGGAGTGTTAGAAAGCAAGGGGGTTTGGAAGGTCTGAAATTTTTGTTTCAATCTGTAAACTAAGATGGTTAAAATATTTTTCAGTCCAAGGACTGGAGTCTCTGAACAGCCTCTTAGAGCTGGGAGGGCAATAACGTCCTTTCAAAATGGTACTGCATTAGCTTCTGGATTGCAGTAATTAGTATGCCTAAGAAATAAAGGTCTAGGACATGACAATTTTCTGTGTCCTAGTGGTCCTTTCCTTCTTTGATGATAGAACTGACAAAAACGGAAGAAAACCTTGTTTTCTGTGCCCATTTAAAATTATACGAGAGATACTGCCACCAGGTTTGAGAGCCGTAAGTTCCATTCAAGTACAGTTATTGCAAAAAAATACTTTGCCATATACAATGACAGAGCTGAAGGGAAGACTTGCACCTTGAGATCCCTTTACTCCTGCTGCTGGTGAAGACATCTCTAATAGGCACTCATCTGACATTGGACTCAGACTGAAGTCAGAGTGGAATTATAACACAGAGGAGAAGATGGAAAAGCTCCAGTTGTTCCCATGGTTTATTATCAGTCACCTGGGGCCCATTTCCAAACCATGACATAATGCAGCCACAGCTGCTCCAATCTCATTCTTCCTAAGCTTTGTCAACAGATAAGTAGCCAAAACATTGGAAATTAAATAACTTTTTCTTCCGAGCCCAGTTTAAGATACTCTGGATGCAAGGATCACTCACTGTTTGTGATTAAGATTCAGCAGAGAGTGTGGGCTGCCTTGCAACAAGATATAAATGAGAAGGTAGAAACAGTGAGCCAGATACCATCACACACTGTCCATCTCCCACTGGGACTGGTTCCCTTGCAGGATTGCAGATGGCACAGAGAATCATACAGGTTCATGAAGCTCTTTCAAACTCAACTTCTCAATTGCCATGATGCTCTATCAGACAGAGATCTTGCTTGGCACAGGTAGTGTAACCATGTGGATAATATGTGGATAATAAGGTAGTTTAGTACCTCATTCATACAAGAAGAATTAGGCCCAAAACACTTCCTCAAACAGTTCTTCAAGTGTCCTAAGATGAGTTCTCCTGTTGAAATGATAACTTGAAATGTTATAATTTGAAAGGGTAAAATTCATTAAATGACGGAATTCGTAGGCAAAAAGTTGTAGCCAAAGTTCTGTAAATGTGTGTGCAGCTTCCTTATTGTTTTGGCTAGCAATGATACATGTGGCAACTCAAGGGAACTCCTTCACAAGGGGAAGACATTGCACCGTGGAGGAAACATACCCAGATCCATGGAGAATAGACAACTCATGCAATAAAACCAAGTAATGAAATTATTTTAAGCCCCATATTCTGACAAGCACTACAAAGAGGCAGATAGAAACAGGGATGCTGCCAAAGCTTTCCATCAGTTACAGCCTGGACTGAAGGGTGATTAATGTAAACTCCATCTATGTTATTCTCCATAACCACTTGGCTCCATGAGCACACATCTACCATTAAAGCACTTGACAGCTGGGAGAGGGGAGAAGGGAACATGAAATTCCTTTCTTTTAATGTTTTCTGTACTCAGAGTTTTCACACACCAGCAGCTAGAAGTTTTGGTTGCTGTCAGTTTTCTTAAACACCTCTAGATCAAGAGCTAGCATTAGAATTTATTTGAATGGTCATTCATTTTAGGCAGGAAGGCACCCACTGCAACTGCAATACAAAGGAAAATCTGCCTCAGAGCAGCTTACTGTGCAAATGCAGTTCTATCACAATTATTTCAATAAGAACATACTGTATTGTCCATAATGACATCCATATTAAGAAGAAAAAAAAAATATCTAAGCTGTACAGTTACATGCCAAAACTATTTCCTGAGGGATATTTATTTTGACTAATGTTAGGATAAAAAAAATTAAACCAATCTGCTTTGGTTTAAAGCACTTGATTTTTCTTTTGTGTTTGCTGGAGAGAAACAAAGCAAGCCAAGAATTTATGTAAAGCCACTGCTAGGTTTTAAGGTGGCAAGACTTTTTAGGGTGGTAAGAGTACCTCCTCCTTGGCAAAGAGCAGGAATGCATAAATGCAGGATGAGGCAAGGTTACTCTTCTCAGGGAGTGATATTTTTTCCCCATCTACTGCAGCACTGTTCTGTGGTTTGAGAGAGTGCCAACATTCACTGAGACAAAATCCTGTCTCCTGAAGTACCAACTGCTATTTGGCTCTGGGTATTTGAAAATAGGCTCTTCTTGCTACACTGATGTCAGTATATATCTATTTTCTTGCCTACTTTCTATTTCTTTATTTGCTGCTGTTCTTAACTGCAGACTAAAATAAAGGATCATATTACTCCCAAATGAGACAAGTCATAGCTAGACATTCTTAGGGCAAAGGCACAGGCCTGCTAACAAACTGCTTTTCTTTAAGCCCATGTCATCAGATTTCACTGTGAATTAGGGGGAAAGGTTTATGTAGACCTAAGAGTGCCAGTGAGAATCACTGGCTGCCAGACTACAGTTCAGATTTAGTTTTCCTGCAACCTTTACTTGGCCTGAGGCTTTCCTTCCTTTTCTGAAAATGAAAAAAAAAAAACCAAAACCAAACAAAAAAGTCAGTCTGTCCACTGTGAACTTTGAAAGATTCTCTCATAAGTTATAACTGCATGATTGCTGTGCCTGTACAAGGTCTGCCATCAAGTAGTTTAAAACTGAAAAGCATTACTATGGTTTGTGATAAGATTGAGGATTGCAATTTGGTAACATGAAGAGTAGGGATTAATCAAAATTTGGGAAGCATATCGCATGAAAAGCAGGGCACTTATATCCCCTTTCCAGAAACAGGTGTTGACATGCCTACATTCAGATGACTTGCCTTACATGTTCTGGTAATGAAGTCTACCCTGGATACAACATATCCCATTATATGTATCACTTCCTTAATCTAAATGCGGCAGTCACGGTTCTTTCCTTCTTTCCTTCTTTTGTTAACCCCCCACTGGCAAAAAAAAATGTGAACAGCTTTTAGTTACGGTAGCATTCTGAGGGAAAAGGTGGCTTAGAGAAATATGCTCCAAAACTATCTTATATTTTCAGTTAACTCTTGTTTTGCAGAATTAAACTGTCCTTTATGCAAGACAGTTCATTCAAAGTAAGACGAACCAACTTACTTGTGGTAGGTATGTAACAAGTGGAGACAACATTTCAGAATCTCCAAAGTCACCTGTTTCAAAGTCAGTCCCCATGAAAGTCTCTTCACAGAGTCTGCTATAGTGTAGAGGCTTTACCCCAGAAAGGGGGGTAAGCAGAGAGCACAGTAGTGGGACCAGGTATAGAGAATGCCATTTGAATGGAGCAGTAAGAGACCCAGTACTCACAGGCTGGCCCATGGATGAAACCTGGTTACGCAGAAACACAACAGTAAGAGAGATTATTATTGTTTGAAGAGAAGAGGTAATTTGTGGGGAATAAAATGCAACTTGATGATGGCATAAAAGGAGGGAAAAGCTCTAGCTTTGAAGAATTTGGAAAAGTCTTGGTGTTTTTCCAGACTTTTTCTGTTTTATTTCATCCAGACCCTGAAGAGGGCCCCAGTGAGACCATTCCATCAGCAATCGCTTTGATTCAGCCTTACAAGTGAGAAGAGCGCGAAATCTAGAATGCGGGCCCATCTTCATAGATCTATTAAACTGAATAAATGCATGTGTAAGAATAAGGGAAGTTTACTGGAAGGTCAATTATAGTACTGTTACCAGAAGGCAATCTTAGCCCTGGATACAGGCTGTGACAGGTACTCCTTGCTATCTCTCTCACACAAAAGGAACTTAGCCAGAATCTCACTGATCCTGGCCAGTATTTCATGTTGGACAAGGTTGTTACACTGTTTGCCAAGTTCATGTCTCCCCCATTGGCTTTACCACCTGTGAAGGAGCATGGTAAGCTTGGAAAATATTAACTCTAGATGTTACAGATTTTCAGAAAAAGGTTGTTTGATTTAGAGAAGTGCAGACGTTAACAAAACAACCTTCTAAAAATGTATGTCTTTACAGTGCACTGGACTAGGTAATGTCATGATCATTACAACAGTCGTGGCCAATCTCCCTAGGATAGTTGGTATGTTTACTGATGATTGATCTTTTTGTTAAGAGCATTAGACACAAACTCAGGAGACTGGGACAGTTGCCAGCTTTGTCACAGATGTCCTGCATGACCTATAACAAGCTGTTTATCCTCATTGTATGTTTCTTTGGAGACTGGAGGGTGGTGCTTTCCTATCCCATAGCGACATTTGTCAATACACATTAATCAGTTTTGTGCTAAGTTGTTAATGGAAAGCCGGTGAAAGTGAACAGACAGAACATCTCTGTTTCATCTCATTTCTCATGGTGTGACTCCATGGGATGTTTTGATTGTACTTTCAAGCCAGCCTTCCTAAGAGGAAATCAAGCCACGTGATGCCATAAGAGCAAAGCCATCAAGAGACAGCTTCTTCTCTTTGCTTACCTTCCTTCCATCATCCTTCTTCCCATTTCTTTGGTTTTTTTGCCTTGTCATTTTTCTGTTTCTTTTCTTATCTGTCTACTTCAGGCATTACGTTTCATTACTCTCCTATTTTCTCCCTCTGCCATTTATTCCCTTCTAGTCTTTCTTTTTTGCCTAATATAAATGTGCATTGGAGTAGGAAATAAGGAGTTTTTCTCATCCCTTGGGCTGTCTTGTCTGCTTGCAGAATAGAAATACCTGTTAAAGTACTTTTCCAGTTTTCTGTTTAATGCACACTCGCATTGTAACAATTAGTTTAATGCCAGTTTTGCTGTATTTCAGGGAGCTGTTACCAGAATGCTTATACAATAATAGTTCATTTGTCTGGGTAACATTGTAATGCTATTGTTCAGAGTTATTGTGTGCACATATGCTAAAATGGTGGATTTGGGTACATGGTCAATTCAGTAGTTGGGAGATGACTACATGAAAGAGAATATGTGTTCACACTAAGAGTTTATCATGATGACATGAATGTGTTGGTAAAGCCTAACAGTAATACCAGAGGACACTTTCACTTTCTATGTGCATCTCCATAAATACCTTACTTATGAGATGTCCTATTAATGAAAGGAATTTTACCTTTGTGTTATTTAGGGTATAAAGGGGTAATAAAGATAAATTACTTGATTTTGAATGTCTGTTTTCTTACATGAAAGTAAAATGTATGTAGCTACTTCAGCTGTTCTTTTCTTGATTATTGCATTTTTAGGAGGTACCAACGTGAAACAGCCTGCACAGATAGAATTCCACCTTTTCAATGCTTGACTGGTTGTTTAAAGGCACTGCTGAGTCTGCAGATCTGTGCAGGGATGATAGTGTGTCTGCAAAGTGCAGAGTGAGAGGAAAAACAGGAAAAAGATAAGTAGGCAACTGTCTGTTCCCTTGCCTTGTGATATCTTGTATAGTTATAAGGAAACAATTATTTCATAATTAGTGACCTGCAAATGGAATAGACGGGGCTACTTACATGATTATTTTTCTTATTGTTAAAATAAATGCAGAGATTCTCTGATGTACTGTTTGAAGGAATATAAAAATGAAAGATGATCCTCCTCAAAAGAGACCTGCTTTTCTTATGTAATCTGTGGAATAAGTAAGTAAGTAAATAAATAAATATTTTTAAAGAGAAAAAAAATAAAATTGCTTGCTAGTTCTTCAATATCAGTACGGATGCTACTGCTTCTCCTAGTGTTATAGGTTATATGTATGTGTAGAAACTATGCTGGCAAGTTTATTGCAGACCTTCATTTCCTGCTAGCAGCACTATCAATTCAGTATAGTTTGATCATTCTACTCTACCTCTGCTTTTTGCTTCAGGTAACTTATCTGAGGGCATGGGCCATGAGCATGAGACTGCAGTTCTTGAAAAGAATCTCAAATACTTATATCCCAGATAGTATGTTTGACTTCCTTCTGTACAGGGTAAAACTTGCATGGAATACAGGCAAAATTTGCAAGATTGTTCTATCCACAATATGTCAGAATCAGTTAAGCAACACAGTGCTCCAATTCCTGTTGAAAAACAGTATGAGAAAAGCAGGAAAACTGAACAAAACAGTATATTGTTTTCCATCATAGCTTTTTATCTTCTGCTAAATTCCAATGCAAACATCCTGTTCTCTGATGTCCTAAGCAAATGTAATTCCTCTGTGCATGTTAGTGTCTAATAATCTGTGAAAAGCCTGCAGTTTGTAAACATTTGAAATCAAGATAATTTATTCTTGTCAAATCTGTTTGGGACAGGGGGAAATTATTTTATTTTCACACTGCTAGGTTTAATTTTTAATGTTTTGATACAGTAAATTCCAAGCAAAAAACTTAAATCCAAACACACTGACAGCTTGTCAGTATTAATATTATGTACCAGGATTTTTCAAATAAACTCTATCAGTCTGTGGTATCAAGAATCAGTCTCTTGGGTCCAGTCCTCTGAGAGTTTCAATGCATTCAAAATTTGCATTCTGGCTCTGTGTCTTAGATATTGTCTTGATTTTAATGCTGCTATGATCTGTGTAAGCTGTTTTGACCTGCAGAATAAATGTACCCCAATCAAACCCATATCCTTAAGGCAAAAGCAATTTTCCTCAAATGTTTTGTCTGCAACATCCACAGAAGCATTATGCAAGCTTAATATTTGGGGGAAGTGGCTAAGATGGGGGTGCAGGGGGTGAATTGTCCTTTCTCCATAAATGTTATCCAGCTTCAGTTGGATATTTGATGCAATTTAAGTGTCATAGAAGGCAAATCATATGGAAAGTCTCTGATGCTCTTACTGACTGTGTCTGTATCATCTGTCCAGAAAAGGCAACAGCAAAAGCATCAAATTTTTCTTCTCCTGACTTTTCAGAGGAAAAAATATCTAAGTTTCCTGACCCCATTATGTTGCTTAAAAAATGAAATTAAGAAGAAGGGGAAAAAAAGATAAGTGAGAGAATAGTTGGTGGGCTGGTGTTGGCCTTTAATATCTGTTGTCATCCTTAGAGCTGGCATTAAAGGGTCTCACAAAGCAGTAATTGGGTCTGCTCTGTCATGAAGGTTTCTAAGGAAACAAGGCTAATTAGAGGACTGTGACTGTTGCTGAGAAATACGGTCTAGCAGGTAGGGTATTGACCGAGGTGTTGGAGGAGATGGTGATATTCCTAGCTCTCACCTGTCAGAGCAGTGTGACCTTGGAAGAGTCAATTAGCACCTCTGAAGGAAGGAAGTTTACAGTGCTCACCTTTGCCTTTGACGTTCAGCTTGGTAGCCCTTCAGAGCAAGAACCACTTGCTTGTGCAGGAATGCACTGCACTGAATGCACTGGAGCCACTGTTCTTGCTGTTGTCTCTGGGTGCTATTGTAATCCAAATCACAACACAACTCTCTTCAGCAAACAAATTATATTTGGATAGTTCTTCTGATGTGACTTCTATATCCCGTTGCTAGGGACTTACATCCCTTTGAACCACCCAAGTCAGACCTTAGAAACTACGGGTCTGTGGCTAGAGATTTTGCCAGGATTTAGCTGCTCCATTCTTACAGCACTCCTTCACAGAGTCACTCTTTAAGGAAACCTCTGGAGCTTCAAAACCCATCATCATGGATATAATTGTTATGTCATATCCACTTGCTCCTTGGCTGCCTGCAGCGCCCATGACAGCCATCCCCAGCTGTCTCTACTCTCGTGCACCAGTAGGCTCTCTCATAACTCAGCCTCACAATCTTTGACCCAACATTTGGGTTTGCAGCTCTTGGCCAGCAGCCACCCATTGGAAGCCGGCCACCTCTGCCTTTCCTCCTGCTTCATTACAGCCTCAAGCCTTGCTCATAATAGTTGATGTAAAGAAGTAGAATGAGGCATCAGCCAGCTCTCCCTGGAAGTCCATTGCCTGTGTTACACAGTGTCTATCTCCATCACCTCCCACACAGGTGTCTGCCTGCACTGATAACCAGGCTAGCTAGTAAGAGTTTCAGTGACAATAATAAAATTCTGTCTTTTTCCTCCCAATATGACCTCTGCTTACTTGTGCTGGCACTGTAGCTGGAGCTGTCACTTACATCACTGAAATCCTTCACCGCAGGACCCCAGCAGTCATGACAGCTGCCTGTCTGAGTTTGAGCAAAATGAACCCCAGTTCTCAGTAACTTCAACCCCTCTGCAATCAGTGAGGAAGAAAATGAGAAGTATCACAGGCCTTGATCTTTCTCTGGCTTTCTGAGGTGGCATATTCTCAAAAACAAGAAAGGACACAGCCACTTCTGACAACACAGCAATCAATGAAGGGGAATAAATGGACAAAGAAAAATGAGCTACTGGGGAGGAAGAGGAGAAGAAAAGGAGTGAACGACTAAGAAATAAATGGGGTACTTCTAGGGAACAGAAAAAAGTGGAGGGGAATAAATGGAGAAATGGTTAAGTGTAAAGAAAAAGAGAGGACAGAGTAAGATCAATGAGGAGGAAAGTTAATATCCCATGGCAGATGATCAAAGGACACCTGACATGAGACTGCAACAGGCATGATGCTAAAAAAGAAGTGGGTAGTAGCACTCTGTGTGTCAGGCAGGTGCCCATTGTACTTTATTCGCACATATTCATTTGTGATTTTATTAACCTTTTCACAAATATTGGCAAGCATTGTTTTGAATTATTTGGGTTAGAATTGCACACACTTTAACCATTGAGTAACACTTCCCAGTGGTTTGCCTGTAAATTACTGGATTATTTTTTTTTAAATCCTTGTAATCTATGATGAGAGCACAGCTGTCCAGGCCCAAATAGAAGGGCTCAGTTGGCAACAGGCTGTGCTTTCATATGTGTAGGTACAAATCTAAGCTGCAAATTCGTTGTGGTATTGAGAACAAAGAGAAGAAAACCTTTACAGGTGATAAAAACATGAAAAGGAGACAGGCTGATTAAACCAAACCATAGGCTCACAGTTCAGGAGTCAGGGCACAGTATTTTATCTTTTGAGCAGATAAGACTTCATTGGGGTACAGCTATCAGGGCTATAGCTCCTTGCTACAACCTAAACATTTCTGAATTGTTTGACAAGAGAATCCAGCCTTTTCTGAATAACCACTCAATAATTCTTCCAAACACTATTTCTCCTTTAGCCAAAATCAAATAAACTCAAAACTTGTTATTTCTCAAATTTAATCTCAGTGTAATTGACCTCATGTTTTAAGAAATAATTTTCCTATATGTGCTGCTTTTTAACTACTTCTCTGCAGCTGCTCTCTGAAAACAATAAGGACTTCTCTACTGCTTTTTCTGACTATAAAGGTACTGTATGAAAATGTAGTGTCTCTATAGATTTACAATGTCATCTCACCCCCATAATACTATCATTTATTTTAATGTTATATATGAAATGATAATGGAATTTTCATAACAATGCATATGACAGTGACAGTAATATCACATGAATCTATTATTATTGGCATTAGTATTATGAATATGAAATTATTTCACTAGGCTAAGCTACTCCTTCTAATGATTAGGTAAATTACTGCTGAGTTACAATAGAAGTCTCATAAGATTGCATATGACATCCACACAGACAAAATATAAATTAATAATGGTTACTTCAGTGACCAATTTCAGATGAATCAAAGATAAAAGGCACCTGAACTGTTACTGCGGTATGTTGCAAGTCATTATTACTTTCTTGCAGATGTATCATAATGAAGTTTTCATTCTGAATGAATGTTTGGGTCCACCAGAATTCTTTCAGCATCATACGAAGGTTCTTCAGGAACCTGTGGAATAATGATCTGATCACTTTCTGCCAAGAAAACAAGACAAACGCACACACTGGTGATCAGAAACAAACCTTACATCGCTACCACTCTTTTAATCACCTGCAGAGAGAAAAGCTTTCCTACTGCCAGAAAACTGCAGAACTTGAAGAATCTGAAGTCCCTGTTGTGTTTTTACTTTAAAATTGTATTATGTTCACACTCAGACACAGTAGGTATGTTTATCCTACAAACATATCATGTCTACTCATAGCTCTGCTCTGATCTGGAACACTGAAAGTAAGGTGGTAGGACCATTAGAGGTAGGTGCTAACAATGCAGATAATTGGCTTTCCCTTCTGATTAATCTGTTGCTGCTACAATCCATGTCAGCATCTAGTGAGATCCTTTTCAGAGCCACTTGCTTTTGCGGCTCGCTGATGGTAACTTGGGAATGCTTCAGTATTTAGATGGCTGTCAGGACCACTCCACTAGGTTGTATGGATGACACTGTGAGGTCTTTCTCCTTCAATTCCATCTGGTCCTCTGTCATATTTGTCTCCTCACATTGTCACATGACAATGCATCTTCCAGCAGTGCTGCATGAAATAAAAATAAATAAGTAACAAATAAAAGCAGCCTGTTATCCTGAGTCATTAGTGTTTTAACTGAGAGCTGACTGTTTGTATGAATATTAGTCTGGAGAAAGCAAATAGACCAAGTGTCAGTTATACAGATGTAAAACTGGAATAATATGATTGCACCAGAGAGGAACTTGATTGTGTCAATGGGAGCAATATTTGTTCATTGCAATAGAATTTCCTAGATCATCTGCTGTAATGTGAAAATTTGGATGCTTCTCTGTTACATGAAAGCTTTGCTTTATGGATAACCATATATTTGACAGCTGTGTGTTTAGGGAAGGCTGATCATACCAAGATTGTTAGTCCTACAGGATATGCTGCAGCATATATTACACAGTGTAAGTTGTTTAAACTCAACTTACACATCAAGATAACTGGAAAAAAGTAGTCTGTGTGGGTTCATTAAAAGATTCTATCAATGTTTTTTAGGTATTAACTTTAAATAGTTCATTAGTAGATTGCACAACCCTGTCTCAGAGGAGGAAACAGCTCATCATAATGACTAGTCAGAGGATTCCATATAGAAGACTCCACCACAACACGGGTTGTATAGAAAGGTCCTTCTTATATCTTACAGCTCCATTACTTGTGTAATTTTTGCTTCTGGTTTTGCCTGGACCTGAAACAGAGCTGTAAAATAAACAAACATATTTTGTAATACAATAGACTTAAAATAAGTAATTCTTACAAATTTACAAAAGTTAGTAAAGCACACTCTAAATTCCAGTAATTGCTGCAAAACATGAAGGCCCAATTGCAGTTATCTTTTCTGCAATACAGTGGATGAAACTAATATTTGAGGCCTGTATTTCCTACCATTTAATCTATGGAGGTTTTTCCACTAAATGGAGCAGGAACTGAAAAGGACTTTAAAATATCCTTCATTCTTCATGTCAGATTAACAGACCGGGACAGACACTTCTTCATATTCTGTCAGACTGTAACTCTAGCAAGCATTAGATATAAGGCCTTAATATGAATATTTGTTGTTAAGCCTAGAATTACATTTGTAACTTGTTTTCCTTTCTAGCTTACTCATTTCCTACCCTGAGGAAGAATCTGGAATTGGCTAGCTAGTAAATGAAAAGCACCTCGTTTCTGACTAAAGGTTCCTTCCCCATAAAGCTGTGCAACCATACAAATCTACAAGAATAGCCTGTATTTGTTGTCTTCATCAGCAGCTTTTATTAAGCAAAAGCACTTTGTATCTGATCTTTGCAAATCCTTAAATTACATAAATGATACCTTAAAAGTATAAGAAAATCTATGCAAGTGAGTAGTGGGCCAGGTGGCTTAGGTGAAGGGTTTCTAATTTAGATGGGTTCTTGTTTAAAGGTATCTGCAGGAGAATATGTTACTCTCTACTTCTTTTAAGCATTACTGCCTGAAACAATTACTACTGAAAAGCATTATCTTCTAAGTGGAGAACATCTGGATTCATACTTACAGCTCCTGGCAAAAGAAAATCTATTGAACCCAGAACAGCGTCAGGAAACAGAGCACTCAGATCACATCAACTTCTGATTCAATACAGTGGGGGATACAGGCAACAAAGATAAGCCTTGAATGGTATTGAAGATACTAGTTGGGTTTGTGAATCAAAACAGCAAAATCTGCATTTAAAGTGCTTTAAATTGATAGTGACCAGATTGTTTCTGAGGTCCTATAGAATAACAAAGATGATAAAGAAGTGTTTAGCAAGCACTTGGTAGTTTAAGTGGCAGATATGCAGCTCACAGGCCAGATTTTTTGCTTCATTTGCAATCACAAAGGGATTAAGAACTTCACTGATTCATACTTCTTGAGAAAATATAATGAAATTTATAGTTCAAAAACAGACTACAGAATACCAGAGAGAAGTAGGCTGATACACATCAAAATAGCTGCAGGAAAGGGAAATGGGGAAAGAGGGACATGGAAGGGAAAGGAAGAGAAAGCCTGGCATGGACAGAGAAGAAAAGTGGGAGCCACAGAGTTGTTGTTATGCAGCAGGAGCAGTCATGGAGCCCTTATATTTAATAAACATGACTTGAGGGAAAATGAATGGGTCCCCCAGCAACATGTAAGGGGCTGAAGGAGTCATAACACCCCTCATGAGAGGTGAAGCAGGCAGCTGCGGTTAAGGAGAGGTAGGGCCCTAAGATGTAAGCAGCAGCAGTGAATCCACTGCTCAGAGAGAATGGGAGAGCTGCTGCAAACTCCCAGGGAAATGCGCTGACCTGTAGGTATTTTGTGGGATGTAACAGAGGAATACAAGGAACCCATCTGCTGTACCTTGAGATAAGGCCACAGAGATACAGGCTATGCAAATCCTTGTCTATTTAATGACTGTAGAGCTATCTCAGCACTGGAAACAGAGAAATAGCAACAAGATCCCTGATGACATAGTAGTACATTCTAGTCAGGAATGTATTGTAGTAATCTCTTCTCATGGGTGTCAGTATTTTCTTATATAGATCCTTGAGACCCAAGGGCAGATTTTCTCACTCTACTAATTAAAAGAGAGGGAGAGAGGAGGAAAAGCTATGCCAGTTTTCAAAGGTAGATCTCAATTCTCCTTTGAAAGGGATGGAAGATTGCGTCTGGCCTCTTCGTTTTGGTGTCAGTTTGTAATAGCGTTGTTTAGCTTCTACTTACTGTTAAAGATAAAAATTGAGTCTTGCAATTTTTCATTTCTAATGGAACTACATTATAGCTACAGAGCTGTATTCTCTTGTTCTTGTGAAAAACTTTATTAAAGTTCTTGTGGCACAGTTTTTCACACTTCAAGTCAGAAAAACTCATCTGGAATTTCAAATTCAGATTTGTTTGCAGCATTCAGTATTAGGAAGATGGAAGACTGATATTAGTTTACTTTCAAACTATGAAACTTTAAATCCATGAGGAAAATTACTGTAGAGTCCTACAGTACCTACTTTAGTGCTTGCTCTTAAAAGTATATCCTTTCACTTTTTCAGAATAAGTGGATACCATTACCTCACCATTTGCCAAACTATTGCCACTAAGTGTAAAGAACTAATGTACATAGAAACGTTAATTGTATGCTAAGATTATTGAGTTACACTAAATTTCCGTGGTGACCAACAACTGTACTTTAAGACATTCGCACAAGTCTAGTGAGTGTTATCAGTATTGTCTGTGAAACAAATGAAAACCCAGTATGTAAATTACAGTGGTCATGATATAAATAATACATCCTGTGCACATTAGCACATTTTTAAAATTCAGAAGAGATTCTATATGCACAGTTAAAATGGACTTCTCTGTTATAACAGAAGAAAATCTTGCTTAGGCAGTGGAGAGAAAATGTGGGACCATCAATATGACATAACTCAAACGGCTATAGAGATCTGAAATTCCTAGAGTAAGAAAATTCGAATTTCAGAAATTTTAAACTAGTTCTTCATTTGGGACATCAGTTTCTAAACCCTGCTTCTGATCTCTGTAGGGTTTTCATGCTTTTACATCCACAAAAGTACAAAAGTAATGCACTTATACAGGGAGAGAAACCCTTATCATGGAAATTGCTAATAGTATGACTGCAGAAAACATATTCAAATGTAATATTTTTCCTTCTTTTTTTATATTTTATAATTTATTTGTTATTTTCTTCACTTTGGTCCTAATAAATATGCATGTGTTTATGTGCAATGAAAAGAAAACCAACATCCTTCCTATTTTATATTTTCAAACATAAGAAAAAAAAAGTATGTTACAGATCATTAGTTTTGGATGGAAAGAGAATTTTCCTTTCTGGAAAATAAGATAAAAGGAACAATATGTGACAGGTGCTGGTGGTGCTGCTTAATGTTCACTGGAGGGCATTCAAATGTCAGGCAAGGGTGTGCAGAGTGATTTAGGACAGAAGAGGAGGAAGAGAAGGAAGGATCAGAACCACAGAAGTTTGCAGTAGAAGAAACCTGCAAGAGACTGTGGAAAATCAAATGTGTATTTCAATGTATATATTTTATCTCACTAGATTTTAAACATTTAGCTCTTCAGCTGATGGCAAGATAAACTATTTTGACTGTTTCTGACTATTTTTTCCCCACCTGTATTATAATTTTTCATATTTAATCTGATTTCTGCTACTTGTAGAACTGTGTTTACAGCTCTTTCTTCCTGGGCTCAGGCCAACCCCTCCCATGCTCAAATTAGCCCCTAGAGTCCACACAATAAACTGCAGGATTCCTAAAAAAACCTAGGTTGGCTTTGTTGTCATTTGATCAATCCTACATATTTCCCAGTGACTTCTGTCTTTCACCATATGTGGCACCAGAGCCACATGCCTTCATGATGACACTTGTTCAGGATCTGACCCTTGGGCAGGTGCAGGAGACGGAGGGATCATCATCCCTTGCAAGTCCCCATCATCCTCTTGTTCACCATTGTTCACTTCTTCTTTGAATCCTTCTTTTACAGAAGTGTGATTTTGTGCCTAAATATTCTGAATTAATCTTAATTATTGCTACTATAATATTCTGAATTAATTAATTTCAGAGAGGTTGTACTTCTGAGAAAGCCTAGGGATTTTCAGAATTAGGGGATTTTGACTCAGTGAGCTGTGTAATCCCTGATCCCTATGCCAAAAATCACTCTGGCAGCTTTTAAAACTTTCTCCAGTTCAAAAATTGTCATGTACAAAATCATGCTGCTTTGAAATGTAATCCATCACCACAGGTTTTGCTTCATAAAGCCGCCGTTTTTTTAATGTGGTGTTAGGGAACTCATCATCTCTTGTTGGTAGTTCATCAAGAACAATGTCTAATACAGATTTACATTTGACTGTTTCTAAGGTCATGGGGAGGATGTGACTTTGCAGTAGGGTTAGAAATCCTGTAATAAGGGCTAGGACCAGAGTCCTTAAGATAGCTCAACGTCCACACTCCTTTCTGGAAGGAAATATTCAAGGAAGGACAAGGCAGAACTTGACAGCTGAAGCCCATATTGACCCAGGAGTGTTGGAAGAAAGCTCAGGATAGCAGCTCCCACCAGAAAATGGAACACAGATGGAGCACAGCTCTAACCCAAGAGATGCTCAGAAGAAAGACTGAATTAATATGTATCCAAACACTATGAGGACCTGGTATGTGAAATGTACAGGAGTCTGTGAACTCTGGGTAGAAAAGATGAAAGAGATGAACAGAACGTATTTCTTCACACACACCTATAGGGAGCTGCGCTCATTTATCAAAGCAATATTTTAAAGACTAAAAATATTTTGTGAACCCATTCAGGAAATATTCATTTCAGTTCTGATTTATGCTACTTGTCTATAGATTATAGACAGAATTCTTCTACCTTTGATTTAATTCTTGGTATCTCACCCCAAATACAGCTCATCATATTCTATTATTATTTAAAACATTTTAATTATATGAAAAAAGGGAAAATATCATTATAAACAAATAACTTTTAACACATGCCTAGGAAGGTCCAAGGTTTGCTGTCTTTATAAAAGTACAAATATCACCATTTCTCGCCTTTAAGAAAAAAAGTTATTAGAAATCACACACCTGTAATCCAGTACTGCTATTCTAAAACTAACTAGTCACCACATTTTTTTCTTGGTGATGTACAGAAGCAAGCGTAAATCACGCAAGATTTTTAAAAAGGTAGGATGATAATCTGTCGGATTTAAGGTTTGTAGATTTGCTCCATCAAGACATAAGACATCTGGTTGTTCTTAAGCAATTTGAAATCATGTCAATACAAGAATAAATACCTAAAGCAATGAACTATCAGGAAAGACACTGTGATTCTGTGCAGACAGAAAAATCCAACAAAAGTAAAAAAACCTGAATGAATAATAAGGGCAGAGATTTTATTCAAATCTGATTAGAATCTTCCAAAATACTTTTAAAGTTGCCACTTTCACATGGCAAAGAAATATTAAAAAAAAAAAAATAGAAAAATAATTTTCTTCTTACAGAGAGTTTTTGCAATAGTTTATAAATTTATATGGTTAAATGGTTAAATGTGTTTTGGATTTTGGGGGCTCTGTTTTCTGCAATTAGAATGAGAACATAATCATTTTACAAGTGAAAGGTTTATGTGTAGTTGCAAATAATTTTCATATCTTGAACCAGTTAAAAAGTTAGTAATCAAATTTGAAATGTGTGAGGAAGAAGCCACATGAGAAATCTTTAAGGTAAAAAATGCATGGGTAGAGTTAATCCACATATGGGTGGGTAGTGTCCTGCTACAATGGGAATCCCTTAAAATTGAACAGTCATCCAAAATAAATAATTTGCATCCATAATTTTATTATTCATTTATTTTATTTAATTGAAAATTGCTATGTCAAGTTCTGATTTTTAAAGCTGTCCCAAAATTTAAGGTCATCACAATGTTCAGATCACATCTGCCAAAAATAGAATATTTTTATCTCTGCAGCATGAGGTGTGAAAATGAATGTGAAGGGTGTATATGGGTCGGGAAAAGCCTCAGTTTGCCACAGCAAAGTTAGAATATTTCCATACAGAGGTTTGGTTGATGAGATATTAGAAGCATTTTTAAATCCACAAACTAAAGAAAAGATCTAAAAGTGGTTTGTGGAATTGCTTTCACATCAACAAGATTACATTTAGATGTGGTGCATGCTGCTTTCTTTTTTTGGTACAGTAGAAATATATATTTAATTTTTCATAGAATCTTAGAATCACAGAATGTTAGGGATTGGAAAGGACCTCTGGAGATCATCAAGTCCAACCTCCCTGCCAGAGCAGGACCACCACAGAATCTAGGGCAGGTCACACAGAAGTGCATTCAAAAAGGTCTTGAATGTCTCCAGCGAAGGAGATTCCACAGCCTCCCTGGGCAGCCTGTTCCAGTGCTCCGTCAACCTTACAGTAAAGAAGTTGTTCCTCATGTTGAGGTGGGAATTCTTGTGTTGCAGTTTGCATCCATTTTCCCGTGTCCTGTTACAGGGCACAACTGAAAGAGATTGGCCCCTCCTTCTTGACACCCACCCTTCAGATATTTATATACATTAATAAGATCCCTCTCAGTCTTCTCTAGACTGAAAAGCCTCAGCCCCCAGTCCCTTAATCATCCTCCTAGCCCATCCTTGGACTCTCTGAAGTAAATCCCTGTCCCTCTTGAACTGGGGAGCCCAGAAATAGACACAATACTCCAGATGTGACCTCAGTAGGACAGAGCAGAGGGGAAGGAGAACTTCCCTCGATCTGCTGGACACACTCTTCCTAATGCACCCTGGGATACCATTGGCTTTCTTGGCCACGAAGGCACATTGCTGCCTCATGGATAACTTGTCCACCAGGACTCCAAGGTCCTTCTCCATAGACATGCTTTCTAGCAGGTCAGCTCCTAATCTGTGCTGGCACATGCTGTTATTCCTCTCCAGGTGCAGGACTCTAGACTTCTACCTGCTGACCCTCATTAGTTTCCTCTTTCCCCAGCTCTCCAGTCTGTTGAAATAAGTTTGTGTGGGAAACTGTTCTTTTCTTCCCCACATAAGTCTAACAGTTTGGGTTTTTTACTTGAAAAAAAAAAACTAAGATGTTCTAAATTTATATTTAGGGATTCGCTCCATTTTACTGAAAAGAAAAAACAACACCAAAAACAAAACAAGACAAAACCAAAACAAACCACAACAAAAAACCCAAAAAGATTGAGAAGGATCAGGTTGTTTAATTATTAAAGATTAAGTATATTTGAAAAGTGTGTTTGCAAACTCAATGTTCCTAAAAATACAGTTCTAAATTTGCACTTCGTCATAAAATATAAAAGGCATAATGTAAGGATTAATAAGGTTTGTTCACAGTGTTTTTTAAAACAAGTAATTCCAGGCAGTAAAGTCAACTCTTCAAATATATTCAATCTTAAAAAAAAACCCAAAGCTGATCTCTTCCCCTCTCCACTACAAAGAAACTGTCAGGAGAACTGTATGCTGAAATATTGATTCCAGTAAAGTTTTTGGCTTGTGGTTACAGTGCTAGACCAGAATTTTCATGGTGGTAACCAACGTCCAGGTGGGGCTGAACCGCAAATGCTGAGAGCCCAGCTAGGAATGGATGTTGCTGCTAGTTAAATTTGGGTTGGTTGAACTGCTTTCCAGGCCTTTACCCACATGGTGAAGACCACTTGGCCTGTTGTTAGCACACACAAACTCTGAGAAATTATATTTTGTATCTCTGTCTTCCAAGTCCTATTCCTTCCTATCCAACCCCAAAGGCAAATAATTTAAAAACCTAGTTTTATTTTCACACAAAGAGGATACTGACACTATATGATTTAGCCTGTTTTTATGCATTTAACTATCGGTGCTGAAGTTAATTTGGGGCATCAGTTTGTTATGTGGTCAATTACAGGATGTCCATTTCTCCTTAAGACTATGCAAAGCATCTAAGTTGAACAACTAAGCTTTTTCTCACACATGTAGACCGCTGTACAATTTGTAATCACACCTGTGGCCTTGCTACCAAAAAACCTCAAACATTTAAAGTAAGACAAGGAGTCTAGACTGCTCCTCTAGCCTTACTGAGCACTTAAAATCCACATCTGATTAAAAAAAAAACACCACAACACACCTCTGAGGTGCAAACTGTTGGAAACTGGGACACTACACAGGGGGAGTATCAAAATACACTTTTATTCCTTCCTAGAAATCTGCATGTCCGTTGTTGGAAGCAGTTCTAGGAGAGAGTGACCTCGGGTCTGACCCAGGACAGCTCATCTTCTGCCTCACCTAGTACTAGATATACTAAAGCTACAGAGAAAAAAAATAAATCACATGAATTCTGCTTATGCTTGGCATTTTACACTTTCAGTGTAACGTAGGTATCCTGAAATTTTGCATTTCTTCGCAGGCCTAGTGATTTCCCTAGACACCACTTCAGAGTAGTTCCCTTAGAGCAGCTGTAAGTTACTTTGCAACTCACCAGACAAATATGTGTTAATTCTGTTTTGCCCAAATCCTCAATTATAGTTCACGATGTTTTATCACATCTTTCAGCTTTGCTTGTTGGTGCTGTGGAAAACTTGTGTTCTGCCTTGTTAGTGGAACAGTAATTTCATGAAATGGTTTAAGATCTCATTATTTGTTGTGTTTGTTTACCATCTGTATTAATCTAAAACTGTCTGTGTAACTGCATCTGAAAATGAAGGATATGAGAATAATTGGTATATGTGATTTAATGTGAAGAAAAGATTTCAGAACTCAGGGAAATGAAATTTTGATCAACCAGTCAAAATAACTTGATGAGTGTCCTTTAATTTATATTCAAAACATAAAGCATCGGTGACTTAGGGCTAAGGGAGAACTGACGGTTTCAGAAACAAAAACAGTGCACGAAAAAGAGGAAGCTCATAAGTACTGTGAAGCTAAAAAAAACATGGGTTTGGTTCTGTTCTGTTTAGCTTCAAAGAATTAAACTAAGTCCTTTCCTACAATTATGAGACTGGAATTGAAAATGCACATGTGCTGCAAGTCCTGCTGTTACCCTCTACAGCCCAGTGGAGTGCTTTGAAGAAAGCTTAGTCTGCTCCTGCCTCTGAAGTACAGAGTTCCTTGAATAGATATTTCTCTTGGACAAAACATCCCTGTGAATTATTGCTAGTTACACTTCATAAGAAAGCTTATAAAGAGCTTGCAGGGCATTTCCTCAAAAGGACCTCAGTGTGTGCAGTCATGATAAGCTACGGTCCTCTGGGATCTTGCTCTTCCCTTAAGAATACTAAGCAGCTAGTCACCTTATTGTCATTTTGGATTTCATAGGCAGGCAATCTGGTAGACTTGATTAAGTTTGGGATATATTCCCTCTCCCCAAAATGCTCAGCTTGTTAAGGAAAATGGATATTTGAGGATCAATATCCTGGCAAGCCCTCACAGCTTGATGCTATGGGGAGTAAGAGCACAGCAAGTGAGAGGTGTTCCACTCACACCCAAAGCAGAGGGAGAAAAATGAGTGATTTTTTAATTTTTTTTGTTACTGTTGTAACTGCTGCAATGGCTTAATACTTCCAAGCCTGGATGCTTGTTTTTATTAGTGTATTATTAGAACACTAAAAAGCATATTCAGAAAGACTCTGCAGCTTCCATGCACGTGCCTACAGGCAGCAGAGAGACAGTTTCCTGCAGGGGACTAGATTCAAAGCACCTAAAGTCAATCTCTTGCTCCACATCACCCTGTGGAGGAGCCTTCATTGCTTTAGGCCTTAAATGGAATACAGCAGACTTCCTTCCCAAGGCTAATGTTAGCCTTTATGAATATCTTTCTTTTGGTCCCTCAGAGACACATCATTTTAGATGACTGTTTGGCTGTGATGTGTTTTTATTGTTTGTTTTTTAAATGAAGGCTGATTTTATTTTGTTTCTGAATGCAATGCATGAAACACCGGAGCACCAAATTGCAAGGTTTTTCCATACAATGTAAATATTTCTGTCCAAATTACAGGTTCATCAGTCAGATTTTAGTCTGAAGAAAATATTTGCAACCAAGACAGCAACTCTGAACATAAATAACATCTATAATTGATACAGTCTTGACTGTAACATTATGATCACATACCTCTACATAAAAAGGTGCAGCCTTTCTGTTGTATAATCTGCTATTGGTCCTCTTATGCAACCTAATTAAAACCTTACCTCAAGGATGTCCTTGTCATGACTACCAAAATATTAGTGTAATTTAGGACTTCCCCAAGGAGAGACCTGTGAAACTGCAGACAGCAATCACATGCCAGTTTTTGCACAGCAAGAGGAATTTGAAGGAAGTTGTGAGAAGCTGATTTTCCTAGTGCAATGTAGAAATTAACTCCTTTTCCATCATGGAGATCAATTCATATCAGATGCTCCTATTAAGAATTTTGTTACAAATTGGCATATATAATTAAGTTTATCATAAAACCTGCAATAACAGGAATCACATTCCCAGTTCAGATTTCAAATGCCCACATATGTGGGTACATCCTTTCCAGAATGAGAAAGGAGCTGGCTTCTGCTCATGGTATCTCTATGCCACTAAACTCCCATCAGCGAACAGGACCATATAAGATGTTTTTCCTTAAACGCAAAATAGTAGAGTGCCGGAGATCATTATGGACAGACACACAAGGATCAATATGATCAGGTGAATGCCGTTTATTTTACGCACCAACCTTTCTTATATAGCCCCTTGCTATGTACACACACCCCAACCACTCTTGTCATTGGTCAATTGTCATAAAGCCCTGCCATGACCTAAACAGTGACTGGTTCCTAGCCTTATAGCACACGCATGTGCAGTCATGATTCTCTGCCTTCACTTCCTGCTTTGGCACATCCAGGAGTTGTTTACTTTGCTGCTCACTTTCTCAGTTGGTGTCCTTGAAAACGTCCTTGCTCGGGGGCCCAGATGTTTTCAGTAAAGGCTGGATTGCTCACATGTCCATTGCTCACTAAAAAGCCCTCTACAGTAGAGCCAGGAGTCACACATCTTCCCATGACTGTATTTCCATTTCAGCTATACGTGACAGGAGGGACAAGAGCAGCTGCTGGGCCGCTCAGCATGGGTCAGGAGCATGAGAGGTGGAGTCAGGGGTGGAGAGAGGCAGCAAAGGGGGGTAGAAAAGACAAAGAGCTGGGAGAAGGCAAGGGTTGAAGCAGTAGAAGACAGAGACAGTATCCTAAACTCATGGTAGTTAAGTGCCATGCAAATTCCCATTGCACTGCAAATTTCCTGTTGGCACGCTCTGCAGCACCTGCTGGAGCACTCTGCATTCCCTCGGTAATCCTCCCAGAAAGCAGGGGAAGCAACATGTGAATACAAACTCCAATATGCAATTACTGTTTTAAAATTTGTCAGACAGAGATTTCAGTGCCACCGGTGGCTTCTTTATCTTGAGCTCATAAAAAGTTTGGCTGGTTAGCCAGTTAAGGCTGCTACCCCACAGATCAAATAAATAATAAATAAAGGGAGTGCAGTGGTTCTGATGAGTCAAGAGAAGCTCAAAGCTGGCCAGTTGTCAACCCTGTAAACACTCAAATATCAGGGACAGTGACTTGTGCACAGACCACTGACCCTTTAGTTGTAATATCAAATTATAAATGGATGCATTCTTCAAGAAATAGTTGTATTGAACAGCTGAAGAGCTTCCTGCTTGTTGAAATACGTTTGCAGAATGCATTTGTTGAATCATCTTCAATACAAAATGAGTTCAGAAAACTGAAGTTTACTCATGCACAAGAAACAAAAGTAGTTAATGTAAATAATCTGGAAGTAAATAATTTGACTAGTTTTAAAATGTACTCATTTATCTCCCTTCAGCAAAACTGGAGAGCTGAAAAAAGCAAGTTCGTTGTGGGTAACCAGTAGATAACATGATGTCCTCAGTGCTGAATACAGAAAAGGTCAGATTGCAGTGAGCAGTTCCAAGGGAAAAAAAAAATCAGATTTCCCAGAGCTCAGTTGCTGCTTTTTTTTGCCAAAAAGAGTTTAAAATCAGTTTCACACTCTCCCAGCATTCTTTCAAGAGAGACTAATGTAAAAATTAGGGTGGCAAAAGCAGCTGTACCCTCTCTTTGGGGAAAAAAAAAAAAGAAATTGCCTTCTAATTCTTGAAAAGATACTGAGGGAGCTCTAAATCCTCCAGCAGCTGTGTCCTCACAAGTTGACTGAGTCAGTAATTTTTTGCAACTTTTTTGTAGATATAAGCTTGTAACATTTTTGTAGTACAAAACAGGGGTCAAGAAACATTATCCATGCAAATAATGACATCAAATTCTTATCTAGGCGGCTGCCAGCTAACCCCTGGGAATGCAGCCTGCTGGGTTTCAGTTTGGGTTTTGTTCTTTATTATTTTGATGTAGCATTGCTAATGAGTTGTGAAATTTCTTCTGCTGAGCATTCAGTGCCTTTAGCACATTCCTGCATTTGGCAGTTGTGGGAGAGGGTTACCGCAGAACTGTGTTTTGCCATCTGGATGGTTTCCTTTTTAGAGGCCCTGCAGGGACAGGGAGATTATAAATCTTTACTTGGCGTTTTCAAAGGGTTAACAAAGGAATTAAAAGCTCCATTAGCATTGGAGAAGGATGACAGTCAGCCGCTATGCTTACATACATTGGACTTTGAGAAAATGTTGGCACTAAGGAGTTAAGATGGCTTAAGTGAGACCGAGAACAAATAAAATACAGCAGGTTTTGCAGGCAAAGACAGCTGCCTTAATGACAACATGGACAATATTGAAAGATTGGAGTAGAGAACATGATTCCCAGTGAAATAATCTGGATGTAGGGGCAGAGAAGATGGGTTGGGAGGAAGGACCCAGTTTGTAATGTTGTACAGCAATATTGCAAAGTTGCTAATAATGAATTTTGCAGCTTTGTTCAGTTTTTGGGTTTGAATCCCATTATATAGTTTTTGCTGTGATAGATATTCATGGAAATCTCAATCTTATTTTGATATTTAAAATTCCATACTGAAGAGCCAGAGAACTTTAAATCATTACTGTGCACACAAACAACATTAAAATAATGTTGTTAAGCTTGTGGAGATGAGTAATGTTCTTTAATGTGTTTCTGTGCATATGTGCAATTTACTTGGTGTTTTGTTTTTCAAAACTGTTTTCATCTTGTAGATTCATACTGATATTTGCAAAGGTCAGCACCAGATTGGGAATCATTAAAAGAGCTGAATGTGTCACTTAAGCTAATAGAGTAGTTACCATTGTCAGGAGCACTATTGGTGTGAGCCCGCAATACCTTTGCCACCGCTTTTCGTAGACGTTTATTGATCAGCAAAGGAAGGCTGAGTCAGGACTCTGAGCATCTGGTCCTGTCTTGACATGGTGGATGTGTTTCAGGGGACCTAGACTCTCCTCATTCTCTCTCCCTAAGTTTGCTCCTTTCCCAACCTACCCTTTCTAGCCTGTCATGTTTGTTCTTCTCAGATCTGAGTCCTGACCCACCTCCTTTGTAGTCTGTACAGGTGGGATTCATCTCACCTAGCTTCAAATTCTGCATCACAAATGTCTATGTCTGACCTGGTCTTGTAAGCACCTTCTACAATCAAGTGTACAAGGTTGTGTGTTTGACCTATTTTAGATACCTATTTTAAGTTGATAGAAACTGTGCTTTGCTAGTGGCTTATTTCTTGACAGGGACTAAAAAGGCCCTACATGGGCTTAATTGAAATAACTACCAGCTACCCTGATTCCAGAATGAGTTTGCTCCTTTTTCTCTCTTCTCCTACCACACTCTCTCCAAGTAGCTTGCTCCAATATCTGGTATTTCCGTAGAAGAAGCAGGAGAGTCATGGGCTGGGAAATGGCAGAATTACCCGGTTGAGAGCGGATCTTCCTCCTTTCCCTGCCTTCCTCCCTCTACCACGTCTTTCTGTACATCTTGCCCAGTCATCATCTGGTGATGACATGGCCAATTTGCATCAAAAAAGAGAAGATCCTCACTCCAAGGCCTGTTATCCCTTCCTCTGAATATCCATTGCAAGTCATTACAGTCATGGCACCTTCCTCACCTTGGATGTGAGGTGAAAGGCGAGCACTCATGTTCTGCTTGTGGCACAGGGGTACTCTGACAGCAAGAGAAGTGTGGGAGTTAAGTACCTCTTCACTGAGGATGGGGATTCAGATACTGGATACTAAAAAGCTGTCCAATACTGAACAACCCATCTTGACTATGCCTACACTGCTAAATAAAAGAGGACCAGGCCAATTATTAGCTCCCAAGGCCCAAGCAGCATGGGCTGGTCCCACAGTGTTTAAGACCAAATGCCACCAGAGCAATTGGTTTGGGTCTTCAATCTAGCATGAGGCCCCAGGTCTCCTGTGAGACTCCAGTGGTCCTAAACCAAAATTTTTATATTGTGTGTTGTTTTTTTGCAGCCCAAAGACTTTAATGAATTTGACTCTGTTGCAGCTCATCAGAGAGTTGTTTTTATAGCATGAAAAGAAGGATATATATTGCATGCTGTAGGGCATGACAAAAGGGTATATTGTCATGTTTAAAGACACAAAGCCTCAATATAAGTTAGAAGACTTTTTTAGGTGAAGAAGACCAAACAGTGTAATCATCTGCTCAGTACTGTCTATTTGGATGAGTTCTTGGAGTGAACAATCTATTGAATTTTATATCCTTGTTTGGGTGGCCAGTTTGCAGGAGTGGAGTTCAGTACTCAGCCTTTCTGCTCTTTCTTCTTTATTTAGCAGCATAGAGATACACACAGAAACCTCAAATTATTTCTAAATGTGCTAGCTCAAGCATAAGAGACTGCATAATTATTTAAGCATGGAACCGGGACTTTAGAAACTTGTCCCAATTCTTGACTTAGTGCTAGCTTTCTGTTATATGGAGTAGCAAAGCCAGAAAAGCCTCTATTAGTCATGTATGGGTAGTTATATTTTTATACATTTACATTAATATTTACATTAAATTTTTCTATCTAGGCACATACCAGATGCATAAAGCAGCACAATCCTTCTTCTGCCAAATGTGAAAACCAAAGCATAGGAACTCTAGATCTTGGAAGTCAGAATTTTAGGAAGAATTTTCAAATGCAGGATTTTAAAGTGTAGAACATTCTTCTATATCTTCAGCTAAAAAATAATAATAAAATACTGGTCTGCTCTATGTAAATTTCCTCCCAAACTCTTCAGACTAACTACCAACTTGAAATGTTTGAGGGTTATTTTCTAACTTTGTCCAGGTTAAAACCACATTTTATAATGAGAAATCTTGTTAGCAAAAACAGATCCTTCCAAACCTTCTGAGTTTTTAGTGGCCCCTAAAATGCTCTCATCAAGGTAAAGGGTTTTCCACAACACACAGATGGAGAGATATGGATCCTGCACTTACTCCAGAGGCAGGTTCACTTTCAGAACTGCAATATTATAATACAAAACTGCATCTAGCCATTATATTGATGAAATAAACCATTAAATACATTCTTATATTTAGATGCTGAGGCTTTAATCCTGAGTGTAAATCTGAGATTGATTTGATTCTTTGCAACATTATTTTGAAGGTCCTTTTTATTGATCTTAGTAACATATTGTACAAACAGTCTTTCAGAGTAATTTAAGTTCAGATATCATTGAAAGTGGATCACAGGGAAGCAAAGCATATTTAGTATATTTATTATGTGTATTCCATATAAATACTTGGATAGGCAATACAGCATTTTGTCTGTGGTGTGTCTGTGAAGTTACCCAAAATGAACCAAAATCTTTTGGCTTGATTTCTGTAGTCACAGATATTATGGAGATATTCAAGAAAGACTGTAGCCTTTACCCTATGTTTTTTACTCTTGCTTCTTTAAAATCCAGAGTTCAAGCACAGTAAAATTAATGGCAAAATCTGTTTATTTCAATGGATCCATGTTTTGACCCTAGCAGAACACACAGAGAAATAGCCCTTTTTTTGGTTGTTTTTTTGTTTGTTTGTTAGTTGTTGTTTTTTTGTTGTTTTGTTTTGCTTTGTTTTTTCCTGCCAAATGTTGTCTGCAGGTTTATTTCAAAAGAATAAGATGCCTTTCTAGAACAGTGTTTCACAGGAAACTACCCAAAATGTCCAGCAGGTGAAAACAGGGAGAGGAATCTTTGAAGAAAAAACAAACAAGTATCAGCTAAAATGTGTGTAGTATTTATGAGAACCATAAAAATCCCCCTTGCTGAGTACAAGAGACCTTAGAAAGTCACTACTCTGCAGGGCTAATCACTGCCCAGTGCTTTCGAGCCCTGCCCATGATCCCTACAGCAATAAGTGTCTTTGCCAGAGGCAGTAACTCAACACTCAGTAGGTGAGAACATGGTACTGAAAAACATAAATCCTGCAGCAGGTGCTTGGAGAAAGAACATAGAACTTCAGCATATAGATAATTAAGAATTTGTTGGAAAAGTAGCTTCTGCTTTCTAAGCAGCCCACCAAATCAAGAAACATTTTGATTATTCTCCTGAAGAAGAAAAACACTGTCCATGCTGGTATACTGAAACCAAACTGTGTCACAGTTCTCTAAGTTGAACCCAGTAGACTTTAATTGTCTTGATTTGGCCAGATCAAATACTTGAACACCTGTGCTTGTGACACTGGACTTACTTGTCTGTCTATCAGTTGCAAGTGCTTTCATATAAAGACACTTTTTAGGCAGAAAGAATAATGGAGGAAACTTTCCTGGCAAATTCCCTCAATAGTTTCCCTAAGCTTCAAGCAAAATTGTGAAAAAAAGTCTACTTGATGCTCCCAAGGATTACTTTTCAGTCAGAATTTATTTTTTTTTATGTCTATTCCAGAGCTTCTCAAATTTATGTTTTCAAATTTAGCACATTGCACTACTAAATCAGAACTCTGTGGAAACAAATTACAAGGCATAGTTATACATCAAAAAGATAAATCAGAACTTAATGGCCAGGGTAGAAGATATTTCCTAATCAGACAGCTACAGCACTAATTAATGTTATCATTTGTAAACCAAACAAAGACATACAGCCATGTTCATAGTTGTAATGCATAAATCTGATGAAAATGTTAGCACTTATCATTTGGATCATTTTGTCTAATGTTTATAAATCAGTCTGTTAAATAAGATTTGAGCAAGATCTAGAAATTAACACACTAAATTAAAAGTGTGTGGTTTCTGTTGATAAATAAGGACTTATAAGTGTTGGAGGTAACCAGACAACAAATTCACATTCCTAGATTAGATGACAGTTAACCATTATAAATCAAAGCTGTAAATAATGTTTATCCCCTCAGATGTTCGTGTTTCAGAAAGCCCATTTTAAAGAAAAAGAGGAAAGCTGTAAATTTTAATTTAGTCTCCTCTTTAGCATACAAATAGAGAACGTAATAAAGACCAAGGGGAGCATGAGTAGATTCTCCTGTTTGAACTGCCACAATGCTAGCTTTTGTTTGGCTTTGTTTCTCAGCATTGCAGCAAGTGTTTTACTGGTATATGACTTGCTGTAATACTGTGTTTCGTACTACTAAGCACATCTGCAAACTGGAGGATGACTGTTTTTCTCCCCAAAATGAACACTGCCTGACAAGGTGAAAGAGTATCAGGCTTTCCTCTGGGTATTTTTATCCTCCCCCTCCCCTGCTTCAACTCCCTGTGCAAACAATGGGAAGCAGAATACATCTCATGCCAGAAGGCAGCAGGTTACTAAAATACTCATGACATATTTATGCAAGAGACATGCTGTAGAGCATATGGGCCTTGGGAGCCTTTCCCACCTTCTGTCTGTGTATAATTTTTTTAACTGTGAGAAGGCCTGATTCACTTGATCAGGAAAACAAATTTTAAGGTAGCATAAGAGAACAAAACTATCAGAATGAGTGACTGTAGACCTAACTTCAAAGCACTTTGGTAGTTCTAGTGAAATAATTTTTGCCAACATAAAGCCAGACATCTAAGTGTCATCCTGGGTTAACAGGTGGAGAAACCTGAGCTGTGAGGAGGCTGGAGCCAAAATGTTCAGCAGGGGCCATCGATTTTGAGTGCCTGACTAAACAAATACATGCAGGGCTTCAAGCTGAACATGATAACATAGGAGCAACAGAAATCAATGGTTTCTTTTGAAACTGTGGTTGTGGGTTGAGGATGGCTGGAAAGGCAGTGGCAACAGCACTAGTACTCAGTCATTTCTGGCTCCTGGCTTACCACTGAAACTTTGCCTCCTTCTAGAGACCTTGTTCCGGAAACTCCCACTTACACAAAAACTAAGTTTTAATGCTGCAACAAATCACAATGGAAGATTTTCATATTACAAAGTCACAGGCTAAGGAAGAAGTTTTTTGCTAATTATTTAAGCTAGATACATTGAGAAGCAGTTACATTTGACTCACCTGGGTACTGGGGAGGGGATCACTGGCTGTCACAAAATGGACCTGAGTCCAATAGATTAATATCTGGGCAGTGTTAGTGAGTAGCAAATGGGAAGTCTCAATTTCTGCTAAACTTCTGCTTCTCTTACTCCTTTGCTGTATCCTAATTGACATGCACGGTCTCCATCTCCTGAGCTAGGATTTGCTGTCTTTAATAGGATAGTGCATAAAATGCCAACCCTGATTATTAACCAGGTTCCTAGATGCCAGTCCTACACCATTACTCTCTTGTATCAGTCAGCTCATTTGGGGTTTGCTTGAGCACAGTTAGCATAAGATAAATTGCCCTAATCACTGAATGTCGTTTCAGTAAGTAATTTTGAACACAAACTTCAACAGTTTGTTGGACACATGGGAATGGAGTCTTGAGGAAAAAAAAAAAGACTGTATACAGAGAATTCTCCACTAGAAACAGAAAATAGTTAAGTATCTTTATGTTTAAGAATAATATTTATTTTATTATTCAGATATTATTATTACACATTATGATACGCAATTATTAACTAGAATGTGATAAACTAACAAGATCATCCACAGATGGATGCTTTCTCTTTCCTCTTTGGAGCTGAGAATGTTACCATCAGTTTCTGTATTTCACTTATGAAACTGGATAGTTTCTGGGTAGCCATTTGTGAGGAAATAGATTGGAAAAGATACCATTTACATTTATGTAATCAACACACATGGATAAGTGTTCCTATTTAGACAACAGGAGATGTACTGTCTACTAATGCACCAGACTGCTTTCACTGGGAGAGCCATACATTCCTTATTTAGCAAGCTGATGGCAGCTTTATAATACCTGCTTCTCTTGTTGAGGGGTCCACCACTGTGACTGGTGAGAGAGTGTCCTTTATTGGTGCTTTTAAATCTGTAGCGATGTGTCAGCATTTGAGACTTCATGAAGCTTCTCTAATTCTGGTTATCCATGTGAAAGGATGGTTTTTGGAGGAATACGGCATCTCTCTCTTCTGGGTCCTGTGTGGAGAGGTCAGGAGTGAAAAGGGAAGTGAAGAAAGTAACAACCTCGAAGCTGACACTACACAGTTCAACATTTCAAGCAAAATATATATTAAACAAAAAAACTTTTTAGAAAAGGAGATAGAATGACAAGAGGAGATGACAGTGAACCTCACTTCTAGCAATCTGCCAAACAGTTGCCAGATATGCATTTGGATAATTACTATTTGACAAGAAAGGTTGTCTAATGCACTTGTGATGGATTTCTATCCAAGCCTTTCTCCAGCAGAGACTGGAAAATACTCTGCTACGTAGTAGGAAAAAATAGGAGTTAATACCACAGTAGCACCATGATTAATGTACTTCTTCAAATCTCTGAAGCCAAAGCACAGGTCTTATAAACATCATATGCAACTTGCTAAAGCAGTAGTTATGTCAGTTTTGATGCAAGTAAGGTGCTACTGGTTTCAAGGCTGAACCTTTAGGGTTCTGCATTTGGCTACAGCAGAGCTGCTTCAGCGAGTAGTGAAATATTGTGCCCAGTTCATTGCACTACAGATGAAAAGTGATGCTTCCCTTTATTCTTTGGTTTCTGACACAGAGAAGATGGTGTGACAAAGCTCTTAAGGAGCAGACACTCATTATCAGCTTAAGGTAGTACCATTGATTTCCATCAGAACAGTATGACATGAACAGGGAAACCAAAATCACATTGGAGCCCAGTATCGTCTCCAGAGCTAGGGATTCCAGTCACCATGGGTGTGGCTAAAAGCCCTTTCAACTCGCTCCTCAGCTCTAGAAACTAGGCACAGTGCTGGGCTACATGGTGTCACATCCCATTAAGCCACTTCACATATGGCAAGATGCAACTTGACATAACATGTTTGGAGGGTTGAGAGAACATTATCTCTGTTTCCACAGGCACTGAACACCAAGATACTAAGCGTAAGCATCCAGGCAGCGATTCAGGGAATCAGTGAATAGGGCTTTTCTTCTCTTTTGTGGAAATTACATTAAGGTATAGTCATTAATCATTTTTCACTTACTTTACAGAAGTCATATGAAGAGTCTTAAAATTCAGACTTTATGCCTTTAGATACATTTTTGTACCTCATAAGGATTAGCAAGCATGCAGAGAACTTGAGCAAACCCCAGGACTCCAAGACCAGTACAGATGTCTGGGTTCGGAAAAACGCTCCTTTTGGTATTAGGTTTATGAAATCTGAAGGCAGTGAATTTCTAATTGAGATTTATTTTTTTACTTATGTTGGAAAGTGATTTTTGCTTATCTAACATAGACCTGAGTATAGGTGTAGACCTATTTGTATGATGAGTGAGGAGAATGCAAGGGACTGAGTGGTGACCTACTAAAATTAATAAATGTAGATTCTGTTTCCATCTTTGTCTGTGACTGAGTATCTGATACTTATCAACTGATTTTTCTCTCTGGCTCAGAGATGATGAAACAGTATCATACACAACATCAGTAAATGTCTACTGTAAGAGTGTTTCAACCATATTTTCTCTGCGTTGATTTAATTCTCACTATAACCTTGGAAATAAAATTTTATTTTGAAATAATCTAAATTTCTTCCTGTTCAGAAAATGACAAATCAATATACTTTGATAACTTTGACATTTTGATCAAATGGAAAAACAAAACAAAACAAAAAAACCCCAGGAGTTCCTGGTCAAGTTTACCTGCTAAATTGCTTGTAATTCTGTTTCTGTTTGTCTCCTGTGAAGGCAGTTATCTTAGCTAATGTTTGAACATATACCTGCTTGAAATGTAGTTGTTTTAACACATTTGCATTGAAAACCCATGCAGGGACTGGAATAGGAATATTTGCATCAGACTCCCACCCCCATCCTCCCAAATTTCTTCTCTGGCAGACAGGCACATATAGAGCAGTTACCTACATTGCAATTACTATCTAATCCTGTTTGTGGTGGATCTGGTGGATATGAGAAATATCCACATGGGACACAGATGTCAGCTGAAGGAGGCCTCACCTAAGCAAGATCCGCCAAGTGTGGCATTAGTTCAGGTATCTCCACCCAAAGCTCCTCCAACAAGCTCTGAGGCATAGCAGCCCCAGAAGAAGATATGGTGAGGGCAGGAACGAGGAGCTGGTGTAAGGCTCAGCTGCCCCCATATTCAGTGTGCAGTTGTCCCTTCTCTGTACACAACAGCATTGGAAAGCTTTCAGTGGGATTACCATCCCGTTTCTGCTCACTTTGCTTTGCCTGAGCATCCTGCCTAAGGTCTGGTTGCAGTACTCCAGCTCCTTCTCAATCTTTATTTTCAACAAGACCAAGTGCTTCCAGATCACCAGCAAGCAACCCTTCTAGCTACAGGGGGTGAGAAATGAGGAGGCTGCATCACAACTGGTGGTGTCATAATGAAAACTGACCATTTCTCTGTCATGGGACAACAGACCAATGTGGGCAGTCGTGAAGCTGTGGGGGGTGACAAGTGTCACTCCTGGCCTCCCAAACATTTGTTGCTCTAGGCATTGTGTCACTCAAGTGGGAATTCAGAGGTTTTTGAGGCTCAAGCAGGCTCCTTGTTTAATTCTCCCTTCTCCGTCCCTGTGTGGTATCCATGTCTTTTCTACTTACAGCGGTGTACATGCTGAAAGCATCCCTGATTTGGAGTGAGATGTTTCAGTCCAGAGCATTCACAGCATAATTTGTTTTGCCCGCCTCTTTGATCAGCTGCAGCCACTACCTCCTGTGTGAATCTTCTTGAATGAGCAAGTGAGCAAATGTGCCTCAGAGACTGGTGTGTTTGGGAGAAGGTTACAATTCCAGCTAATCAGACCAATTTTACTATTGCCTTTTACTAAAGGCAGAAATAAAAACCTGTGCAGGAAACACAGGCAAGTTATACCATGCTGAAAGTGTTTTTTTATATACATGCACACATTTATTTCATTTAGAAATACAGAGATATACCTATAGATCATCTTATCGTAAGATATAGACATGAAATGGGCTTTTTATTAGCTACTTAAGTCTATTCATTATTGAATCATGACCTCACTAATTTCACGGGTTAACTGCATGAGATGAATGCTTTTAATTTCATGTAATCACTAATACCTCTGGTTACTCATCTAGTGAGAGGAAAGGAATTGTACTATTTTCTTTTAAATATGAGGGATTTCATTCACTCTGACAAAACATGGTTAGCATTGTCACACTGAAACCATCATTACCATGTATTTTCCAGCCTGCACTTCCATAGCTGACAACAACCCATACAAAGACCAGTCCCAAATGATAGCCCCAGTAAGATACTGTGCTCTCACTGTCCCTTGTTAGTGGACTATTCACGCTTTTACAAAACAGTAGAATAAAATACCTGTTGACTAAAGGCTTAATATTTTTTTTGAAGTGCCAAGATTTCACCACGCCCATGAAAGCCAGCTGCACATGCTTCACACTTCTCTAACACCTATACTGTGTTTTTCAAGTGGTTAAAAGGACAGAGGGAAGAAACTGAGACAAGTTCCCACTTACCAAGCTTCCTGTCATCTGGCTAGACGAAAAGGCTCACTGGTAGATGGTCAAATATCGTTCTCATACATTTCTTAACAAAGAAGGCAGGAGATGCAGCAGTTTTTAGACTATACTTTAACCCAACTTAGAAGCAAAATGAATAGCACATTACTGAGGCAGTACGAGGAAAGAAAATACAAATCCCCCAAACCCCTGGGTAATTAGTAACTCACCCAGCTCTGCACTCTTTCTAAGTGTTGCATTAAATAGGTACATGGAATTCTGATTAACTGTTAGATTGCTGCCAGCATTTTTCTCCATTTGTATTGGCTTTGGACAGATTTCTGTGATGGAAAAAAATGTTTCACATACCAAATAGCAGTCTCTGCTATGGTAATTTTCTGCAATTATCCTAAATTTTGTGACTCCAAATCGATTTTGCTACCTGAAAAATATGACCTCAAAGTGTGTCTAATGGTATTTTTATAGCAGGAAAACATAAAACTTAGAAATAGAAGTAGTCTACTTTCAACTGTAATGGCAGTAGAGCAAATCTCACCTTTTGTGTAAATCCATAATGAAGTGTCAGCTGACACCCAATTTGCCAAGGGAGCTTTTCCAAACATACCATAGGGTTTTTTGTTGTCGTCATTGGGTTTTTTAAATATACTATTGATTTTCTAAACAGTTGATTATGGTTTATAATAGCAATAACCTGCATGATGCCAGCCATTACACGAGATGACACCTAGTTTATAGAACATTAGTTTTTGCCTCTAGTAGTTAACTGAGAAACTAGATTGAGAGGGGGGAGGAGTTAGCTTTTTTGTTTCTTTCTTTTGTTATTAGTAATGAGTTATGTTAAGGTGGACATTACTTGCATGTTTTCAGGTGCTTTTGGAGTGGGGGACAAGATATGAAAGATCATCTATCCCTTTCTTCTTTTTAAGGCATTAAATTGTCAGTATATTTGCAACTAGATCACATACAGGCTGCATTTAATCAACTTACTTAAGTATGTGCTTACTCCCTACTGGAATTACATGCACTGAAAATTAAATGTATTTAAGGGCTTTGGATGAATTAGGCTGTTTAGAAGAGCTTTAGCTCCTAAATGAGAGGTGGCAAGACATTATTTGTATGTATCCTAACTCGAAAATTGGAGCCTGGTCTCCATGTTTTCCCCCAAGGCAAGCAGAATACTGGCCAATTTATCATGTGCATTAGATGTGAATATTTTGGGGTTGTATTCAATTCTGATATTACTAAGAAGCTTTAAGAAGGTTATTACTACCCTGTTAAAGGAGATATGAATATTAAAAACTACAAAGTAAAAAAATTATTACAAAAACATATTTAATGTGTACCTCGCTGCAGGCTGTTGCTGTCACGTCCACACTGATATCTGCCCTGTAGCACTATTTACTGGCTCCACCTCTCTTTCTCATATTTTTTTATCTTCATTTTAATAAGCATATTGCTTTTCAACATTTAGCATGCAAGTTTAGCAAAATAGTCATGCTAGTTATTGATGGTTGTAGCTAATGTATTATTATTCATCTTGTTACAGAGACTGAAAGTCAATATTTTTAATCCTGTAACCACAAAACTATTTATGCTGTGGTGTCATCTCTTGTACTATGTCCTAATCCATTTCCACAGGGGTTTGCAGTGTTCTAGAATAATTTTGTTGGTTTATCTCCCTGTTGGTTGTTTCTTTCATTTTAACATATGTGCTAGTGTTAATAGTTTTGACAAAACATATTCATTCATTATATAAAACACAGCAAAATCTCATCTTCCTATTTTGTTTAAAATATATGTAAATTGACAGATAGTTGCTTAGAAGTGCAGACTGATAAAACTTCCAGGATTGGATAAGCTCTTATCCCTAGATATGAATTACTACAATAGTAATAAAAATCATTTGCAAAAATTTGATTTCTGTACTTCAGTCTGAGGTGTTTGGTTCAGACCTCTAAGCTCATTTGCTTTAATCAGTACCTGTAAAAATCTCTATGTTTAAGAGAGGCATTGTTAATAGAGAAGGCTGTTCTTTTTCTTAGAAGCCTGAAAATTGAAGTAGCAGCCATAAAATTCTGAGCATTTACAAAACTGAAATATATTGTGTGTCATTTGGAGGGAGGACAGGTTTTGGGTTTGGTTTTGCTTTTGTTTTTACCTGAATATATGATATGCACAAGAAAGATGTACCACCTGTGTAAGATATCTTACTGAAAACTATTAGGATCTGTCTATAAGGTCTAATATTTTTACCACTGTAAATTGTAGTCTTCTAATTTTGGCACTATTTTGGATAACTTTTTGGTGATAAATCAGTGGGTTTAGAAGAGAGCTCTAACATTCAAATAACAGCTTCAAGGTAGGTGAAATCTAAGCTCTAAATAACTTCATACTGATTGTAGAATTGTTTATTCCAACATCTCAAAAGCTCTGTCTGAGTGAATTTATTGGAGCTACTCATTACTTTCTGCACTTATTCCTATATATTACTATTTTTCTATAAGTTTTGGAATTAAAAATGTAAATAAGATATTAAGCAGCCTAAGTCTTTAAAAGGTTTAAAGGAAAAAAGGCTTACATCACTGTTTAGTGCTTCAGTGAGCTCCAAAGGACAGATAAATGTGAAGACCAGCAAAATGAGACATTCGCTGCAAAAAAAGCAAAACTAACTTGTTATCACATATTTCATGTCACATATCTCTCCCTCTTCCAGATTCTAATTATATTTCTGGAAACTGGTAACAATATTGTGCATTTCTCCATATTTTGATTAGAATACAAGTATATCTACAAAGAAACATGGTTAATTGTTGATGAACATATATCTTGATTTCTTTCAGTCTACAGAGTAAAAGCAAAATGAGAAAAAGAGGAGAGACAGCACAACAGAAGCTATGGATTTGGAAAGAGCAGAATGCACTAAACAAGTCATACTGAGACGTCTAAATCTATAAAAGCCAGCTCTGGTCAGGCCAACATCACAGTAGATTTTCTTGCCAGTAATTCTGTGGCAAAATCTCAGTCTCTTAGAAAATCAGCTGAAGTCATAACAGCATCAATATTTTCATCAGCTGTCTTATATGGCAAGTATGGTCTGGGGAAGCTCTCCAGAACTGTGATTACACTGAGACCAAAGCTCCCCCTTCTCCTGATATGTATCTGAAGGTTTCATTGGTATCAAGTGAAGAGTAGCCTCCTACCAATGGCTGCACTGCAGAAACACTCCATCCTAAGACTGTAGGGAAGGGTTGCACAATCCAGCTAGATTAAAGAAGATTAAAAGACATATATAGTAAGCAGAAAAACAGTTGGCAGCAAATTTCAGGATAGTTCAGTAGCAGCTGCAGGAATCTCTGGTTAAAAACCATGTTATGCAAATCCTACTAAACCTGTCATGGTGAACATACAGGTCGTACACTGGAATTGCCACATGATGCTCCTCTTAGGAACATGCCACTTTCTCCCTGGCTATGGTGTGGGGACTTATATGTTCTTAGCACACCACCACCACTTTATAAATGCACTATGCATGCTTGGAGAAACTTTGCTGTTGTATGGAGATGGGGACCAGGAAATCATAAGGCAGCTAATGACTTTGCTTGGCTGAAATCACTTGACATAAACCTCATGTAATGTGTGGACTAATGGTCTTTTCAACTGTCAAGTCTAGAATGGTTGTGTTGAGAAGGTATTGTGGAAAAGCTTCTAGCTCTGCAGAAACTAAACTGCTTTGTCAGGTATCCAGTTCTGTTCATTCCACAAGCACTGGTATCTACCTGCTGAAGTTGTTAAGAATCTTATGGATGTAACTTCATTGTTCATTTTAACAGAAAGTTCTAGAAGACCACTGACTTTGAAAACCTCTTACCTCTGCCTTTAAATAGATAAATGAGAGTCTAACATTGGATTCATAATTTGAATGGAAAAGTTGAAGATATTTCAGATATTAAATAGCTTTTCAATTTGCAAATAGTTTTTTATTCCAATATTCAAATACAGACAATGTAGAATTAGGTGCTTAATTGTGATTTTAAATAGAGCTGGAATACTTATTGATTACCACAATTGCAGCATTTGAATTCTTTCCATCTATCAGTACACTAAGGGAAAAGAGAACAGTCAAAGGCAGAATGGGAACATTTTTACTGGGAATTATGCACTAGTGTCGAGAGAACAGGATGCAATCTGAGAGCAGGGAAGACCAAGGCTGAAGTAAATTCCCTGAAAAAGATCAAAAGAATGCAGCTGCAATACAGTTATCTTTCATGAAACAAAATAGTGCACTTACTGAATAGGATGCATAATAAAAAAACTAGAATATTGGTTTAGTGCCCGGATGATTACTATACTCAGCAACCACAAAGACACAGATCATTGTATCTTGATCTCATTAAGGACACTCCAGGTTTGTCTCAGCTCTGGAGTAAGGAATGTTTTAGGCTGCTCTGCAGTGACTGTTTTATTGTCTGCAAGGAAAGTTGCCTCATGTCCCTACAGTATCTGCACTTGGGGAGCACAAAATCTACCTGAGATTTTATCTTATGCAGTCACACAAGGATATGACAGAAGATACAACACAATGTTGGAGACTTGGAGTAAAATCTGACCATGTAAACAAATTGAAGCACATGGAGAAATATGTGAAGTTACATTTATGTTTGGAAGGCCCAGGTTCAGTTGTGCATTTCTTTCATCTCTGTTTTGTGTCAAGCAGATTGTTAAAACTCTCTTCAGGTATTTCTTCAGTGGATAAATAATAACAAGTTAACAGCAACCATCTGTTGCACATTAACAATTTTAATTTTAATGCATCCTATGACACCTGGTTTAATGGTCTTTCTGACTTAGTTGCCAATATGGGCAGGATGAGATCAGTAATTGACAAGGGTAATTGTCACAGGTGGAAATGTATCACTTATTATTGTATACATTGAGACAAGTGCTTTCAGGAGCTGTGGGCTCTGATCTCTAAAAATGCAAATTGTTTTTTGCTATAAGGATGGAATTTGGTCTTTAAGGCACTGTCAAAGGTAAAAAAGGTCCATTGAGAAAAATGAAATCTGAGCTGTAAACTATCTATACATTTCTGACAAAATACCTGTTCTGCACACCCAGTTTTCAGCAGCAGATTTGACAAAGCACAGTCATCAGCAATAGAGACTCAAGAGTAGAATAGATGCCTCCAAGAAAGTGCCAGTGCTGTCATCCAAAGGCAGCAACAAGGATCTTGTATCCAATGACAGTTGAGAATGCAGTATGCAAAAAGAAAAAAAAAAAGTCTTGTCAACACTGACATTGCTTTTGCAGATGATTGTTGGCTTGTTCCATAAGGATAAATGGGAAATAAGCATTATTGCTTATATGCCAAGGTGAACAGGAGTGGGAAATTCTGCTACTTTTTGAAGAGAAACTACAGGCTTTAAACTCTAGCAGGAAAAAACCAAACCAAACCAAAAAAAACAGAAACAAAAAAAAACAACTGTGTCTTACTTTTCTTACCTTCATAAATGGAAAATTGAAAAAGCAGAGAAGTAATTTTCTTAGTGATAAGCTGGCACAAATTTTTGCACCCAACTATTAGAACAGCACTTTCTTCTAAAAGAATCAAACATGTGCTCTGCCCTTTAATGTTCAATACACTTTATAATGTTCAAAAGGCTGAAGGGGACCATCTTCTTCAAGATTTTCACCAGAGGTAGTTCCCTTGTGGACAACATGTCTCATGACTGCTTGAAATTTCCCCTCATATAGTAACGTGGCATCTTCACGGTGGAATTCAGGAGTTACAAATTATAAAAGGAGACAGAAAAGCTCCAAAGATGCCAGAGAAGCATTTGTTCTGAAGCTGGGAATAAGATACACGACCTTCCTGTCATCTTCAGGAATGATAGATAAGTGGAGTAGGCTAATGGAGTGACACAAAGGTGCACTGTGAGCTACTCATCCATAAAAATGTTATCTGCATTTTAATGTTATGGGTGGTAGCGATCTTTGAAGCTGGTTTAAGAAAGTAAGTTGTGGAAGTTTCACCACTTCGTTGTAATGAATGACTATACAATAAAGTCACAGCTATAACAATATCTGGTAGTGTTACTTAAATAAAGTTAGGAAAATACAGCCTGCAGGTTTTTCTGAGCTGTTTCTTTCCTAGAGTTTTTATGGCACTCATCATTGCAGTATCAAAGTATTCTCTGGTTAATTAGATATGCATGATGGGTTCCTTACTGGGAGCCCACTTCCTGGTTTAGGAGGGTTTGCTTTGGGTAAATGTGGCATTTTTACTCTTCTCCATACCCCATTAATTTAATGATGGTGAGAAAACTTCTTTCAGAGAGTCTCCTGCAGTGCACCCTGAATTTCATCATTAGTCTGGAAGTTCATTTCTCTGATAAATATTTCAGCTGAAAGTATGTATTTCCCACTCTTACATACTTTGATTTAGGCTTTTTAGCTTACCTTTTCCCATTAGACTGCAACTACTTTGACAAAGTACGGCCAAAGGCTTGCCAAGTTGGACCCTAACTTGCTGAAAGTGTTGAAAGTGAACCTCATGTTGCCATTACAAGTCTGCAAGAAGCTTGGAGGGCAATCAAAGCACAGCAGCAGTCTGGACCATTGACATGCCATGCATGAGCTTGCTTCCATTTTAATCCTTGACACAGAAAGTGCAACAACCCCTGTTTGGGACTTTTAATGCTGGGACATGGACTTGGATGAGGCCCTGTGAGGCCTTCCCAGCTGCCTGAGACAAAACGCTTTTGTTTGTGCTAACTGAAAGACTAAGTCTAACAGGATCCCAGAGCTGTGCAGTAACTCTCAAAAATACTGTTCACAAAGAGTACTGCCACAATTCCTTCCTACTGCTGCCCCGTTGCATCTCTTCTGTCTTGCCCACATGAGGTTCTGCTCTGATTTGTGTAGGTTCTTACACTGTATTGGTGTCCTCTGCTTTTCATGACAATCCAATTAATCCTTTTTCTCTTCACATTTTTTGTGACTGACACCTGTGGATTTGCTTTGCTGAGCCTACAACTTCAGTGACTTATCTATGTATATTTACTCATCATAATTGCCATCATAATTTTATCAAAATATTTGTTTCCTACTGGAACTGGCCTCTGATAATTGCTTTTATCTGAGAATGTTGTGAATGCTGGAGAAAGGGAAAATCCTTTCTTTTAAACTGTAAAATGCCATAAGTGGCCTCACTTTTATAAAAACTGTCAAAGTTTTGTGAATCATGAAGAAATTAGTAAGACTGCAACCTGTTTGTAGATGTTTTGTGAGGATTGTTGAATACATTATTTTTAATGGCCAATTTTATCACTGTTAGGTCAATTGGCACAAGAATTATATTTCTGAAAGCTAGGACAACTCGGACACAATATCCAAATTTCTTTCCAACATGTTGGAAGCAAAGCAAACTGCTGTGTTTACTGAAGAGGACAGATTTGCTCTAAGAGTTTATTTTTATTCCTCTTACTCAGTTACAGGGAAAGATCCTATAATTATTGACTATCTTTTAGTAGCGATTTACTTGGCGAAGATTGATTAGCACAATCAGTCACTCTAAAGCAATTTTCATCACCAAATCTTAGACAGTTTCTCTTTCTACCTGATTAGCAGTCCTTCTGCAGGTTACATTGTAGATGTAGTTCTATAAATGCAGCTTGCTAAGTGTTGTTATAAGGCAAACCCATATCTAAATATAGAAATTCTTAAACATTTATGAGTACTAATTGTGTGCATGCACATGAGCACACATGCATATGCATGTTTTATATATGCATATGAAGAAAATATGAAATGTCAATTAAATTCTAAATAGGGAGTTAAATGTTTTGATTCAGAAGTTAATCTGCCATGTATGTATATTAGTAATAATTTTGTTTTATCTTATCCTCCTGCTCCAGCATAATCTTCATAAAAGAAATAGAAAAATCCTTAGATGTGCTTAGAAGAAAGTAATTCACATTTGTCCTTAAAAGTAGAGCTAGCTACATTTTAATTCAGGAATTGTGTTCAGATTGTTTTGGGGTTTTTTATTTATTTGGAATGCTTGCTTTTTGAGCTATTCTGTTTCAAGCTTTGGACTTTAAAGACTGCACTGTTTGTGACTGTTCTCTAGGGCTGACCTTAGGTGAACTGCTAACCCTACTGAAGAAATCATATCTTCCTCAGACTGAAAAGAAAGCAGAAGCAACCATATTCAAGTATAGATTCAGTAGAGCCGCTAAAGTGTCTGCAATTCTATTGCACTAGTATAGATCAGGTAATACAGCTCACTCTTACAGCCAGGTAAATAAAATATTTACCTATAAAATTTTTATAGGTGCATTAACAAAAACCCAGGCTTAATGAGTAACTGAACATCATTGATTCTGAATCTTGGTGCAGTTTCCTATGCTGTATAAACACAGGGGAGAGCAAACTGCAGGTACGTGCCCAGGAGGCACAAAATATCAATCAGATGGGGCGTTTCATTGCACTGAGAAATTTCTTAACCTGGAGCTGCTCTAGAAAAAAGGAAAAAGGCTTCTGCCCCTGGACCATGGCCTGGGACAGCACTCATCCCTCAGTAAGTAGCAGTGATTGTGCTGCAAAAGGAGAAGCTGAATGTGAAGCCTGTGTAGCAGATGTAGGAGTTGAGAGAGGGAGAAGTTCAATGTGTAATTGCAGTAGGTCTCTGTCTTCCACGTGGGCTACCAGTCGGAGTGAGGATGCTCCCAGTCTCCTTTGGTAGCTGAGATGAAATTATATCCTGATTTACCCAGATTTTTTTATTATTATTTTTTTTCCTTTTTGGAAATTCAGTCTTCCACTTTGACTTGACTTTTCTTGCAGTGCTAGATTGAATACTCAGTTCCAACAGTAGATACATAGCGAAGTAAGAGAAATTAAGACTTTTGAAGTTTCAGTGGACTTTCTGAGTCTTCAGATGGGACAAGTGTTCCTGGCTTGGCACAGCCCAGACCACAGTTGTGCATCATATTTGCCTGTTGTCTCCTACTCTCCTGCAAGTCACAAAGGCAAATAAAAATGGGAAGACAATATTGCATTTCAAAATCAAAACTGAGCAAAACTTCTGATTTTTTCTTGAGTTGCTAAATACATAGCCCTGTTTTCAGTTAAAAGTTAGCTCTGCTTATCTCTCTTATTTTTCTACGCACTCATGTTTTATCTACTATAAGAGTTAATGGAATTGTGAGATACCATATATGACAAATAAACATGAGAAAATTACGTGAAGCAAAGTGACATAACTGCTACATTATAAAGTACTGCAAAAAATAAGTTCATATTTTTGCAAATATATCTTATATAGAGACATAGTCCCAGAAGTAACCTTTTAAAAATAATTCCCCCTGATACGAAGAATAATGAACAATAATTAAGAAAACTCACTGCTCTGTAATGATGTCTATTTCTTGTAAAACCTTGGATTATTCGGCGGGAGAAGATCTCTAAGATCATGCGATGCGAATCCTGTGTGGAGCATGATATTCCTGTACAGTAAGCCAATAAGAAATATACCTGACTTATTTTTGAAAACCAATAATGAAGGTGACTCAATTTCATCAGTAGAATTGTTCATCATCTAATTGCTTGTCTGCTGAGAAATGTCTACTTTTATCTAACTCTGATCTTTTAATTTTACACCATTAATTTCTATTTGATTTCTAAATAGAAAACAGGCATATATTCCACTAGCTTTCTCTTTAGATCTAAGCAACTGATAAGTAGTTTCAAACATAATTAAGTAATGCCAACTTAGTGCTCCATAATACATGATAATCACCTGTGCCATGGCTGCATTTCAAATGAGACCAAAAAAACCAAGGCAACTTAGATAGGTACTTTTTTTTTTTTTTAAATGCTTTAAAAAAATATCTGAATGGCCAAATCTAAACTATCAGACACAGGAACCAAACCCAACCTTTTCTAAGTAATGTATTTCCTAGGGAAGTGATGGTTAAATTTAGTTTTTGCTATATCTGAGTGGATGCTTTTAAAATACTCTAGCAGACAAAATACTGGAAATCTCAGTTCTATATTTGCACTGAAGAACATATTATTGAATTGGATTTGTTAGCAAAACAGTTTCCATTATAAGCCCTCAAATTCATTTGAATGCTACCTGTAAATATTACAATTCACAAACGCAGAAATTAGAAAATATATAACCAACTTTTAATTCAAATCCTGAACCGTGCCTTTGAAATGTGTTGTAATCATGTAAGACATCAAATCAGGAGAGAAAAAGTATATTTCATTACTTCGCTTCACTGTGATTCAAGTTCAAAATTTGCAAGAAACCTTTTAAATTATAGGCAGGAAATGAAGGTTTTCTGCTGAAGAAGATCGCAAATTCTGTTGGCTGCGAGTGATTATGAGCATTGCCTGATGTCGACAGGCAGTGAGGTTGTTTATACGCTACTCAGCTCTCCTTGAAGTCCCAGGCTTATATCTTACTATTTTCTCCAAACTCATTATAGTTGGGACTAAAATGTGCCAATAAGTCATAACATTTTCCTAGAGGCCATCTGGTGTCCAAAGTCACAGGCATGTTGGCTGCTCTGCCTGACCTCACATGCAGTTAATCTTATATGTGTTCCTCTTCATTTAGTGGAGGAGAAAATTAAGTCAAGAGTGTCTCCTTGGGTTGCAAGGAAGGAAAATTTAAAAGAAAAAGAGAAATATTTGAAGTAGATGTCAGAACAGTAAGTGATAATACCTAACCCTGTGGAGCTGAAGTTGAAGTTGAGAGCTTAAAAGCTCCTTTCTAATTTTCAGTTGAAGGGTAATTATTACACAGCAAGGTTAAAAAACAAACAAACAAACAACAACAACAAAAACAACACCAAAAAACCCCAGTAAAACTTGCAACACAATAATTGAGACAGCAGATGAATGGCTATAAACACCCCTTTATTTTGGTCACAATTGAAGTTTTAAAACAGATGTTCCTTCCCAAGCCATGAAAGTCCTGCCTGCTGCTCTGAGGGGTTTAACCCTGCAACCCATGTGCTGCCAGATGTGTCCCCACCAGCCGCTTCTCTGCCACTGGTGCGTCTGCCTGCCCAAGAGCCTCCTGCTGGGGTACACACATTGGGGGCACTTCTTCTCGCCCTGCTGCTGCAAGATGGTCTGCATTGTCCCATCAACAAAAAAGCAAGGTCAAAGTGGATTTATGCCTCCTTCACATGTGGAATACCCTGAGCCAGCCAGAGGCTGTAGCTGTAGCCACCAGCTCAGATAATCAACACCTGCACCATGGCCAGATGGAGACGTCTTCACCTAGCAGCATCCTAGGGATGTTTTTCCTCTTTCTCTTCAACACAAGACTAAATCCATAATAGTAAAGCTGCCTACAGGGATGGTGGAGAATTGTTTATTCCATACTTTAAGGAGAACCCAAACATGTAGATGAATCTCAGAGCAAATCCTTAAAACCTTTGACCACATTTATCTTCATTCTATAGAGAAATTATTAATAGAGCCCTTTTCTGCCAGTGTTATGATTCATGTCATCTGACATGGTTACTTTATTTGTATTTATTTTTATCCACAGGAAAAAAAAACAACAAAAAAACAGCATTCTTTATCCAGAAGAGGTTTACTAAACTGCATACAGTTCTGGTGCCCTCAGCACAAGAAGAATATAGACCTGTTGGAGAAGGTCCAGAGAAGGGCCACCAAGGCCTGGAGCACCTCTGCTATGAAGACAGGCTAAGAAAATTGAGGTTGTTCAGCCTAGAGAAGAAAAGGCTCTGGCCTTCCAGTACCTGAAGGGAGCCTACAAGAAATCTGGGGAGGGGCTTTTCATCAGAGAAGATAGTGTTAGGACAAGGGGTAATGGTTTTAAAACGAGAGAGGGGAGATTTAGGTTAGATATTAGGAAGAAATTCTTCACTCTAAGGGTGGTGAGGAACTGGAATGGGTTGCCCAGGGAGGTTGTTGATGTCCCATCCCTGGAGGTTTTTAAGGCCAGGCTGGATGAGGTTTTGTGCAGCCTGATCTAGAGGCAGGGTTCCCTGCTCATGGCAGGGGGGTTGGAACTTTATGATCTTTAAGGTCCCTTCCAACCTTAATGATTCTATGATTCTGTGATTTATTTATTTCAGAGAAAACAGCATACCTTGAATTGGAAGATGTGCCCTTAAAGATATTATAACATTGAAAATAAAACGGAAAGGCAAATAATAAAATAACATTTTATTGGCAAAGATGCCTATGCTAAACAGACAGTGACAGCTGAGTGTCACTGATGGATGAAGCAATTCCTGTGTGTGTATACAAAGGCACCAGCAAAGCCACCAGGACTTTGCATTCTTTCCAGTGATGTTAACGGGGGTTTTGCCATTTAAATTAGCTTTAGCAGACGTAGGCCTGTAATTACCATGAGTCTAATTGTACATATCTACAAGAAAGAATTTAAATAAGCAATATTTTTAAGCCTTTTCAACTGTATGAATGACTATTTGACATCCAATCAAACGATTTTAAAGTGAGATACCCAGAGCCCTCCCAAGCTCAGATCTAGCTGGAGACTGAGAACAAATACGCTTCCAGAGGCACTAAGTGTATAATTGCAGAGTGGATTGATGCCACCTAGATGAAAGAACCTGAATGAGCTGCAGATGTCAGGTGTCCAGTCAAGCTTTAAAAACCCCAAAACCAAGTGCACAGCACTAAAGATGAAGATAGCAGTGTCTAACCTTGGTTTTAGACAAGGTAAATGTCTGAAGAGATCATTAATATTGGGGATGAAAAAAATGGAATATTCCTCTGGTAAGTGACTGTTAATCAATTAATTAATTAATTAAATGGCAGACACTTAAAGATTTATTACATTGTAAACCTTGAAAATATATATTAATAAGCCTACCATTGATAGTATATGTAACTACCACTGGTACATAAAAACACATACACACTCACTTTTTTACATAAAATTAGTGCCATTAAAAAAAACAAGTGCCAATGGACCAATGCTGAGACCCTCTTTACCTTTGAAACTAAAGTTTACTTTAGGAATTTTAAAGTGTCTAAGGATCTTACTTGTTTTAGAAGTTCCTTATTGATTCACAAAGTTAAATAGTCAATCATGAAAAGTTTTGCCATTTATATACAGACCCATATCTTCTGATTTATCCTGAGCTATGTCAAGGTTAATCAGGTTATGCTTAACCTCATTGCCTGTGAATGCAACTACCAAAAACTTTGGGATGTAGTTAAACAGAAGCCTTCAGCAGGTCCTGCTCCTGGATATATGTTGCTGTATTAGAACTTCCCTGCTCAAGTGCAGACACTAATTTTTAGCTGTGTTCAAATTAAATGTTTGACTCTACACCACAATAAAGTAAATGGAAGGGAACAGTAGAGATCAATACTATTAAGATTATCTCCACATTATTCATACATCCAGGCTTTACCAAGACAGAAGCATATGAATTTCTCAGTTACTCTCTTCTTCCTCCACTTAAAATGTGTGGTGTACAGATGTGTTTGTAGGCAGATTATATTTAAACATATTACATGTATGTTGTATGTGTTTTATATGTGTGAGTGTACATGTGTTTGAAGGAAAATAAAACCATGAGATAAGAAATTTTCCCTGTATTTACACTGTTTTTCACAACCAATAGGTACACAAGAAGGTGATTAAAAAACCGCTGCAACTCAATATAGATTATCAGGCAGTTCCCTCATCTAAATGAATGCCTATGTTTCTGAAAAAAAAATAGATTGCCTTTTAACAAGGATGAAGGTACCTTCTGCTGTGACTAATCCTATCCAACCATCTGAGAAAGGCAGAGCAGGAAAAAATTTATTGAGTTTAATTATTCATTATGCAGGTAGCAGTAAATAACAAACAGAAGCTTCTTAGAGAATACAGTCAGTAGAAGAAATACCTAATTACTAAGGAATTTTGCAAGTCTCCCTTTTAGACCAGAGTCAACCTCCATTTCTTAGGAACAGTGCATCTTGGTCTATTGTGGAAAGACTTTGGATCAGTGAATCAGCATCAGATATTGTTGCTGCATTTTTGTGACAGTGGTGAAATGGATAATATTGTAGAATATGGATAATATAGCAGTCTCATGTTACAAAATATGAGAACCCATAATTACTCAAGTTGTTCATGTAATCTAAAAAAATCCTAATTAAATGTTTCTGCTGCATTATCCTATACTCTGGCTGTATAAAATGTCTATTGTTTCAATTACAGTATTTTGGAATCTATTGATTCATCATCCTCTAGATGGCTATTGTCAGAAACTATATGAGCTTTAGATACAACATGAGCAAAAATGTCATTTATACTTCATAATGTCTCCAAAAGGAAATAAAGTATTCATTACATTGATCTCTTCAAAACACAGAAAGAGATCCTAAACGTGCTTTCCAGAAATGTGGCATATGCAACTTACAGAATGCGGATACCAATATTCCACACTTCCTACTATTCTATTCTCTTTTTGTTCTTCTTTGGCTGCTTCAAACAGTGAGATGATCCTTCTGGTAAGAGGTTGGTCCTTATTTCTTGGCCTCATTCTCATAAGGTAAGAAGTTACTGGAAGTAGTCCGTAGCTGTTTTTCCCCTAAGAAAGAAACCTCCTATTTTTGGAATTAATTCCTTCCTGTCCCTCACTCTATCAATGCTCATCAATACTAAATTATCTTCCAAGGACCTAAAGACCCTTGAATTTTATAGTTTAATTTTAATCCCACATACTCTTTTTTTTTTTTTTTTTTTTTAAGTCCTTGGGTATTCAAATGCATTAAAATCATAATTTTAAATTTTTAATTAAATATTTTAAAGATATTTAATTTCTTAGTACTAAACTGCTGTTCTTAGCACCATTATTCTAAGCATCAAGGAAGTTTAAATCAAAGACAGTACTAGTAACATCACCTCTGCTTTGTATTTCCTCTCTCAGAGCCTTGAAAGATTTGCAAATATATCACCTGGATAGTTTGCTTTATACTGTCTATTAGATTCTTTGGTGGATATGTGAAAAATTTATGTGGCTGATAATCTTAGAGACAATGCCACATTGCCTAGTATTCTGAAAGTTTGACCAAAAAAAAAATTGAATGTGCTCATGAGCTAGTGAGTAGTCACACTGAATTTCTAATAGTGGTAAAACTTGTTCTGATTGCAATTTTATATTTAGACTCAAATTTAATTGTCTTTACCTAAATGCAAACTCACTTTTGTCCTTCTTCTTTACTGCTGATACCACTTCAAGAAATAAGGAATAATCTCACAGTAATAGCATTTTATTGAAAACTGTTCAGTGGGTTTCTAGGTGACTTCAATGCTTTATTGCATATTTCATATTCTTCATTCTGTTTCTTTTGCTCAACATATATATTATTTAAACTGTAGGATGGCGTCTTCCTCTATCTTTTGCAGTTTTTGATGTTTTTTCTCCTATAAATTTTCTTTGCCCCCCCCACTTCATGGCTCTTCATTGTCATGGTATGAGCTTAGTTCCATTGCTTCTTTCAGTTTTCTCATTCTCATATTTAAAGTACCAGTGTTATTGAATGTGGTATCTCCACTGATGCTAGCATATATATTCTACTGCTGCTTATTTATGGCTTTGGATTTGAGGATGTTTTTGTGCTTTGAATTGAGCTCTAGCTTTTCACTAGTATTAGACTTTGCTCAGACAACTTAGGATGCCTTGCATCTATTATCTATCCTAGCCTATATTCTCCCGAAAGCCTTATACTCACAGCGTGATCACAGTATGAACTGCATAAAAATAAACTCGACGTGTTACCTTCTGCTCTTTCCATTTTCCTTTAAATGTTATTTTTAATACTATACGCCTACTAAATGAGCACTTTTTTTTTTTTCATCTTTTCCATGTCAGTCAAAGATAGCCCAAAAACTATCAGTACCCAAACCTTTGAATTCAGTAATACACGAGTGTATCTGAGTTTCCACAACTGATTACTCTTAACATTGTCATAGGGATTACAAATTCTATTTTATTGCTTTGACATTTCTGTGGTTTGAGTTTAGCAGTTCAACCTTGCTACTTCTTCTTGCACATTCTGAATACCTCCTTGTACATAGTCATCCATTTTTTGGCATTCCTGGTGTTACATTTTTTTCTTTATTTTTACAATTTCTGTTCAGGATCCTTGACATTTAATCCCCACTCTTCTGCAGCTTCCACTCCAGCCTTCTTAACTTTCTACTGCAGTTCTCTGTATTAATTCTCCAACTTTTCATCAGCTTTCCCAATATCTAGCAGTGCAAAGGGATTTGAGAAGCTTTCCTATTATTATTATTCTTTTTAATTTCTCTGTACTCTATTTTTGAAGAAAAAGACACATAGTTCTGAAGCAAGGAAAATGCAGAGTTCCCGGCCTCCTAAGCATGAAAGGTCAGCCTGATCTAGGAGATTTCAGAAAACCTTATTAAACTTCTGCTGCACGTTACATTGTCTTTTAAAGTTCCCAAATGCAAATGTAACAGCCACCAAAAGCAAGAAAAAATGCGTATGGCTCATTAATATAAGAAATAAAGGATGGAGTGGAATAATACATAAGTGGAAGTCAGTCATCATTTTAAAGTGCTTTGAGATAGGAAGGCCGCTGAATATCTTGATAGAAATTATTGTCTCCAAATTGCATGGCTATTTCTAAATCTCACAACAGTCCTTTGTGTCCTCCCCTCACTGGGAAGTATTATTCTTGTCACTGAATTAATTAATTTGAATTAAGAAATCAATTTGAAAACAAACAAACAAACAAACCCCACATTTTGTTCCTACATTTTGAAATTCACTTTTTTTTTTTCTTCTTTCAATTCAGTATGACAAACCTTAATTTGCATAGTTTTGAAGCCAGGGACATGGAGTCACTCCACCTCAATATGGAGATGGTAGTTTATCATGTTCACATACACTTGCTTATACACAGCACCATCTGATGCTTATGTGTTAAACAGAAATACTGGTGTTAAGCTAAAGTTGTCACACAATTCAGCGAGCCTTGAAAATAATTATAGCACAGACAGTTTGGATCTGATCCAAATCCACAAGGATGTCACACAGTTTACATAAAGCTGAAACAAACCAAAAAAGCCCAAACAAAAAACCCCATAAATGTAAAACTTTGGGTGGTTGTAGACAACAAAACAGAGTAACTTGCTTAAAATAGCAAGAGTGGAGAACCACGGGTAAATACTTTGAAGTTAACTTCTGTTTTCATTGGTAATAGGCAGGCCAAATTCTGCATTGTTTAAAAGCTTGTGGTCTCTGCTAACTTTCTTCTGGCAGCCTGTGAGGCTGGTTTCAATCCTGTTCTCTGGGCAGAAAGAGCACAGAGAGGGAAACATCTCCCTCTGTGTGCCCGGGCACTGAAGACATCTAACCTAAACTATGTGAATACTTCTTCCAGAGTGGGAATCAGTGCTGTTAAGCACAAAAGAGGCCAGACATTCTTTTCTATCAGGATACCTTTATGTCCCTGCACTCTACCAAAACAGTGTGACTTGCTATAGATGAGAAGCTGACCCAGCACAGCTGTAAAATCATTAACATTCACATGGAGAACTTCTCTATCAGGCACACTATTTCAGGAGGAAGGCAGCGTAGTGGGATACAAGCTGATGTAGGCTATAAAGAAGAACAAACTCTTCCAACCAACTTCCATTTCACATCTTTCTTTCACAGTGCTGGGAACTAATTTCTTTTTGGTATAGAGCCACTAGTCAGTTTTTGGATGCCAAATGCCATTTTTAGAGAGCCAGACACAAGATGTTACACAGGCAAGGAATTTGTTCTCCTTGGACCCCAGGCCTGCACTGTCAATCTACAGTTGTTTCCAGGCAAAGGCAAGCACCCAGCACATGGCTCCCTGTGTCCTCATGCTCCTTGTACATTCAGGATCCTTGTTCACCCTTTGTGAATTGATTCCTTCATTTGTCACGCTGATGGGGCTCTTCAAACAGCTGAATCCTACTCAAAAGGCAGTTTCTAACCCACATTTTGGAGTTGGAGGGATGTACAGTGTGAAAGGCCTGTAACAGTCCCTCTCAAAATGTGCCGGGTACCACAGGCATCTGTGCTCAGTGTGCCTCTGAGTTTGCTGTCTACAGCCAAGGCTCCAGCAGCAGGGCAAAACCAGCAGTGCTGGTGCCAGCTGTTGGCTGTCATCCCAGTGTGGTTCCACAAGGACATAAAGCTGTGGGGATTATATAATATTTCTCTAAGTAATAAGGGAAAAGGAAAAAAACCCCAACAACTCAGTGCACCCGTGCACTCCTGAAATTGAAAAGGAACTTGAATTTTTTATTTATTGATTTTAAAAAGCAATACCAAAACACAAATATTTCAAGGGGCTGTGGAGGGGAGAAAGGGGAATGAAATGATGCTGCAAAAAAGGTATGGGATATTTATTCCTAGAGCTTGTTCTGCACCTAGTCTGCATTCTTAGTGTATTCATCTACTCAAATCAATAAGAGTTTGGGGTATGTGAAGAACCTGGGACTGGGTTTAATTTTCATGCTAGTCAAAGTGATTTTTCTTCAATCTATCATATACTGTATTTGACATATATCTTTTCTCTCAATCAGTAATTGACTGGTACATGCTCTGTGCTCCATTGAAGGAAGATTTAATACACTGAACATCAGTGTGAGCTATTTTTGTCTTTTGAAAAACAAATTTATTTTTAGTTTTACTGTACTATTGTTTCTACTAATTTCACATTCTTTACCAGCTCTTGGGTCCTTTGTTTCCTAACTAATGTTTTACTTCAAATGATCAAGGATCTTGAAGACATCAAAGGTGCCTTCACATTGCCCAATAGACTATAACAGCCTCCTTCATTCTCCATACTTCTTAATGTGAGACACCCAGTGAAGGAATAAACACAGGACTGTGACTCATTGTTTTTTCAGTGATGTTACCAGATGATTTCTGTTGCCTAGATTAAGTGGACTAGGAGACTGAGAAATTACCAAACCAGCCAGTGGAGACTCACCTTCCATGAGATCTTTTTTTTTCCCTCAAACTGAATTTTTTGTTCAAACTTAAATTTGGTTTGTTTGTTTGTTTGTTTGTTTTCAGTGAGTTCTAAAACTTAACTTTGTGTGTGTTGTTTCTTTATGGAAATGAAGCACTTTGATTAAAAAAAAATATTTAAAATAGATCTAGAGAAATGTCCTAATTAACATCCACTATCTTCTCAGTCTTCTGAAAATTTGCCCATTTTTTTCCCTATACAAAGCTGAAGCTTTGTATTCGACTGTCTTAAAAATTTATTTTAAGTTCTTAAGACTGCTCACTGAACGCTTTTTTTGGCCGTATTTCTGATTGCAAGCTTCCCTTTACTTTTGTTTTTACTGGTTCTTATATGATTGAGAGAAGCCAAATGAAAATCTTTTACTGGCAGTCTTAATATCAATAACAGCAACTGGAGCTATAGAACACTACTTCTTGGCTAAAAACAAGTGATAAGTGTGCAATGTGGGGGAGGGAGCAGGGGGAAAGGGAACTGCTAGGTTTCAATTTTCTTTTTCTTAAATGTTAAACATGCATGAAGTTAATCTGATAGAAGAGGAGATTAGAAGAAGTATGTTGGGTCCAAAACACCTGTTTGATATTCTCAGGGTATCAAAAAAAACGGCCAGGGTATTAAAACAAAACCAAAAACCAAACCAGCCAGGAGACTGTCCTTTCCCTCATTTAGGAGAATGATCTGAACAATTTGCTTAAAGGCAGTGCAAAGAGTAGCCTACAGGACTGTCCTCAACAAGCATTAGCTTCCCTTGTTCATCTGTTTTTCTACTTAAGGCCAACAAAGAAAGGGAGGAAATGTAAGGAGACAAAAGGGCTGGAACTTAGGAAGAGGGAACTGCAGGACTGCTGCTGGGGAACGTCTTGTGCCTGGTATTTGCCATGCCAAATGCACCACGGGAAGGTTAAAGCCTGAGGGAGAACAGACCTGGGACTGGTCTCACACCTGGAACAGCAGCGAAACTTCCAGCCTTGGCTGTCCTTCTCACCAGCAGGGGAGCTAGATTCATAGTATGGATGCTGGGTAGAAATGGCTTTCTATGTGATCTTCACATTTAGCAAAATAAACAAGGTGCATAGATACAGCACAAACCCTGACTTCTTGCTGTGTTTTGTTATTTCCCATATATCTCATTTTTGAAATGCTGATTTTTGTCATTAATTTTCCCTAGATTAGCACTAACATTGCAGTTAAAGGCGGTCTCTTAACACAACAGAATAAAATTAACCAGGTTACTCTCTCTCTAATTACTTTACCATTTTAAATGGAGTACAAGGAGAAAAAAACAAAACAAAACAGAAAACAAAACAACCACATGAAACAAAACAAAAACTGATGTCACCTTACAAATGCAAAAAAACCCAAAACCCAGCAACATCAATCCAGCCAATGAAAAATGCATTTCTGTTGATGCTTGAGGGCACATGAGAAGTGTTAAAATATATGAGTGAGAAAATGCACTCAGTCAGATGTACAAATGACAACAATTTGGAGAAAGATTCAAAACATTGTGAAAGAAATTCCAACGGGCATCAACAAGCAGAACAAGTACACTTTCTCAGATGTGATGTCTGGGAGGTTTTGCAGTAGCTCATTTGACCATATGAGGTGACAATATATCAAGAGATAACATTTTTACAATCCCAGCCTCTGCAGAAAAAAAAAAAAAAAAAGAAAAGAAAAAAAAGGATAGTAAAATTTGCAGTAACGATGCTCATCTTCTTAGTTTTGGATAAGTTGGTGACATTGAATTTTATGTGTGTCACTATCTTAACCATACATTTCCCTCTGGTATATCTACCACCTGTTGCAAAAAGTAGATTTTACTTAATTTTTTCTTCTTTAATATCTCATACTCAGCTTCATCACAGTCTTCAAAAGGCATTTTGTTTTCTTGCATGGAAATGAAATTATTTTCTAGTCCTACTAAGATAAATTTTTCCCATGCTTTTTCAGAATAAGCCTTATTTGGTTTTTTTTGTTGGTTTTGGTTTTGTTGTTTGTTTGTTTGTTTGTTTGTTTTTCTCAGTGACTGTGCACTTTGTTGCAGAGCCAGTACTAAACCACTACTTAGAAACTAAAAGTTTCCTTCTGCAGCATAGTGGCAGGTTCACTGCGGTTAAGGAGAATGTAGTAGCTCTTAGGTGGTGATGTACTTCCCAGTTTGGGCACTCTTTGGCTTTAGAATCTAATTTAAACCCAAGCATTCTGGCTTAATGCATAATTCAGATCCTAACCCACTTCAGGGAAAGATAACTGCTGCCTCAGTGCTACTGCTATTATGGCAGGGTCTATGTATACTAAGATACTATGTATAAAGGAAGAAGTTCAGGGAAATCCACTTGCTTGCATGGATATTCATTAAAAGGTCGCGAGGCTGGAACCTTCTCAGGGGACCTCCCCCACACAGCCCTTCCTGTTGACTTGGCAAAGGACTAAAAACAGAGGCAGCAGGCAGCTCAGTATATATGGGACTGGGCTTCAACTGCTTGTTACTGCTCACATGTAAAAGTCTTATTCGTGACTGAGGGGACAAAGGCTTGTCTCCCTCTGATTTCTGTAAGTAGAGTCTATCACAATCAGGTCAATCTCTTCAGTTCTTTGACTTGGAAGCACCCTTGTCTACATACACTGTTGCAGCAGCTGTGATTTAGGACTGCATGAGCAGTACTCTCTGCAAATTTGCAGACTGGAGGGGAAGTGCACTGGAGGGCAGAACAGTGATTTTGAAGGACCTGGTCAGGCAGGAACCTCACAAAGCTCATGAGTGCAAATTAAAACCTGGCACCCTGGGAGGAATTATCCCACGCACCAGTACAGGCTGGGCTGGAGCGGACCAACATGTAGGCAGCTCTGCACAAAAAGACTTGGTGGCCCAGGTGGGCAGCAAGCTGAAGAAGAGTCAGCAAGGACCCTTCCAGCAAAGGCAGCCAAAACATTCTGGTCTGTTTTAGCAACAAGGTAGCCAGCAAGGCCAGGAGGGTAATCTGCCGCCTCTAGTCAGCATTTATGAGATTATGTCTGTAGTGCTTTGTCCAGAATGTTGGCTCCTCAGTTCTCATAAAAAAAAAAATGAACATCTCTATTAGATTTGGAGATGGTATGTCTTAAGAGGGATTTCATGTGCAGGCTGATTGAGATTCACAGAAACTGCCTTATGATGTTTAAGTGAAACTTGTGTGCTTTACACATGATATTTGGGAATATTTAAGAAGCTCATATCTTCGACAGTAAAAACATCCTTGTACTTTATTTTATTTGTCAACATGAACTCCACACCTGAATCTGAGTCAATTAGACATTTCAAAAATGCATAATTTGTACAATGGAAGTGCCCGTTGTGTGGAAATGCACACTGACCTGCAACTTATTTCATAAGCAAAGGTCAGGCCTTCATAGTGATGCAGTGGAGATCCTTATTTCTTAAATTTACAGCTCAGTAGCTGTTCCTTCCCTGGATGGATCCCCCAGGGAGACAGGACAGAGACTTTTCCAGTTGATTTCATATCAATTCACTCAAGGAAAAGAGATAGTCCTTAAGTTAAAGATAAATTTCTGAGGCAATGGTGCTTGATGCTTTTTTATGAAGTCTGCTATTTCAGTTTTTCCTTGCTGCCTTTTCCCATTTTGCCTCTAGTCACTTAATTTTTGTTTGTACATTTACAGTCTCTGCCTCCTTTCCAGCTGTCCTTGCCCTCTGTGAAGCTCAGGCTACCTTCCTAGCCCTTGAACCCAAGATGTCTGATGGTGCCTGACACGTGGGCTGTTTCTCCAGTGGAGTGGATGGCCAGAAGGCAGAGGCTGCAGCATGTCCAACCATCCATTTCCTGATACACCGTTCATTTACACAGCAGCTGTAAATAGATGCAGCACACTCAGTACAGGTGAAATCCTTGGAGAATTTAAGATGCAAACACATCTCTCTTGAGCATAGCAAACTGCAGAGCAGTGCACAGGTTGTGGATGAGTTTGGTTTGGGGGGCTGTATGTCAACTTTCTGCTTCTCAGTGAGAAACTTGCTGAACTGGTGGTGTTGTGGGGTTTTTGTTTGCTTGTTTGTTTTTGTAGACAGTGAAAGCATACTTTTCAGACTACATATAACTGAACTTTAGCTGGAATTAAAACAAACAAAAAAATAATCAACTGGAGGCAGGTATCTCACAACTCCAACCCAAAGACCAAATGTTTAATAAAGTAAAAAACCCTCAAGTCTTGCAGAGAAAGTGCTGGCAACATTAACTATAGGTGCCAACGCTATTTCTGTATATAATATCACAAGCTTTCATATATACTGGGAAACTGTTGACATTTTCTTTTCCTTTTTATTAAATACTAGAACAGAACCATGATTCTGTATTTCATACAGTTTTGAGATAGTGTGTTTAGCTTGGCACACTGATGCTCTTTTATAAACGTTTTAACTTTCTCTTTTTTTTTTTTTTTAATTTATTTTTGCTACATTCTTCCAATGATTAATATTTTACAATTGGGAGGCAATAGAAACGTTACTCAAACTAATTGGCCAATGTATTAATGTCTGGTACATACCTACTGAAGCTATAATAGACATTAAAATACAAAAACAAAACCAAACCCAATAACAACAACAACAACAAAACACACACACAAAAAAACCCCTCCACAAAACCCAAAATACAAACATCTATTTTCCTTCCAAGTGGTAGGAGTAACAGGTCAAGGAAATGCATTTCTCCTTCAGGATTAATGGCAAACTGGTGTTAGCTGGTTCACAGACTCCTATGCCTTAGAGCCCTTAGAAATACATCTAACTTCTGCTACCATCACTGTTTTTATACTTACTCTGATATACCTACTACAGTATCAGGGCACTGACCTTTGGTTGTGATTTTAATAGAGGAGGCACCTACACACTTAAGGAGAAACTGTTGCAATATATTTAAGTGTTCTTAAATGTAGCCCCACTGTGAAATCAGGACTAGACCTCGTAGTCTTAACTCCTATAAACAGCTGTAAGAGCAATGCTGTTTGTCCTCGGAGGACCTTGTAACATAAATAACATTTTTTTCTTTCTGTTTCTGCCCTAAAGGACTATGGACAGAGTGAAACAAAACTTGGAAGTAAGTTGTGTAAACCATTAGGATTTAATCATGCACCTTTTGAAAAAAATGAGAAGATTCCCACAGGAAAAAGATGGAGATAAGGAAACAAGGCAAATAATGTTAATAGATATATAATAATTAGTACTTATAAGATTGATGGCTTTCCTAGCTTCCCTTCTCTGTACCCATTTTTTGTAGTTCTGCCTCAAATGTAAACAGCAGCATTTGCTTTCAAATCTGCAAGTTGAATCTTCCTTCTTTTCTTCTTTAATAACCCTTAATGGACATTATCCTCTACCTTTGCGTCTGTGTTTGAGTATCCTGAGGGAGAGCTGTTTTAGACTGAATTATACTAGCACCCATGTTTAATAACCAAAACATTTGCCCTTGACATTCTCAGCACCGCAACGCTAACTAAGCAAAATAAACAGAGATGAAATGAAAACCAAGCGAAGTACTCATCCTTCCTCAAGATTTAATTTGGGATCAGAAACGCCGCTGAACGGGAGAGAGAAGCAGAAATTGCAAGTACATCCGCGCACGAAAAATGAAATGCTGCATTGTTTAATTTATTATTATTATTTTTTTTTCAATCTCCCACTAACAACTTCTGTTTTAAAGGTCACTTGAGAAAAGGAATCAAGGTCGGACACAGCTAATCCGACATCCCAGCCGGACTTCGGTTTCCCGCGGGTCCTCGCCGTAGAGGCGCGGTAGCGGGGAGCCGGCCGCGGCGGCGGCTGGAGCCGCTGTGTCCCGGTGCCGCTGTGTCCCGGAGCCGCTGTGTCCCGGAGCCGCTGTGTCCCGGTGCCGCTGTGTCCCGGTGCCGCTGCCCTCCCTGCCTCGGCCAGGCTGGGACACTCTTCGCTTCACGCGTCAGGCCCGGCCACACCCGCGGGGCTGTGGGGCGCACGATGCCGGATCCGCCGGCCAAACCGGTGCCCGCTCCCCCCCCCCCTCCCGCCGCTGCCGGCGCAGCAGAGGAGGCCGCTCGGGGCGCCGCAGCGGGGCAGGCCAGGATGCGCGGTGATGGGCTCTTCGCGCCGCCTGCGGCGGGGGAAAAGTTCCCCAAACTTGTCCGCGGAGGAGATGCGCGGGGCGGAGCGGCCCCGCTCCCAGTTCCCGCGCACACAGCCCGGCGGCTGCCGCCCCTTCCTCGGCGGAGAGAGGGCCGGGCAGGGCCCAGCCGCGGCCACCGCCTCCCCCAGCAGGGGCGGGCAGGGGGAGGAGCGCGTCGGGCCGGGCCGGGCGGCGCCGGGGGGACTAGGGGGAGCTGCTGCACCTGATCCAGCGGGGCGTGAGCGGCGCTGCCCGCCGCCTGCCACCGCCTCTCGTCGCCGTTAGTCAGCGCTGGTCTCGCTGCTTCTCCCTCCTCCCGCCCCTCTGCGTGGACCTGGGTTCTCGCTCCTGTTTCCCTCGGGGCCGGCGGCAGCGCGTCCTTCTCCTCCTTCTCCCCTCGGGCCCCATGGCTTCGGCCGGCAGCGGCATGGAGGAGGTGCGAGTCTCGGTGCTGACCCCGCTGAAGCTGGTGGGGCTGGTGTGCATCTTCCTGGCGCTGTGCCTGGACCTGGGAGCCGTGCTGAGCCCCGCCTGGGTGACGGCGGACCACCAGTACTACCTGTCCCTCTGGGAGTCCTGCCGCAAGCCTGGCAACTTGGACAGCTGGCTCTGCGAGTCGACGCTGCACAGCGGTGAGATACGGCTGCCCCGGGGCTCGCCCTGGCCGCCCCCTACCCCGGCTCCGCTCTCCACCCGCCGGCGGCGCCTCGACCCGGCTGCCGCCCTCCTCCGCCCCCCCCTCGGCGCTTTCTGCCTCCTCTCTCGACCTCGGCCGCTTCCCGCTCCCCCGGGACCACCCCGGGCGCTGGGACTCACCTCGCTCCCTTCCCGCCCACCCTCCCTCCCCCGTGTCCTGGCTGCCCTGCGAGCATCCCCCGAGCCGCCTCTCCTTCACCCGTGTGTCGTGCAGGACCGTGTCTCAGCCCCTTCCTGAGGTCAGCTCGCCCCGGACAGAAACACTGCCCGGGGTCCCGCCAGGCCATTCCCGCTCCCCCTCCGTGCTCCTCGCCCGCTGCCGCCCGGCTCCACGCTCCGGCCGCCGCCCAGAGAAGTCCCCGGTAGCTTTGTCCTCCCGCCCTCCACACCTCTCCCGTTCCCGAACCGCTGCGTCCTACATCCCCATCTTTCTCATCCTTCTCCCTGCTTCCCCGGTCCCGGCGCTTGCCCTTCCCGGGCCGCCGTGTCCACTGCCGGCCTTCCCGCCCCGACCCCGCGTGTCCCGGCTGGCCGGCTGGGGCGCAGGCGGCGGCGGTCCCTGTTACTCGCGTGTGCTGGAGCGGGGAGCACGGAGAGCCCGTGCTCGGCTCGTCCCTCTGCCTGCGTGTTAGTCTTAAGGTGCAGGAGAGATGGGAGATTGGCTTCTGAGAGCGAAAGGGGTGACTGATTTCCGATCTGCTTTTGCTTTTCCACAAAAGATGCCGAGTTTTGACTAGTTTTGATTATTCCGCCTTGTGGCAGTTGTTCTCATATTATGAGAAGCTCTTAGGGATCAAGGATCTATCACTTCTTGCCGTCCTCCTCATCCCTCGAAGTCACTAGTCCTCGAAAGTTGGGGCTTCCGAACCAAAACCAATTGTTATTTTGTCCTGAGTGAGGAGGTCTGGCCTCCGGCTCTCTCTCCGACCCCCGGGGTGTGCTTGTGGGTGTTCTACTCTAGCAGGTACTGATATTCCTATCGTCTTTCATACTCCTTTGCCTTCTTGCCACATTCCCTGTTTTGCTTCCTTGATGTTCGTTCGTTCTTTGGCTTTCTAGGTCTTTGATCGTAGATTTATTATTTATTTTTAAAAAATGTCAGTTCAGTATTGCTTGGAGTGCTTAAAAAACAGGTTGTGAATGATGTGAACAAGCTGCCTGTTGAATATTTTTCAGTAAATTATTTTGCAGTACTATAATTGTTTTGTTTTCCATGGGTTGTTTTATTTACTTTATGCCTGATAGCTACTTCTGGAGTTCCAATAGAAACAATAGCAAATGAAGCCAGCCTCTTCCCCCCCTCCCCGTTTTCATCACCATCCCTGTCCTCCCCACAAACATGCTTGCATTGCTAAATCATCCATTTGGATCGCTGTGCTCTCCGGTTGGGTAAATCACACAGGGACTAGATGTTTGTGTTGGGAAAGAAGACAAGGGGCTGACTAGATGCTTTCTTTTTCCCTCTCTTCTCTGAAACCCTTGTAGAGGTTTTGGGGGAAAAAAAACCCTGATCTCTGCTTGAGTAGAAATTGCACAGGTTCCTTTGCTGCTCTGCTTTTTTGTGTGTGTATGTCGAGTAATATTTGAGGGTTTGAATGTTGTTTGGGGTTTTGTGTAAAATCACGTCATGCCAAAAGGAATTGTAAAGAAATGTCGCTTTCAATCAGTCAGCGTGGTATCTACACAAACTTTGGAGAGCTTTCTTTTCCTTCTCCAGTATAAATGGAAATTTATGTAGGAATGTTAGCTTCTACGTGTCTCCTTAGCAACGTGAATCCTTTGCCCCTTCTCCCTGTCTCCTGAAATAGTATCCCCTTGATTGCAGAAAGACTTTTTTGATGGCTTGAATGAGAACCTGCTTCAAATCCACACACACACCCCCCTCCACCCCCCCCCCCCCCCCCCCCCCGCCTCTGCACGCACTTTACTGGGCTCCCCTTCAATCCATCTCCCCGCAACGCATGCGTGTGTACACAGATACACACACACACCCTGAGACAAAAGTGGGACATTAAGAAAAGCAGGACAGCTTATGGAACAACACAAAAGGACACTAATCTGTCTCGTTGCTTTATTGGCCACCTGCCTGTTTGTGGGAAGGAAGGTGGAAGATGAATGGGTGAGCATGGATAGGAATGAAATGTGGTTTTGTTAGATGCCGTGTGTTGAAAATTTGCCTTCACCTGGTGCTTTCATCTACCCTGTGCAAAAATTCCTGCCTGTCCAGTTTTATTCAAGCACCTTGAGTGAGCTTTAATCATTTTCCTTAGATACTTTCCAGTCTAGTGGAGCCAGGTTTCACAAGCTACTGGGGAAGAAGTGAATGATTGTTTTATTTGAGGTGACTGGAACAAACCTTTCCTTTTGCTCATGTTTGGCACACAATGCTGCACTCTGAGGAGACCTGAAATATGAGGAACTGTACATTTTTGCCTTTGCTGTCTGCTAGTGTGTTACAATTCCCATTAAAGTTAATGGGAAGGCTCCCAGTAAGTTCACCAATTTGGACTGGGCTCGTATTCAAGACTGTTTTGTGTGCTTGCCTTAATATTTAAATGCACTTTCCCTGTACATCATGAATCTAGCAAGCGGTATATTTGGAGGTAGTGGAGAGCTCCCACAGGGAAAGCTCTTTTAGCTTGCTACCAGTGCAAGCAGTTTTGTAGCTGGCTAGCTGTGAAAAACAGTAGTACACACAGGAAAAAGGCATCTTCACCCACAGTTTTAAGAGATTTACTTCTTCATCTCTTGAAGGAGAGCACCTCAAGTGGCACCATCAAGGGCAAGCTCATGCTAGAAGCTCTTGAAACATTTTTGAGGTTTAATTAAAAATTTCATTGTAATTAGATGTAGGACCCCTGACTGCTATCAAAAGGGCAAGTTAGTAGTGGAGAGCAGAAGGAAATGTACAGAGCATGATTACATTGGCTGTTAGAGCAGGAAATAATTCTTCTTGTTTTTCCTTCAGCATTGCTAGAGCTTGGAGTATGTGCTCTTGCATTCATTCATTCACTGTTTTGAGGGTTTTTTTTATTTTCACAGTTTGCAAGCAATCCTTTGCTCTCATACTGCTTTTAAAGTCGTGGAAGTACTTCACAATATTACTGGTTCAAGTATGTAAAATAGTAAACTTTTTAGTAATCTGAAGATTATAAAATATCTTAATTTAATTTTCTTCTTTTTGAGTCTTCAGGGTCTATGTAAATCACCTGCTCATTTATTTTTTTTCCCTGTAATTACAGGAGCCAGAAAGACATTCTTGCATATCCCTTGTCTCCTTTCCTTGATGAAATTCTAAAATCCCTACTAATAACAACTTCAGGAGCTGAAAAACCAAGTTGCCAGTATGGAAAGATTCATGATAAAATCTTGAGATCCAGCAATGCTGCTTTACATTTTCACCAGCTGTCTGGGCATAAAATTATTTTCTATGATCAAAGCTTAACTTGGCTAATGCACAACTTGTCTTTAAATCAGCTGTATTTTAAACTCATGTGCTAAACTAAAAAAACCCCAACAGCTTACAGGGTTTGGAGTGTTCCTTTGGTGTCTTGAAACAGAGGTTTTGAGATCTCATTTGAAGTGGGTTATGTTGAATTTGTGATGGTTCATTTGCAGATTTATCAGAGTTAAGAGTTATGTATGAATACTTATTTCTATCACAGCATCTGCCTAAAATTAAATGCATCTTATGTAGTACTGCATTGAGTGTCCATGTGTGCACAGATAGTTGTCATCTTCTTGCAGAGTTAGTAAGAGTGAATTTGAATTTATGTGATAAAATGCAGCTGTTATAGTTCTTTAAATCAAAGATATGTTGATATGATGTGGAAGACACAAATGGTTCCATAAAATCTGATCTGCAGGTAAACATTGTGAATTTTGGCTTCAGTACATGTATACGGTATTCATAGAAAACAATAGCTCCTTCACAGCATTTCAATTTATTGTAAAAATAGTTTCATACTGGTTAACTGTATTCATTCAGGGTTTATGGGGGGCCATATGCAAAGTTCAGTTTTCTATCCAATCAAAGAACTGTCCGTGAATGTTTGAAAGACAAAACAATCTCAATGGAGTAAGTGCAACAAAGTCTCTGTGCATGTTTAAACTTAGTGGTGATCAAACCATAAAGGTAAGCTTAACTTATAGCATAGTGCAGCAAAACAACTTGAGTCTAGTTCTATGCTTATAATTATTTTCTAATTTGTTCTTAAAAAAAAAAGACAAAAAAAAAAAAGGCATCAGAGTCTGCTCACTTGATAGCACTTGAAGGGGTTTATCCTTAATTATGCATTAGATGCAAATATCTGAATTAACATGGTTCAATAGTCCTGGATGGTATGTCCTTGCTTTGAATCTAAGGCACTGTTCCAAGGGGAAATTGCTAGCTCAAAAGCAGCTTCCTCATCAGAAGATCTGGTTCATTGCTCAGAGTTGATTTTGACATATATCTGCAAAATGCTCAGCAATTATAGTTTGCTATAAAATGACATAATAATAAACATGATTTTACTAAGTCTAAAGAAAGTGGCTCAGACAATGTAAGCAGGAATTTCTTAAATATTCCTTCTGGTTTTGAAAACTGTAATCTGTCATTTTGCATGTTACTCTCTTTAATAATCATCCCCAACTTTATCTGAAGGTGGATGTAAAATCAAAAGCCATGCTACTTCAAACTCGCCATCTCTTAAGACCCTGAGCAAGCTGATTTAACTTTGAAGTTGAGTCTGACTTGAAGATTGACCCTGTTTTTTTGGGGAGCCAGATTAAATGACCTCTAGAAGTACTTCCCAACCTAAGTTATTATTTGATTTTATGAGAGCTGATAGTCTGTTTATGCCTAGTGTCTACCTGGCTCCTTCACTGTGTTAAAAATGCCTTGAATTTATTAACTACCCCTCACAATAGCTCCAGGTAGAATATTTTAAGGTATTCTTCCCCTTTTACAAAAGGGACTATTTATTTTGGCCTCAGACTTCCCAAGGTCTAAGACACCTGGTTGAGTAGTCTGGACCTTTTAGTATGGTAGAGGCTACTGTTCAGCAACCCTTCTCCAGCTAGCTAAGAGACATAGTTACTGCACATTTGTGTGTTATGTGTGAAGCTTATGTTAGTTTATCTGATCAGATCAAGACAACCATACACCTTATCATTGATAATACTCTTTAATAGTCTTTAAAAAAAAAAAAGACTTCTAGCCAAAGTGGGTTATTGCTACTGCTCTTGTTCATGGCTATTTTAAAGTCAGTGATGTATCCTGTTGTTTTAAGTCTTGTTTATTTAATAAAGAAGTCTTGCACCAGCAGGTTAAAAGATGTTCTTTGTGTTAGGGGTAATAGAAGAGGTTTAAATATTTGATAAGATTTTATATTTAAAATCACATAGAGAGGAACCTTGCCTCTGCTAGTAGTTTGTATCCAAAAATGACCACATCGGTTTCAAGGTAACAAGCACAGTTCTGGCCAACTGTATTGCTTTATGGTTGTTTTTTTTTACTTGTTCCAATTCTGTGATGCACAGACCATAGTTTTGATGGGAGGTGCTCTTTAAGCTGTTTTAAATGCTAATTGTTTTTCACAAGGAACAGTGGAATGAATTTTGGAAATTGCAAAAGGTTGCCAGTTGGCTTTAAAAACATGGGGAACTGCAGGAAATATTTGCATTCCTATTACAAGACAAAGTATACTTCTTCCTTCTTCAGATTGCTAAAATGTAGCAGTATATATGGAGGAGGTCAGAAAAGGTGAGCTTTTCTTAAAAACTTGTGTAACACATCTCCCACACTTCTCTCCTGATGACATAATTCTAAGATTTCCAGGTTTTTGTGAGATTCTTGGAGTTGTGGGTGGGTGTGTTTTGTTTATTTATTCAATGAATGAGTATCCCGTAATTAAAATGGCATAGCAATGAGCTAATCTCAGCAGAGTGCTATGCATCCAATGGAACAAATGCCTGAGTACATGCTGTACTATTCTGTGAATGAATTATAGATTACATGATTTTCTGTAATACTGTGCTTGTCTTGGTCTTCTGCTGGCAAAAGTGATGTGCAATACATGTTGCCTTTAAATAATAAAATAAAGATCTATTTAATGGCAGCATTTAACTCTTAATCTGAAGATGCACTTCATTTAGAGGATTTTACTTTGTGATTTTAGAAATACAGGCAGGCTGTGGCTTAGAGAGTAGCTATACAAAACCCCCCCAAAGTGTAGATATTTTGTATATATGAGGAATGTAAGCTTTAATCTTCAGGAGGGTTTTGTGTCAGTGGGCAGATGAGCAAGCACCTGCTATGTTTCAGGTTGCTTATACATCTGTAACCCCCCTCAGGCATTAGACTGTCTTGGTGTCTTGCAAAATCTGTCTCCTTTGCATGACAGTGGGATTGCTTACCATATCTTTATTGCTTTTGCTGTTCAGTATGATGTCCTGTAGAGATGGTAGATAAAACTTGAGGTGATGTCGAAGCACACAGGAAGTTTTAGTCCAGTAGTCCCTCAAGACCACACATAGTCTGATGAACACGGCACTTGAAATGGAAATAGAAGGTAGATTAATGCAGTCTATATCTTATGCTAGACTGTTGTAGAGACCATCCTAAGAATCACAGAATGGTTTGGGTTGGAAGGGACAGTAAAAATCATCTAGTTCCAACCCCTCTGCTGGGGGAGGGACACCTTCCACTAGACCAGGTTGGTCAAAGCCTCATCCAGCCTAGCCCTGAACACTCCCAGGGAGGGGACATCCCCAGCTTCTCTGGGCAACCTACTCCAGTGTTTCACCACCCTCGCAGGAAATAATTTCTTGCTAATGTCTAACATAAATCTACCATCTTTCATCTTGAAATCAACCCCCTTTGTTCTGTCACTGCAAGCCCTTGCAAAAAGTCCCTCCTCATCTTTCCTGTAGGCCCCTTCAGATACTGAAAGACTGCTTATAAAGTTTCCCCAGAGCCTCCTCTTCTTCAGGCTGAATAACCAGAACTCTCTCAGCCTGTCTTCATAGGGTAGGTGCTCCAGCCCTCTGATCATCTTCATGGCCGTAAAAAGAGAGGCTAAGACCATTTCTGCTTTGTGTGCTGTTGACTTCTCTGGGAACCAAACTGTCCCCCAACATGCTCGGCAGCATCCTCAGGTGGAAGATAGGGGAACTGTGCTAGCCTTTGGAAGATGAATGGAGTCTGTTGCATGGCTGCCTAATGAGTCCTCCAACCCTAGCAAGTGTGTCCTTTCCAGGCTGAGGAGGGTCGGTAGTAGAGCTACCCAGAGTGTCCTGCCAGTGGGCTACTGCCTCGCCTGGACAGAGCTTGACTTGGATTTCTCTCTGGTCACAGTTATCTTGCTGTGGAGAAAAGGAAAGCTGTAGAAGGAGCCTGAGTGAGACGGACAGAAGTCTGTAGGTGACTTCTAAGGACTTCACCCTCAGCACTGAGAGAGTCTTGAGTCCGGGCTGTCTTACAGAAGTGCTCAGGCTTTTTTTGTGGAAAGGTACTTAAGCAACACTAGAAAGTCGAAAGAGACAGGTCAGGTAAGAGGCACTTCAAAGCAAGACTTAAATTCAGATTTCCTTGTGTCTGTTTGTTCACAGAACCTGCAGATATCTAAGTTTCATAATTTTCCAGCATGTGTTTAACAGATGGAAGAGAAGGCCAGTTTCAGTCTAGTGGTTAAGAAATTCTTCTAGGGAATGGGAGCAGAGGTTTGAGTCTGGAGCCAGAGCTGGGAAGCAAAGACCTTGCAGTTTCTGAGAGTCCTCTAGGCCTTGGTATATTGCAGCAAAGGAGGCTCTTCCCTTTCCTCCTTTGTTGGTTGCCATCATTAGTCATCAGTGTTCTGTCTTGGCAAGACACAGGCATATTTAGGTTTGCCCCATTTAGCTGTTTTTAAAGTCATATCTCTGTGCTTGTTTGCTTTTACTTTAACTGGCTGTAAGTGACTCTATTTGGCGTCAGGAGCAAGCTGTCTGTAAGGTAAATGGAAAGTGACTGATGCCTTATGTGGAGCCTTTGAGTTATCCTTAGGAAGCAATTACAGATTTTGACACTCAGCGTAAAATGCTCAAATTTCTGTTTTGGTGTTGTCAAAACCCTGGTGCATTAGAGCCATGAGAGAGCCTCACTGTTGAATGCACCTGTGTCATGGAAGACAGTGTATAGAGGGCTTTATCCCACATGCTGCTGTGCATTGATATAGACTTGATTTCTTAGGGAGTAGCTCAGTACACACATCTACTGTTTAAGAAGCACCAGAGAACTGTTTTATCTCTTCCATGAACAGCTTCTTTTTAACATATCTGTAACTTCACATAGTTATTTCATGTACTCAAATTCATGGCTTTCAGAAGAAAGCCTTGGTTGTAGAGTGTTTGAGTTTTGTCTTAAGGAAATTATGCATTTGGCCATAGCTGCATGGTAATGCTTTTTAAGTGTTGAAGCGAACTGAGGATCCACACACAAATCATCTTCATACTTCAGAAAAATCTTATGCTCCATTCATAAAATAAAAAGAGAATGTAAAAGCCAGAGTGTGTCTGGTCAGCAGCTAGCAGCAGTAAGTGTAGTATACTAATGGACAATGTGTGGAAAATATTTAGTTTTTTGTAACTTTGTACAAGGCTCCACTGTGGAAAGCTGTGGCTATTGCAACTTGCTGGAGGTTAGGTATGGATTCTGCCAGCAAGTGCATCCCTTTGCAGCGTGCAAAATGCTGCAGTCTTGAAAGACTGTACTTGTGGTGCTGGCTGTACAGGGGTGGAGGAGTAACTTCTGGACACCGGGCTTCCCAGATTTAGCCAATATCCGCTTCATCCAGAGCAGCATCATCTGAGCAGCAACCATTATTTTGGCTCAGGTGAGGGTCCAAAGGACTGAATTCTCTGTGAATAATGTTATGTGAGAACTTAATGGTGACTGCAGTACTAATATTACCTCGGTATTTCCACTGAATACAGTGAAGTTTGGCCTTCCACAGGAATTTGTGCATCTGATCATGCTGAAGAAAGAGGAGACCTTACTGATCATGCAACAAATGTACTTTTGGAAACTACATTCTACCTTTGTGTTTTTACATAATCACTACACTTCACTTTCATTGAGTGTTTGATGGCTAAGTTGATGATGGCTAAGTTGATGAATGTTTATAAACTTAGAAATAGTTTTGAATATGAAGCCATTAGGTATATCTCTAACTATCTTATTTCTCTTAGTTGATTGTTATGACATTCAGTGGGTTATATTTAATTTCTTATGTGTGGGTGCCTAAACCTTCTGTACTTTACTTGACATGTTCTTTCGAATTCCTTATTCTTGAATTTAAATGCTATATTACAATTTCTTAAGAATATTTATTGACTGAGGGCAGGTACATGATAAGTAGAAGCTTTGCAATGAATCAGAAAAACTTATTGATAAATGTTTTTCAGTTTTGTTTATTACCAAGGATTCGTTTAGTACTAGAAGGTGGTCAGTAATTACATTTGTCATGTAGCAGTTGTCTGCATGTTCTTACTTTCAGCCTGTATGAGAGGGCTCAGCGGAGAGCCATTGTATAAAAGAAAGGAATACTTGACTGGTTCATCTGCATTATCTGAAAGAGCTATATACACAAATGTTTTGCATATTCCACAATATTTTTTTATGTTTGCTTCTTTTGCTGTAGAATACCATGTAGAAAAAATATTTCATTTTGGGGGAACTTGCTGAAAACGTGAAATCTACTAAAATACTAGCTTTTTGCCTTGCTCTTTCTTATGTTAACAAATGACCTATTTATTAAAATAAACATTTCAGAACTTTGAGATGTTTTATTGTTTTATGGCTTTTCCTGATCTTATCCTAGTACTGAAATATTTTTGTCCAAGAAATAGATCAGATAGAACTGCACTTAATTAAAAATTAATATACAGCTTAAAGCCTTTGGTTGTTTCATCTGGGGAGAAGAAAGGGGGAGTCACACATTTCAGTGTGCAATTAAATTAACACTGATTCCATATCATTAAGAAAGAGGCAGAATTTCCAAAGACCAGTAAGGCCAAGCTGTCCTTAGGAAAAGCACCTGACTTACGTTATGATGAATCAACTGAAAATAAATATTATAATAATGGTTTGGAGGTTTGTTTAATTTTTTTACTGAATATGGTAATTTTTATACATTTTACGCCATCTGTATTTTAAAAATATGTGTTAAGTATCTAGGTTCATGTTTAGATATATTTCCAAATATTGACATCCACTTCCCTAAACTAATAGGCAGATTGTTATAATAAAAATTATGCAAACTGTCGTCACTGTCAGATCTGTAGTATACATTTCTCATAGTCATGAGCATTTTGATGCTTCTTGTGCAGTACAAAAACAAGTTTGGACTTTTAGACTCAAAAATAGTATGCACTGTGAGGCTTTTCTTAAGAATTTTGTCTTTAGTTACTTAATGATTGTCAAAATGTATTAATTCTAGTTTTTTGGGTAGGGTAGGTGGCAGTATCAGTGTAATTCTTTACATTTTATTAAGATCAAGAACACTTAACAGAAAGCAGAATTTCAGATTTTTTGACTCTACAGTTGCAAACCAACAAAGCAACTTAATATGGGCATAGCTGAGATGACAGAGCTTTTTAAAGATCTAAAACTTTACTAAGATTTGTGGGAGTGTGATTTCACTAGTTGTTAACATTTGTCTTATATGTGTAGTGTAGATAAACTGTAGTGGTGAGCAGTGAAAAATACTGATGTGCATTAATAAAGTGTAACCAAATTGTGGTTTGAATCCAGGAAACTTATAATTATCATCTCTAAAGTCCCATTTTGCTCATATTTATGCAAGTGTCTATCTCATCGAGAACAAGCAGAGTCACTGAACTGCCGAGGCTCCTGAACTGAGCATAGTAACTTCCTTGCAAGATTGGTGTGTGCCTAGAAATGATGCAAGCACATTTTGGATGCTCAAAAGTAGGCTTTTGATGTTTATGTTCTGTGTACCAGTAACACTATGTAACAGAGCAATCTGCTGTTCCCATTTTGATGCTGTGTGGTATAAATCACTCCGTGGTAGTCCAGGGAAAACTAGATTTTTATTGTAGAAAACTGTTTGCTGTATATGGTTATATTGTTGCAGCTGTCTAACTTGCAGGATGTTCTTTCTTCAGAGGTAGTGATTCAGTTTTCTTTGAATGTTTAGTTTCTTTTGTATAAAGTCCCATGGCCTGGATTTTTTCTTAAAAATTTTGCTGTTAAGTAGAAAGCCCATGCAGAAGGTTTTTCTTCCTTAATCCAGTAGAAGCTTTATTTTGTCACCAGGTCAAATGGCTGTCAGAATTGAAACTTAAGGTTTTTCTAAGCTGACAAGGAGACTTAAAACATAGTTTAATTTAGTCCAGTATTCTTTGTGCACTAATGTCTGACCTTCATGTTGTTATTTAACCAGAATCCCTCTCAGCCGCAGCTCAGGTTGAAGGCTGGTAGCACTGTATGCTCCTGTGAATGGAGGCTGGAGCTAAAATAAAGCGGCAGCTCCAGACATTGTGGTCTAGAGCACAGGGATCAGTACCTGATCCTCAGCTGGTAGTGAGGAACATCAAGAGCCTCAGTTTTGTCCTGCTGTCAACATCACTATGTGGGTTCTCTTACTCAATAAATTATTTTTGTTTAACTAAGTAAGTTCTTTTTTAGTTGGGAGTGTAGGTGTCTTCCAATACTGATTTGTCCTTTTACCTCCCACTTCAGTACTATAGGAATGTGATATTTTTTATTATTTTTTTAACTAACCTTTCCAAAATCCATAGCTGTATCTGTCCTAGAAGTTAAGCTATATTCTAGTCCCACACTTAAATAATCTTTGCCTTAGTTATTTCCACTTGTTTGTTTGTCTAGCCGATGTTGTTGTGGAAAGCAATAGTATACTTAACTTTTTTTCCATTTATTTGCTACTCCAGTGTT